>NC_059285.1:10353845-10383845 GCF_017591435.1 Portunus trituberculatus
AGTACTGTTATCGTTCCTCAAAGCTTGGGATTTTCAAGGAAGGAGGGGAATGTTTCTTGTTTTGTTTTGCTGCTTCGCCTGTCGTGCTCCGAGCTGTTGCACGACGTTGCACAAATTGTCTAGCTACTGGCTATAAATAGTCAAAGGTTTTTCTATCTTTAATTAACAAAACTAATATCTATACATAAGGTGTTCGATACGGCGCCGACAAGTAACAATCACAACTCTTTCTGTTGCCTTCTCCACTGCAATTATTACAATTTCTCTTACAAACATCCTTAAGAATTGCATTAATCTCGTAGATATTCTCGCATCAAAACGGATTTCACTTCAAACATCATCCACAATATCTTCATAACGTATTACAACATCTGAACCCGGTGCTTTATTTCTCCGTAAATCTCATACGTAGTACGTACAATATTACCCCTTTTTCCCAGCTACCCGTATATAAGGATGACCTTTACTTGGTACATGAATGCAAGCAACCACATGACGTACCACCAAATATATTACCATACACATATAATTACCAGACTCCGTTCAACAAAATGACAACGTAACACCACCGAAATATAATGACAAATATTGATATCTCCACACAAGTGACTTCCCTCAAATAATCTCTTTCTCTTGGTACCCATACATGGAACCACGTTAACTTCGTACACAATTACACACTAGTAAATATGTTATGTAACTTATTCGTCAGAGCAACACACATGCACATACGTAGGTAGCCGTATACAAATTCCCTTACTCATAGATGAAAACGCAAGTATATAACGACGTCATTATGAACCAAAGTACAACCACATAAACCATAATAAACTAATACCACATAATACCTAAACCTCCTATCATGCTTCTTCCTCCATTCTAATTTACCTCAAAGACTGCATTGCAACTTATAAGCTCCACTTACTGGTTATATATGAAGTACAAAACGCCGCCCTCAGCTATGCAGCCGAGGGTGGCCCGCTTAGAGCCGCGGTTGTCCTCTCTGCTTCCTCTCTCTCTCTCTCTCTCTCTCTGCCCCAAACCTCTACAATTTCCTTCAGGAACTTATGGGGCGTGTCTTGACCCACACAACACGCCCCTCAGAATGTACCATTCACCAATCAAGTACAAGCTCAAATGAACTCCACGTGTGGTACGAACAACATCCAAGACGACAACACTACCACCGGATGTTTACATGACCTTTTGACCCTCCTGCCCTTCCTAATCTCTTTTATGGCTGGATACGGTTACACACCGCATACTGGCGAACTAGCATACTTCCATATATCTTTATTTCTTGTTTCTTATATTTTCATATTTCACTTATGATGTGCGCATCTGACAAACATCCCCTCAGAATGCGCGTCCCGCGCATTCAATGTAGTGAAGGGTGGGTGGGTGGGCAGGGTGTGCATGCCTCCCGTAGGAAGGATGAGGGCTTGGGCGACCGCGCACCTGATAGCGGTACTTTCCCCACCCATGAAGCATGTTAGCACCCGCCAGACCCCTGTCCTCTAGCCAGCATCCAAGTCTCCAGCCAGCTATGTTATATACGTAGGAATGTAGGGCAATGGGTCCAATACTTTCTGCTAAGAAGGCATATATTAGAAAAATGCGTCTGCACCTCAATATTCACAAAAAGGGCTTTGCAGAGAGAGAATAATTAACTATATATATATATGGTCAGGGAGAGATCATGATATTGACCAGTAGTGGAAAAGATATGTCAACACACAAAGCAAGGTAATGGAAAAGATATGGCAATGCAGTCGATACTCGTTACTTTGATATGAATATATGTCTATAACTAGGAGGAAAATATATCATTAGGTAGTATAAATACAGCATTAATCATATAAAATCAACTCACAATCTCAAATCATACCTATGTTATTCAGAGGAATTATGACAACATTTATCATAGTATTATGCATATATATGTCCATAACTAGGAGGAGTGTATATCATATCATAGATTGTAAAAGAAATCAGCTCATTATCCCAAATTATATCAATATTATTCAGAGGATATATATCAACATCTTACAAGATACAGAAACAATCAAGGAGAGCATCTGTAGACATCGTTCAGGTGTCGTCAGAATTTCTCAATAGAAGTAAGTTGGAACTCAAGTATGCAATGCAGTCATAATACATCACTATTAAAAGCATATTACATGGTGAAACTTCTAAGTGTATACATAAATATGGAGGAATTACTATCTCATTATCTCAGATAAGGGTGACGTCTCATACAAAATAACAGAAAACACAAGAAAAATTATTACATCCCGTAAGCATGCACAATATCACGATGTCGAAAATGAACTGACGCAATGGATTCAGAAGTACTGATATATAGATTGCATTAATCTTGCAATAAGAAATAGCTGCTCTCAGATCCACGTAATATGTTGATATAAGCACTTGAAACACTGGAAAATCCATCACTTGTGAAAATGTTACCACACCAAGAAATAAATCTGATTCTGAGTTGCCGTGTAAGGAATACGCTGTTATTTCTCACCTTAAGTCACGATATCTATCTTTATATGTAATATACGCACTATACTCGAAAATCAAAATACAAAAATATATTAGCTTGCTGTTAAAACACTCAACCATTACCGTTCTGTATCATCACCAGCACACAGACAAGAAACACACCATGTATTCCACAGGTTAAACATTAATATTTACTTCATTATTTAGTTTCAACTTGTACTCCTTTCATATCAGTGTTTTCCTAACTACATCATATTATATAATGTCCATCTTAATCTCTTGATAGTCAACATCCATATCGTATTTCTTTAATATATTTTCGTCTTGTTTCACCTTCAAGCCTTACCATATAGCTAACGATAAGATGGGGAGTAATGTCCTTCTATATATTTTTCGCTTGATACCTCATCAATAGCTCTTCTTTCCTCATTATCGTCGTTAACTGATTACCTTTACAATCCTTGCATTAACTTTAAATCTTCCTTTAAAATGTTATATAATCAAGTGAAAGCTACTGAAACCACTGATGATTTCCTACGATATCACGATAGCTCAACTCAGACTTGTAACCAAATGTCCTGTGTTGTGTTAAGTACGACATCTCACATTGTATCTATTTTCAATCCCATAGATATACCCCTTATTTCACATATATCGTCAAAATCACAGATAAAGGCATTCATTAACACTCATTACTATACATTTATCCTAATCTCTATAAAATCTTCCAGATCGCCATATATCCCTCCAAATTATATAGAGACACCTTAACTTCCATGTTAGTCATATATCTTCGTCCTCATCAACAAGAAACCTTCAAATGCCTGCATATTAATCTAATATCAATATCACTGTCGCCAGTTTTCTGCCTTCGGAACATGTATAACCACTTTACCTTTGCATATGTTCACTATATCTTCATCTTATTTTATCAAGTTGCTATCTCAATAATAATATTTGCCCAATACAGTCATGACCTACACAGACGTATATATGCATATGCACCTTTTCCTATATCCTCACCGCAACCTTTTCTAATATACTCAATATCTTCACCGCAAACTTTTCTAATATACTCAATATCTTCACCGCAAACTCTTCTAATATCTTCACCGCAAACTTTTCTAATATACTCAATATCTTCACCGCAAACTTTTCTAATATACTCAATATCCTCACCGCAAACTTTTCTAATATACTCAATATCTTCACCGCAAACTTTTCTAATATACTCAATATCCTCACCGCAAACTTTTCTAATATACTCAATATCCTCACCGCAAACTTTTCTAATATACTCAATATCCTCACCGCAAACTTTTCTAATATACTCAATATCCTCACCGCAAACTTTTCTAATATACTCAATATCCTCACCGCAAACTTTTCTAATATACTCAATATCCTCACAGCAAACTTTTCTAATATACTCAATATCCTCACCGCAAACTCTTTTCTAATATACTCAATATCCTCACAGCAAACTTTTCTAATATACTCAATATCCTCACAGCAAACTTTCTAATATACTCAATATCCTCACAGCAAACTTTTCTAATATACTCAATATCCTCACAGCAACTTTTCTAATATAATGAATATCCTCGTCTCACTATCTCATATTTACCTCATCGTAACCTTTCCAGAATCCACATCCCATGACCATATATTCATATATTTACTTTGGTATTTACTATTTGCCTTCATATCTCATATTTACCTCACATCCTCTCATCTATATTCATAAGTCAGACTACTCTTGATGTATTAATTTTGACTCGAGTATGCACATGTTAAAATCAATCCATGGATAGATATCTTTACTCAACATATTCACTAGTGGGCCCACTAATATCCTTGTGTATCACTCAACACTACCATGCCGGGTACTGTCGAAACGAAGCTTTCAGGGCGTCCCCCACTCTTCTGAATCGGCAATCCCCAGACCGGCATTCACATAATGTATATTAATATTTACTTCTGGCCAGAGAGAAACAACTTGTCACCTAGTTGATCACAACCACTTGTACACGCCTTATGCCCCTAGGTTGGCACGAAGTGTTCAAGTGTTGCTAGGCACAAGAGTCAATGTACACACAAGGAATGATATGTTTGACGCGTCTTTCTTCACATTATAATTCGCAACTTTAATGTCTTAATATCATGTGCTTACTCCGTTTTACCTCACTCTATATCAACCTTCATACTTACACTTGTTTCCTTACTACACATATATATCATATTTACTATCATATTTACTCTGATGTTAACATTATTAGTGTAGTTCCGGGAATGACATCCTTATGGCTCTGCAATATCGATTTTTACGTCTATCTATATAAGATCTTAACCTCATGAATTTTAATTCCTTTTCATATGTCAAGCTGATCTATGATGGTCTTGTTAACAATTATCAATGCAATATTATATGTTTTCCTTCCTGACATATGAATTCTGACTCAGTCCTCATATTATTTACCTTGATATATATTTTCCTCACTCAATATGAATTACCTTATAACAAATATTAAGTTTTTTTTTTTCTAACCTATATATCTATCCCCACTTCGTTTTCTTCCTAGATATATATTTTCCTTGACTCAATCCTCACATTGTTTTCCTGATATGTATGTTCCTCAACTCATTATTAATTACCTCTTAACAAATATCAATATATATTTTCTAATCCAAATATCCATCTTCATCCCTTTCTTCCTAGATATATATTCTCCTCACACCTATTCCCTCACGCAGTATAGATATGTATCTAATTCCTCCCAATATTTTCCTTCCTAAACATTCCTCTCACACAATATTGCAACCCACATATTATATTCTTCATGACATAAATATACCTCATGTTGCCGAATATCAAACCTCACATTCAACGATATTACTGACTCAATGATATTATCATATCAATGTCAATAACATTCGCCAACTTACTGCCCTTCCGTAGCTACTTATATTTGCATATTGGCTAATATGTATAACATCTCGAAAGTACTCTTTTATATTTCAACCTAGTTGTTCTCAATACTTATAACCACATTAGAACACTGTAAATTACTTCTTATACTTGCATTTACTGATGTTATTCATATCGTCTCTATAACAGCCACAATAGTATCATAATGACATTAATTTACTTCTTATTCTTGCTTTTACTGATGTTATTCATATCGTCTCTACCTTTATGAACTGACTAACGCCTTAACCAAGTAGCTACATATACTACAACTCACATATAATTTCTTGTACTTATAACTTCGGCACTAATATGATGTTATCCAACATGACCTTTACAACAACAATCGTCTTCTTAAGTGAACAATTGAAGGTTGGCCTTGCTTTACACATGTACTTGAACATTTAACATATATTTTGCTTCTTTTCTCACCTTATCGCTTAAAAACTCCACTACTTTATATTCAATTAACCCACTGAGAGAGAAAAGACATGAGGGAGGCAAGTAACCTTAAGGTGGTGAGAAAAGAAACTGTAAGGTGAACTAGGATCTAGCCAGCAACCTTCAATTGCATGAACTAGCACTGTTACAACAGTGTTACCTACTCAACTCAACTACTACCCAGCACGTGGTAGCATCCTCAACTCGACATAATATATGTATATATTAATTCATCTTTATATCCTGCCATCATTTCATAAAATTGACCCGCAACTCACCGTTTCCTTTTCTCCTTAAATATTTTCATCTACCTTTCATTAACCCAAGAGACTCACAATACACGTATGATCAATATGTAACAACAAAATGTCTTTCTCTGCTCTTGATTCTCTTCAATATTAACACTCTCCAGTTATTTCCTCTATTAACTTTTTACATAGATATCCCATTTTAATACTTACCTCATATATCAGTCATATTTCTTCTTTATTTTCTATACTTCTGATATTGATATTTGCCTCAAACCTTAACCGCAGTGATGTATATCTCAATCATATTTCTACTATGTTTCTATTATTCCCTCATACTATATCTTCTTCCTCATATACTATTCTCACGGAAAAATTCCTTGCATCAACTACACACAATATCCCTCTTTTACTTGACACTCACTTTTTGTTCCATATCCTTCATCAGAACCTTCAATATTCTTTCATCTATAATCCGACGAACTCCCAAACATGATACAATTTACACATTTTTTATTCGTCTCTATCGCTATGGGGCAATTAAAATCGTCTCACACAGTACTTCATATTTTCCTGCTATAAACCACAATATATGCTTACACCCCTTGCTATTGTCCTCTGACAGTCGACACTCGTGTGAAAAAAATTACCCTTATATGTCACGTCTCTTATATATGATAAGTTTCCTTCACATAACGACAACAAATTCGTCTACCTTTGTGAATTTTGCCGCATATCCGTAATATTTATGCCCTTGACACTCAGTTATCGTTACTCCATTGACTACTTTATGATACACATATTATAATGTAGACGAACCTTAAATAATTTATTAAAACTCTTTATATCTCATATTTTGTCGCATTTCTCTCCCGCTAATAAGACTCCTCGTTTACCCCTTGATTTGTAAAGGCTTAGGTGAAACAAGCGACAGGTAACCGTACAACATATTACTCAGATATCGTCCAATCAAAATATAACCTTAAAGCATCCACTTGAAAGAATAACCTCTTACACGCAACATGATCTTTAATGAATATCGAAATTAATTACTAAATAAAATCTACGGATTTTACACAAACCTTATGATCGTCACGGGCGACTCAGCTTCAGACAAAATAGTGATAATGATATGCATTCATATTATAATAACCATGCCACTTCTGATGTTGACAACAGCTACTTCGTGCACTTTCAACCAATTTACTTTAATCTTCCATCAATATGACTGTCCCTTGCGCCAATTCCAAGATTACACTTTGCAACATTTGGCAATATATTTTTTTTTGCAATGCAACAATTTGTGCAACATTTAGATCCCACCGCTGCCACCATGTCGTGCTCCGAGCTGTTGCACGACGTTGCACAAATTGTCTAGCTACTGGCTATAAATAGTCAAAGGTTTTTTCTATCTTTAATTAACAAAACTAATATCTATACATAAGGTGTTCGATACGGCGCCGACAAGTAACAATCACAACTCTTTCTGTTGCCTTCTCCACTGCAATTATTACAATTTCTCTTACAAACATCCTTAAGAACTGCATTAATCTCGTAGATATTCTCGCATCAAAACGGATTTCACTTCAAACATCATCCACAATATCTTCATAACGTATTACAACATCTGAACCCGGTGCTTTATTTCTCCGTAAATCTCATACGTAGTACGTACAATATTACCCCTTTTTCCCAGCTACCCGTATATAAGGATGACCTTTACTTGGTACATGAATGCAAGCAACCACATGACGTACCACCAAATATATTACCATACACATATAATTACCAGACTCCGTTCAACAAAATGACAACGTAACACCACCGAAATATAATGACAAATATTGATATCTCCACACAAGTGACTTCCCTCAAATAATCTCTTTCTCTTGGTACCCATACATGGAACCACGTTAACTTCGTACACAATTACACACTAGTAAATATGTTATGTAACTTATTCGTCAGAGCAACACACATGCACATACGTAGGTAGCCGTATACAAATTCCCTTACTCATAGATGAAAACGCAAGTATATAACGACGTCATTATGAACCAAAGTACAACCACATAAACCATAATAAACTAATACCACATAATACCTAAACCTCCTATCATGCTTCTTCCTCCATTCTAATTTACCTCAAAGACTGCATTGCAACTTATAAGCTCCACTTACTGGTTATATATGAAGTACAAAACGCCGCCCTCAGCTATGCAGCCGAGGGTGGCCCGCTTAGAGCCGCGGTTGTCCTCTCTGCTTCCTCTCTCTCTCTCTCTCTGCCCCAAACCTCTACAATTTCCTTCAGGAACTTATGGGGCGTGTCTTGACCCACACAACACGCCCCTCAGAATGTACCATTCACCAATCAAGTACAAGCTCAAATGAACTCCACGTGTGGTACGAACAACATCCAAGACGACAACACTACCACCGGATGTTTACATGACCTTTTGACCCTCCTGCCCTTCCTAATCTCTTTTATGGCTGGATACGGTTACACACCGCATACTGGCGAACTAGCATACTTCCATATATCTTTATTTCTTGTTTCTTATATTTTCATATTTCACTTATGATGTGCGCATCTGACAGTAGGTTAACACATGTGGCGGCCAGCTCTTCCCCCGCTAACCTTGCATGACCGGAGAAAAAATGTGCATGATGCTGGTTAGTGATTTTTTTTCGTGTGTGTGTGTGTGTGTGTGTGTTACGTATGTTCGCGTGTACCTACCTGTCCGGAAGTCAGGTGTAAGTATGCTCAGTATTTTTAGACAGTTGTTCACAGACATGACTGGTTTGTTTATCAGGTGAATGTTCGTGTGTGTGTGTGTGTGTGTGTTAATGCACCTTACTTGGCCGTACTCCGTGTGTGTGTGTGTGTGTGTGTGTGATGCACCTTACTTGGCCGTACTGTACTTCCTTGACTGTGTGTGTGTGTGTGTGTGTGTGTTTGTTTGTGTTTGTGTGTGTGTGAGTGTGTGGTAATGCAACTTACTTGACCGTGCTGTGTGTGTGTGTGTGTGTGTGTGTGTCAGTGCAGCATCCAACACTCACACCTGTAATTTAGCTGTTTACACACACGTGCTGTGCAGGTTCTCACAACACTGTTGGAATGATGACTTTTTTTACTTATCCAATTTTGTTCTGTTTTATGTAATTTGTGTGTTTTTAAGTTTTATATTTGGTGTATGTTTATTGTATATTTTTTTTACACATTTTTCCCATTTTTTCTTTTTTTCTTTGATTATTTTCTCTTCTCTTTTATAATTACAATGTGGTTTATTTCTTAACATTTCAACATGCATATATATTTATTTGTTGCATGCATAATTTTTTTTATTTAATTACAGAATACCAAATTTTTCAGATATAACTATTTATTGCTTATTATTATTATTATTATTATTATTATTATTATTATTATTATTATTATTATTATTATTATATTATTTAAGCACCATAAACAATAGAATGGACTGTGATATACCTCTCTTGTTTTCTGTTCCTATGCTAATCTTCTGTGACATGAAGTAAGGAGTGCATATTTGCTTGTTCTCATTGCTGTGTCAAATGCTAATGTTACTCTCCATCTACAGCAATTCCTTTCAGTTAGCAGAGGGTTAGCATTAGGCTGACACCTCCCTAATGCTGTCCACTCACGGCCTTAATCCTGCACCATCTTCTACTGTGCTTCATTTCCCTCTGCCATTAAGTGTGATTGCCCCTCATCTTCTCTTTCTTGTGATTGAGTGTGATTGCTCTCCTCCTCCTCCTCCTCCTCCTCCTCCTCCTCCTCCTCCTCCTCCTCCTCCTCCTCCTCCTCCTCCTCCTCCTCCTCCTCCTCCTCCTCCTCCTCCTCCTCCTCCTCCTCCTCCCAGTTCCTTTTAGTTGTATTACATTTCTTTGTTCGTTTTGTCACCCTTCCTTCCTCCCTCCTGTTATTGTTATTGTTATTGTTATTATGGATGAGTATGTGTTAGGGGAATGCTGCTGGTTTTTCTTTTTTTCTTTTCTTTTCTTTTCTTTTCTTCCTTTCCTTTCCTTTCCTTTCCTTTCCTTTCCTTTCCTCTTCTCTCCTCTCCTCTCCTCTTCTCTCCTCTCCTCTCCTCTCCTCTCCTCTCTTCCTCCTCCTCTCTTCCTCCTCCTCCTCTTCCTCCTCCTCCTCCTCCTCCTCCTCCTCCTCCTCCTCCTCCTCCTCCTCCTCCTCCTCCTCCTCCTCCTCCTCCTCCTCCTTGTCACTCCCCAGATTACAGATATCCTCCCTCTTCTCACCTCAGTTCACAGCTCCTTACCTTGCTTTCTATTCCTCCACCTTCCTAATCAACTCCCTCTCCCTTGTCCTTGATCATCCTCACTCTCCCTCCTCACTTTCTCTCCCTTGTCCCTGATCATTCTCACTTTCCCTCCTTTTGTCCTTTCATCACATACTACTTCCGCCTCCTCCCCTTCCCTTCCTCCTCCTCCTCTTCCTCCTTCCTATTCTTTTAAAGTGCATTGTTCTCTTGTTTTCTCTGTATTGTGCAGTCTTTCACTTAGTTTTCTTTGTTTTTCTTTTCTTTTTTTTTTTATCACACACAGCCATGCAAGTGTCAATACATCAGTTATGTCTTGTTCTTTTTTCCTTTCTGTGCCTTTGTGTTCTGCTTTTTCTCTCCTTTTCTTCTTTCCCACTTTTTTCTTCTCTCTTCTCTTATTGATCCTGCATTATCACTCCCTCCCCTTCAATCCCCTCTCCTTCCTTATCTTTTCCCTCCACTAATCCACCTCCTCCTCCTCCTCTTCCACCCTCTTCCTTCACCAGAGCTAGAGAACGCGGTGGAGAAGCTAGCGGAGGAGAACAAAGCCCTGCGACTCCTGGTGGGGGAGTACAAGCAGAAGATAGAACAGCTGGAGATAGAGTCCAGCAAGAAGGGCGAGAGGATACTGCAGCTTCAGGAGAGGAACTTTCGGGCTGTGGTGACTACTCCTGGTGTGTCTCTGTGTATAGTAGTAGTAGTAGTAGTAGTAGTAGTAGTAGTAGTAGTAGTAGTAGTAGTAGTAGTAGTAGTAGTAGTAGTATTTAACCTGTTTCCAGTATGTTTTTGTTGCTCTGCATTTCATTTTGTTGTGTTTCTAATTTTAATGTTTCTTTTTGTATGTGTGTGTTTTTTTCCTGTCCCTTTAGTTTTTTTTCCAAATTTATACAGTTTATGGATGTTTTTGGCTTTTTCAGTTTAGCTTTCTGTATGTCTGGAGTTTAGTTGAATTAAGCTTATTTGTTAGTTAATTTACTTTTATTTAGTTCATCTTTACTAACTGCATTATTCCAGTAACTTAATATAGAGCCTCATTTTTCTTCATCCATATTCTCTCTCTCTCTCTCTCTCTCTCTCTCTCTCTCTCTCTCTCTCTCTCTCTCTCTCTCTCTCTCTCTCTCTCTCTCTCTCTCTCTCTTTCCCTCCCTTGCCTCTAATCTTGTCTGTTTGTCTGCCTATCTACCTGACATGCCTCCCTGGCCAGCCCAAACATGACAAATATAAAGTTTTGTGACACCTCGTGATGAAAATTGCATTGTACCCTTTGTGTTTGGAGTTTATGAAGCCTTAATAGGTCAGTAATTAGGGGCATTTGAAGGTGATGTCATTTTAATGGGTAATTGGCTGGGTTCATGAGATGGAAGATGCAATTAGGGGCTCTGGGTTTTGAAGTTTTAATAAGAGGGAAGAAGGATTTAAATGACAGGTGAAAATTGTGATGAACGTGTTGGTGGTGGTGGTGGTGGTGGTGTAATTGATAGATTAGGGTATATATTTAACAAAGGATATTTTCTTTTTCTTATCGTATTGTTTTTTTTATTGTCTTGTCTGCTTTCCATCCCTATTGTTTTCTTTTTTTTTTTCCTTCTCTGTATTCTCGCTTCTTTATCTAGATTCCTTTCGTATTTATTCTCCTGATTCTTTTCCCCTTCATTTTATCTCCTCCTTTTTTCTCTTTTCTGCTCTGTTTTTTCTTTCCATTCCTTTCCTTACTTCTATTTCCCACCCTCTCCTTTACCTAGCCCTCTCCGTTTCTCCTTCCTCTTTTCTCCCATCATTTCATCCTCTTTTTAACTTTTCCTCTCCATATCTTCACTGTTCATTCCACACTTATCATCATCATCATCATCATCATCATCATCTTTGGGATCTTTGAAAATAGTGTTTGTGAGAGTAAGGTACATTTAATAAGTTCCCCCCATCATTGTGTCCCAGGTGGAGGCAAGAAGCCCGTGGCCCAGCAGCGTCAGCGCCTGGAAATCTCATCACTTCTTCCACACAACAGCAACATGTCTTCCTTCAAGTGTTCAAAGTGAGTTGCTGCATCCTGGGAAAGGGAAACTTATTGTAGTGTTGTTGTGCTGTTATTGTTTTGCTCTGTGACTTGTATCTATGTTTTTCTTAGTGTTATTCATTTGATATTGGATTGGTAGGTAAATGTTATTCTCATGTTACTGTTTTTTTGTTATATATGTACTAGCATTGACAACCTCCATTCTTTCTCTCTATCTCTTTATACACACACACACACAGCTGTGGGTGTAGTACCTCAGTCCAGTGCTCCAGCAACAACAACAACATTCACAACAACGACAGCAACAAGAGCGGGTACAACCGTGATGGCAACAACAAGAACAGCAACAACAATGATATGTACCTGGCGGACCTGCTGCGGATGACGGATCAGAAGCTGCTGGAGCTGCAGAGGGAGGTGGAGCAGAGCCAGCGCCACGCACACCACTGTGAGGACCAGTGTGTCACCCTCAGGAAACAGGTAAGTGTGAGAGAGAGAGAGAGAGAGAGAGAGAGAGAGAGAGAGAGAGAGAGAGAGAGAGAGAATCATTATTGTCAAGAAGTAGTAATATATTTATCTAGTTTTCTAGGTTGTATTTACATCTTATATGCATGTTGCAATACACCATTTGGTTGTGATATTTATAAATAGTTGTGCGTACATGGTTAGCTATCCACATAATGTACATGTTTATGTGTCTAGTTACAGTTACTGAAAAATATCAATATTTCATTATCACCATAACATGTCTCATCCACCTTTCTCTCCACCACTACCACTACTACTAACACCATCCATAGATTTCGAGGAGGGAGGCTGAGATCACCCGCCTGGAGGGACTGTTGGAGGGAGGCAGGTCGGCAGCGGCGGTGGTGAGGGACAACAAGCTGCAGGCTGCTCAAGCTCACCTCCACCAGCTGCAGTTACACAATGATTTGCTCACCAAGACTAACCTGCAGCTGGAGAACAAGCTCAAGAGTAAGTGACAGTGATGGTGACTGTGTGTGTGTGTGTGTGTGTGTGTGTGTGTGTGTGTGTGTGTGTGTGTGTGTACATGTGTGTTCACTTTTCTTCATCAGTACATTAGAGTAATTTGTCTCAAATATATTAGAATGATTCTTCATTTTTGCCCTTTTTGCATCCAGTCGATTACTTCATTTTGAATCACTTCACAAAGAAGTGTTTGTCAAAGGTTATAAAAACCAAGAAAAACCATTTCTATTCTCAGCACCTAAATAGAGAATGGAGAAAAACCAAGACACACAGCCACTCACACTGACCTTTCTTTCCCCCAGACATCCTCGGTGAGACCCACGAGGCCATGACCCGAGCAGTGGAGTTGGCTGACGAGAACACGACCCTCACACATGACCTCCAGGATGCAGAGAGCACCCACCGCCTGCTGGAGGATGATGCCCTCTCCACCGCCCAGACTCTCTCTCACCGCCTCCACCACACCAGGGTAAGGATGGCAGTGAAAAATAGAGGAAAATATCCAGTCAGTTACATGAAAGATTTGAGAAAAACAATAGTGAAAATCGAAATAAAAACAGCTATTATTATTTGAAATAGAAGCAGAAAAAAAGAATGGAAATCACTTACTAAAATATATGAGAAGCTTTAAAGAAAACTAGACTTTGATACTCACAATAACACTCTATTATCTGCTGTTATCCTGTCATTCTATAGGAAGGTAAACAAATGCATGAAAAATCTAATAGGAAATACAGATATGAACATTCACAATAACACTCACAATATCCCCTGGCCATCCTATTACCCTAAATTAAGTTGAACAATTCTAAGAGAAAAAACAAATATGATAACACTAAATCACCCTCATTTCACCCTGTCACCATAGAGCAAACTGGCCCAGTGTGAAGGAGACCTGTCAGAGCAGCACCACATGTACCACCTAGTGAGGGACGAGAGGGACCGCCTGCATGGGGAGCTGGTCCACACCCGCCACCAGCTGTCCCGCCTCACCCACGAGCACACCCGCCTGATCACCCAGCACGCCCCCATGGAGGAGCAGCTGCGGAAGGGCCAGGAGGACACCAAAACCTATCTGGACCGCATCAACCACCTCACTCTGTCATGTGTGTCCTGACCTGTGTTTGTGTTTGTTTGTGTCTGTTGGGATGACCATTAATGTTCATCACTGACTGCATTGCTTCTTTTTTTCTGTGATCAGTTTGGATGTGTTTGAATTGACTATATGTAAGTTATTATTCATATTTTTATCAGGGATTATATTGCTTCTTTTTTTTTGTATTATTTTTATTTTTATAGTCTTTATTTGTATGAGGTGAGATATAGCTAATGTTGGCATATTTTCACTGCTCTAAAGGTTTACTGTCTACATTGGTATGGGGTGACAAGTTTTGCTGGCTTGGCTTTACTATTCCAAAAGGGCCAAAGGAGGAATATATTATGTTATCTCCAGGGGTCCTCCCTTAATGTGCAGGATAGGGGCAGAGAAAATGTGCGCATATAAAAAAACGCATTAACTGAATAATAGAACCCTATGTTATAAATAAGGTTGGGACCGGGACCCACCATGACTGACCCCTGAGACACCACCCTCCATAAAGGCCCCCATATTGATAATTTTTGCACTGAGTTCCTTATGGCATCTTCACATTTCACCATGTTACACACTGTGGACTCATTAATAATAGAGTAAAATCTGCATACTTCATGGAGCCTCTCACCTGCCTCAACCTTGGCTATGATGTTTAGTTTCTCTTGAAGCAAAAATATTTTACAATAAGCTATACCTGTAACACCCTTCTCTTTGGAAGGAGCCATATTCACAAACTTAGAAAGATCACAAATATATATCACCAACCTACAAAGGTCAAAAATATCATAATGCTTAAACAAACGAGAAACATGAAACTGTAACTCAGGAAAGATGGAAGTGGAACAACATGGCTGGACCAAAACATAAACAGGGTGTCAAACTGTCTTGGTTCTTTGTTGTATAATGTTTAATTTATATGTTTTGACATTTATTTATTTTTTTTGTTAAAATATGATTTTTACATTTATTTTGAATTATTTTAATGGTTTTTGGTGAAAAAATAATTTTATAGCAAATATATTTGCTTTCAAATTAAAGTTTCTTTTGCCGAGTGCACATAAAGTCAGAAAGTTTGCATATTGTACTAGTGATGGAAAGAAAGTGACAGTGTGCAATAACTGAGGTATGCAGTAAAAGAGGACCTCTGTATTTACTTGTACTGCATCAACTACCTGTATGTTTATTTACCTGTTTGTATTCACATGGAGTTGATTTGAGTTTTCTTGTGGTTACTATTTAGAACCATATCAGCCTTTAATGCATACTCTTCCTTGTACATCCCATTGCTTCATGTCACATCACCTCTGTCTCATTCTCTACATATCCCCTTGCATCCTGTCCATGTTTCCTGCAGTGCAAGAAGCAGAGGGGGAGAAGATGCAGCTCTCAGATGATGGGGAGGCACTGCGCAAGACCATTGTGGAACTGAAGGCAGAGAAGGAGGCACTGAACTCCACCCTGGCGCAAGTGAGGGAGGAGCACGAGGCAGCATCACAGGGGAAGCAGTTTTATGCAGCAGAGACTGAGAAGCTAGGGCGGCTGAAAGGGGAAGTGGAGCAGGAGCGGGACTACTACAAGGAGGAGGCAGCCAAACACCAGTCCCAGGCTGCTGCCATGGAGCAGGAGCGTGACCTGTACAGGGAGAAGAGTGCTGAGGTGAGAGCCGGGCTAGAGTGACTGGCAGGGTGGAAGTGGTGCTGTGTTATTCTGCAGCAGAGGTCAGTTGTGGTGCTGGATGCAATATTGGAAGAATGAATCACAATAACTGATAAACTGATAATGATAAGCTTATTAGGTAATATAAGTAATTGATAATCAATAACTGGTGATAAATTTATTGCCTGATAACTGATTTATTGCAAAATACAAAATTTCAACACTATTGATAATAATTTTGATATTTTAAATGAAAAATCTATAAATCCGAATCTTTACTGTATTAGGACAGGGGCCAGAGATGCTTTATTTGTAATTTAAGATGTTTGGAAACAGAATTTCTTTGATGATAAATTACAAATAATATGAAATTAGATTGGATATTCATTTAAGTTCCATGTTAGCTGAGCAAATCCTCCTCCTGAAATCAATTCATAGCTGAATAACTAACCATTTTGTGCCTCAGCTGGAGAGAGAGAAGCAGCTCGTGGAACAGTCACGGTCCTTCCTTGGGGATGATGTGGCCAAGCTGCAGGCACAGCTGCGCCAGGTGCAGCAGGAACGTGACTACTTCACCGACCAGCTCAATCAGGTGGGAACTGACACCTTTAAGAAAAGAAAAGTTTATACTGTGATGGAAAATATTATTTGTTGCATTTCAAATACATTATGATAGTGAGAGTGATTCTGATAGATATATTGATGCACACATGTACACACACACACACACACACACACACACACACACACACACACACACACACACACACACACACACACACACACACACACACTATATGCTTGGCCTGCCACAGACTCAGGGTGAGAAGCGGCAGGCAGAGCGTGAGCGTGAGTACTACAGTGAGCAGGTGATACAGCTGCTGGACCTGCTCAAGACCAAGCCCTCCTCCACTCCATCCACACCCATGCAGGTGTCCCGCCCTCGTGCCAAGACACAGTCTCCAGTAAGTCCTCTTCCTTTGTTTCTTTGTGTGGTCTCACCTAGTTCTTTCACCTTCCCTGTACCCAGCATTGACAGCCTGGAGGCCTAGTGGCAGCCATTCTTCTGTACTGCACCAGCCTGTCCATTTTTGCATGAATACTTTTATAAGTATTTTATGTACAGAATCAGCTGGACGGAACATCATTTGCAGGAGACAGAGCTGGCACGGCTGCAGTACGAGAGGGATGTGCTGCGGCAGGAGCGGGATTTCTATAAGATGCAATACCAGTCCCTCAAGAGCCAGCGTGATGTCAGCTCCAGGGGTTCACCCACCTCTGGCAGCCTTCCAGGGACAGCTCCAACACCTGCTGGCCCCACTGCTGCTGTTACTACTGCTAGCACCATTACTGCTATTGCTGGCACTGGTATTGCTGGTGTTCCCTCATCTATTGGGGGTCCAACCACCACTATGGCTGGTGTTGGTGTCGGTACTAGTGTTGGTACTGGTGTTGGTGCTGGTGTTGGTGCTGGTGTTGGTGGTGTTGGTGGTGGGATGGCAGTACCTGTGGGTGTGCCAGGTATGGGGCCAACAGGAGGGAGTCCTAGAGGGATGGGAACAGCTGGGCCACCTCCACCACGCCCCCTGAGTGTGCCTATAGGTAAGTAAAAGCAAGGAATGTCACCAGCTATTGAGTGTTCACCCATTCCTCCCAGTTAACATTTCCTCTAGGGTAAGACTCCTGTGTCTCCTTACTTATGCTAATGTTGATGACTGTGCCTCCCTCCTTGACCTGGCAGCTGATGTGGAGACCCTTCGGAGGGAGAGGGACTTCTTTAAGCAGCAGATGGAGTACTTCAAACAGCAGCTGAGTTCCCAGGCAGGTCGTGCAGCCCCAGTGGTGCCTGGACTGGGCATGGCTATGGACAGTGACCGAGCCTCTGCCCGCGGCCCACTCACCAGGGTAAGAATTCAGCAGTGTCTGAGGGGAGCAGCTGAAGGAAATGATTGTGGGAGGTGCTGTGGAGTGATACTGGTTGTGGAATCTGCTTCTTTTATGCTGTCTCCTCTCATCTCTGTTCTTGCTTTTTGCTACTTTTTTTCTACTGTGCTATCTCCTTTTCTAACCTTCAGTTGTCTTTTCTTTTTTATTCCATCTTTTTATCTTTTTCAATGGTGTTTATTTCCCTTTCCTGCTATCTTCTTATTCATGCTTTTTTCCAGCCTTCAGTTACTCAGTCTAGCTCTCTATTTCCTGTTTTATAATGTTCTTATGAGTTCTCTATAAGTTTTTAAAATTTTTTTGTGCTCATTCAGCATTCACGTATTCCTTTGTTTACACTCACACCTGTTAGGGCTCATCCGATCCGTCCCCGCCTCTGGAAGGTGAGCCTTCAGCTGCAGCAGTAACAAGGGCCGAGGTGAGGGCATATCAGCAGGAGAGGGATTTCTTCCGTCAGCAGTATGAGAACCTCAAAGCCAGCATGTCTCAGCCACACCCTCAGGCAGGCATTTACAGTTGTCATTGTTGGTGTTATAGCTTTTATTGTTACCATCATTACTTTATTGCCTTTGTTATTTTGTATTTCCATCACTCTTTCTCTTACTTATTACATCTGTTGTACCTCTTCTCTTCTCTTAACTCATTTTTCCTTCTTCCCAGCAGGCAAGAGCTGGTGAGGAGGTTGACATGAGCAGTGTACTGAGGGAGCGAGACACACTGCAGCAAGAGAGAGACTTCTTCAGGGGCCAGTACAATGACCTGTCCCGTAGAATGGCCCAACTCACCTCTACAGGGCCGACCATCTCTCAGACCCTTGTTAGTCCCTCCAAAAGCATCAGTTTGTGTCTCTCACTGCAATTAATGAGGCAAGATTCAGTGTCTATATAGTGGTCATGGAAACATTATTAGTTGCACTTGTAGTAATGTTAGCACTACCTTTCTGACGTTCTCTCCTTTCCATCCTCAGCGACAGGAGATTGATTCCCTTATGACTGAGAAGCGGAACTCCAACATTGCTCGGGCAGATCTTGAGGGCCAGGTGAGTTAGATATAGGTAAAGCAGAAACAATAAAAAATTAGTCTTGAAGAGCAACACAACTTATTGTGGCTTTTTGAGACCATTTTGTTATATCTTGTATGCTGTCCTGTGTCTGGACTCATGGCTTGTACTACAGTGTGTTATGAGACTGTTCTTTCCTACCAGAGGCCAATGGGACTAAGTGTGTAAATTGTGTGTCTGTGAGTGTGTAGTGCCTTCTCTGGGCCACTCAGTGTGTGATTGCCAGGCTGGTTTATTGATTTAATGATTTCATGGTCTGTGCAGCTTTTTGTTTTTATATGCCTTTGATAACAATGCTGTGCTAGACAATGATGAAATTTACCATGTACCTCCTAATCCTTATTCTCTTTTAAACTAATGTAGACTTACCTTTCTAATAACTCTTGATGAGAGTAATAATTAAATCTTTTTATGTATAGAGTTTTGGAATCCTTTGCAATCCCTATCATTTAACAAAGGATGAAAAGAATATTGTCTGCCTATCCTGACACTTGTTGGTGATACCTTGCTCAGGTGCGGATCCTGACAGAGAGGCTGGCTGAGGCGGAGAGGGAGAAGGCAGAGATTGATGGCCACACCAGGGACCTCCACGCAGCCATTGAGAAGTGAGATGGAGACTGTGCTTCATCCTCTTCCCTCACACTAGCTTACACTCTATCTCTACATTCATACTTACTTAATACTGTATGCACTAATTCAATATGTCATGCATTCAAGTGGCTGTGATGTCTTGATGCATTCCCTGTTCTATTTATTCTGATGGCCATTCTGCTGTGCTCTTTCAGGGGTGACTGTGTCATCAGATTCTACTTCCTTTGTTTTGTCCTGTGCTCTGCTCCATAATTTTGTGTGGTTTGTTGGTTTTATCGCTGATCATTATGCATTTTCTTAGAATTTCGTGATTTCACAATGTCTGTCATGTGCTTTGATTTTATGTATTTGAATTAGTATGTATTTACATGCATTAGTTTTTTTCTTTATCTTATAATTTTATTCATATTGATGTTTTATTGATCATGTAGCAATCATTTCTTAGAATTTATTTAGAATACTGGTGGTGTATAAAACTGATGATATTAATTTTCTCTGAACAATGGTAAGAAATAACTATTGACACACTCTACTAAGAATGGTTTTCTCTACAGATATAGGTTAGAATTACATACTTTGTGTGTCACAAAAGATGAATCTTTGTATATCTAAGTATTCAGGATTCCTAACACACTTCCTGAACATTCCCGACAGACTGCAGGATGCAGCCACCCAGAGGTTCCCACCTTCCACCCAGGCCTTCATCTTGGAGGTGCGCAAGGCCCGGGATGCAGCCATGAGTGACCTGGAGAAAGTGAAGAAAGAACGTGACCAGCTGAGAGAGAAGCTAAGGGTAAACATTACACACCTTAGAATAATTGATGTGTTAAGAAGTTATTAACATCTTAGTTATTTGACTATTTATTGTGATGTTCTAGTATTCCAGGAAAAATTGCATTGTATAGCATACATAATAGAAATAAAAAATATCAGTTCTATTTAGTTTTTTGAAGACATATCTTACGGATCTTTTATTGAGCAACTATTAAATGTTTTTCTTTTTACTTTTGATCCCTGCCACATGTATTTGATATTATTGTATGTTTTGTAAGGCAGTGTGTGGCTGTTCCTCCTTCAGGCCACCAGCACCCAGACAGCCCGGGAGAAGGCAACACTGGAGGAGGAAACATTTAGCTTGCGTCGACTGGCAGATGAAGGCAGCAGGACAGCCACTGACCTACAGCAGCGCCTCAACTCCCAGGCAGCACTGGTGGCCTCCTGCAGGATCAGGCACAGAACCTGCAGGCAGCTCTGCAGGAGGCTCACGACAGATTAGGACTCCAGGGCAAAGAGTCTGATGAATTCAAGTGAGTGGTCATTGTGTGTGTGTGTGTGTGTGTGTGTGTGTCTGTGTGTGTGTGTGTGTGTGTGTGTGTGTGTGTGTGTGTGTGTGTGTGTGTGTGTGTGTGTGTGTGTGTTTGCATTTATTTACTGGTCTATGAATGTAGTACATATCAATGTATGTTCACACATGCACAGATGATTAATGTCTCTATTTGTCCACCTCCAGGCGGTTGTTGCAGCAGAAGGTTGGTGAAATAGGTGACACAGAGCATCAGCTGGAGATGCGGCTGAACCAGCTGAGCAGCAGTGAGGCCCGGCTCAAGGAGCTTGAGGCTGAGGTAGTCCGTGTGAGAGAGGAACTGGCGGACTCCAGGGCAGAAGTCACCGCCCTCAGAGCCTCAGTGGCCCGGCTAGACCATGACAAGGACCTCCTCAATGTGAGTGACTCTGTGTGTTTACTGACTGTTCTTAGAGTTGAGATCACAATTTCTGGGGGTAAGCAGGTGGCTGTACAAATTAAAGCAAAACCTGAAAAAGGCATATATGTCCTGTTGTTGAAATGAAACAAAAAGTTTAAGACAAGATGTTGTAAGTTATTAACCAGTTACATGTGTCTGTGATGCAGACTGAGCTGGACACCAAAACAGAGGGTGTGGCATCCCTGAGAGAGGAGCTGCGCAAGAGGGAGGCACTTGTTGCTCAGCTGGAGGGATCCGTCACCAGGCTGGAGGGTCGCCTTGAGTGAGTACACAACCCACACCCTTACTCATGGCATGGGGGGCAAACAATCTTTATCTGTGTTGTATCTTAGAAGTAGAAGCAGTAGTAACAGTAATTGTGCTACCAAAAATATTTACTACAATTACATCTTTATAGTTGCTTGATATTTTTATTAGCATTTACAATTAGCTGTTATTGATTAGGGCAGTTGGATTTGATCATTTTCAGATCAATCTAAAATACATATAAGTTTTGCTACAAATAAAACCAGTGCAACAAGGTCTCTGCTAATTTATATTATGTGGACTTAATTTCTTAAAAACAGAATCTTCTGAATGGTCACCACATTGTCTACCCACAAAATTTTCCATGACCTGCTTCAGTAGATTGAAGTTAATTTCTCTGACTTTGTCATTGATTCATGACCCAAGCTGGATATTCCTTGGTTTTGTGCAGTACACTGTGCCCTTTAAAGTATCTCCAAGGAAAGAATGTTGGGAACTGAAGTCAGAGAGGTGAGTAAAATTTAGAGGAATGGGGCATTCATGGATGACTTAGTGTTGAGACTGAATGATTGCATTTAGTGTAGTAATGACCACTGGAAAGATCTTTCAAAAAATGGAATCTTGATAATTAATTATCAAAAGTAGACCACATAATTGCATCTGATTTTATTTGGAAAAAATCCTGCAAGATTTCCCATCATGTGTAAGATGAAGAGAGTTGTGTCCCTTGCTGTACAGAATTAATCCTCAGGTGATAGTGATAGATGATAACCAAGGAACAGTTGCATGAACTCAGTAGTTATGAAACACCAGCCTTCAGAAACACATGTTGTACTGCAAACTTTCTCACTTTCTCCTTTTCTATAATTCCAAGTATTACTAAAATCATTATCAATGATTATTATAGAATACGTGTCCCTTCATGTGATTCAAATTTGCAACAACCGTTGAAAAGAAATCCTATCTCGAAATACAATTTTGAAATGTCGAATGTCAGAGTGGTGATGATTTTGTACGTGATCTTTCAAAGAGAGAGAGAGAGAGAGAGAGAGAGAGAGAGAGAGAGAGAGAGAGAAACCACAATAAGCCACTCTCGCTATTCTTTCCCTCCAAGGCTAATGCCGTTTCATTGTCATGTAAGCAACAGCAGCTGCATGGAGGGTTATGCCACATTATGAAACACGATTATGTAATCAAGCAAACAGGTGTTGAACCCTCAAGGTGTTGGGAATACAGGGCTAGATGGGTGTTTGCGGCCGGCGCTGGTGTGGGTGTGGGTGAGGGTGGCCTTGTTACCAGGACGAGAATGCTTTGCACTCGAGGAATCAGCTGCACTCCTTTCTTGGCGGCCTAGGGTGAAATTGTGGCACGCTGATGTAAGCCTTGCGCGCGCTTATGTGTGTGTGTGTGTGTGTGTGTGTGTGGGTGGGTGGTGGTTGGGCGTGGTTTTGAAGGATAATGGAAAGATAAATAAACAATAACGATTTCTCACTTGTGTTCCTCTCTCTCCGTTGTTACTACTATTACTTTTTTCTGCAAGAGGGAAACTTGCTAAGGGCAACAAAATATAAGAAAAGGCCCACTTGAGCTGCAAGTTCCCTAAAAGATAGGAAAGGAATTAGCCAAAACACTTCGACAAATGTCTTGAAACCTCCCTCTTGAAAGGAGTCAAGTCGTAGGGAGATGGAAATAAATAAACACAGGGAGTTCCAGAGTTTAACAAAGGCATGAATGATTGAGAATACTGGTTAACAACAACAACAACAACAACAACAACAACAACAACTACTACTACTACTACTACTACTACTACTACTACTACTACTACTACTACTACTACTACTACTACTACTACCATTTCTGTGGCTGGTGGTGGTGATTGGAATGTGAAGGTTTGCCGCATCATGTGGTGTGTCAAGGCCGCTGTTCAAGCGTCACCAGGTCGGCTACGTCATGTTGGTGGTCAGTGTGGGGGAGGGGAGGGCGCTCAAGATAGACCTTAAGATTGTTGCTGGGTGGAGAAGTGGGTGAAATTGTGGAAGAATGTGTGTTTTGAGAGAGAGAGAGAGAGAGAGAGAGAGAGAGAGAGAGAGAGAGAGAGAGAGAGAAACGCGCCGAACAATAAATATTCATAAACTAAACAATACTAAATTACTGTTAGGTTACATTTGCTAAGCTCTCTCTCTCTCTCTCTCTCTCTCTCTCTCTCTCTCTCTCTCTCTCTCTCTCTCTCTCTCTCTCTCTCTCTCTCTCTCTCTCGTATTCCATTTGACTTAACACTTTCTGTGATTATTTGCTTTGTGTTTTGGTAAAGCCAAGCCAAACAGGTGTAGTGGCGTGGTGGAGCTCGTGGGAGGCTTTCGTGTCTTGCTGATGGGGATGAAGGTGGCGCCTCCTTCCCTGGTTTCCAAAGTAAAGAGGAGGAAGATTGTGACTGAAGGATTTTGGTTAAATAAAAAATCAAGTATGAAATCCATTCAATGCATTTAAGAGAATCAGTGATAGACAGAATGACGGATGAGCAAACAAACGGACGAGTTGTGTGTGTACAGGGCGATGATAACAGACTGAAAGACACGCTGGCAGACACACAGACAGACAGGCAGCTGTATGGCCAGACACACTTGAAAGCACGCTGTTCACGCTTCCCTCCCTCGCCTCCCAGACTTTCCCTTCACGCTGGGCTTTCCTTGTCGTGGTCGGCATCATTATCTTGAGTGTCATTATTTGCTGTCAAGGAAGAGACGTAAAGACTCTGCCTCGTGAGTGCTTGCTGCTCGGTGCTCTATTGTCTTAATGCTTAAAGTATTATCACTATCGTTACCATTAGCATCACTGTCATCATCATTAGCAGCAGGAGCTTTTTTTACGTCATTGGCTGGCCATATGCGCCATGCACCATTTAGAGTCGCCGTGACAGTCTGGCTCGCCTCTCGCCCCTGAGGCATGTTCAATGAAGAGCTTGTAATGACTGGAGTCCAGGCATCGCAGTCACGCGAGGCGGGGCGGCACAGGCGGCGAGGCACCGGAATGGTCGTCGGGGAGGAAAGTGCGAGGTATCACAGGCAGGTGGCGCTGATGCCGCTGGAAGATAATGCCCACTGAGGAAATAGCGAGGGACGAGGGTCAGGACGGAGGCACCGGGGTGCCCCACCAGGGATCTAGGGAACGACGCCCCTCGGGATGGCCTGTATAGAAAGTACTAGACTCATCGTCCTCCTCCGGCAGTAGGAAATGAGTTGAATCCAGAAGACCCCGAGCCTCGCCTCCTGCTGACATGGAGCGCCCAGACCGTGTCCCGGGGGTGCTGGCAGGGGCTGGCGCCGGGCCTGGGAGGGAGGTAGAGGTGGGAGGCGCCAGGGTTGCATTGGTGTCCCCCACGTTGAAGGTGTCGTCTCCCCGCGCGGCCGTCACGCTGTTACTCATTTGGAACTGTGAGGGAGAGTCTGCCCCAGGCGTGTCCTGCTCCAGGGTGAGGGGCACGGCGGGGTCTGAGGTGCACACAGGAGTGAGGGGCCGCCACTGCTTCACCATAAGGCGCTGTCCAGCGGGGCAAGGGCCGCGCGTGTTCAGCAGGTGGCAGCTGTCGTCCTCCCAGGCTATATACCCCTTTCTCAGATCACAGATGCAATGGGCCTTGGCGCTGGTCTTGTCGTGATCCAGGACCTGCCGTCGGGGACAGGGCCCGCGGCTCCCCACCTCGTAGCAACGACTGTCTTTGGGCCAGAAGCCTACCAGTTCTGGCATGCAGCCGCACGTGCCTCGCAGCGGTGTGTCCTCATCATAGATAAATAGGCTGCCGAGGGGACAGGGCCCTCGCCGTCCCAATCTATAGCATGTATCTGAGGACGGATGGTAGCGTCTTGTCCCAGAGCAAGGGTACAGCTGGCACTTGCCCGTGCCATTGGTAGCAGGAATGAAGAAGTGTCCTTTGGAGCATGGCCCGCGGGAGTACAGGAGGTAGCAGGCACCATTGGGTGACCACAAGGCGTGATCAGGTCTGCAGGTACATCGGGTGGCCAGGGTGTCGGGACTGAAGGCAAGCAGCTGGCCTGGGCGGCAGGGTCCCCGCTGGCCAAGCTCGTAGCAGCTGCCGCTGTCCTGGTGGTAGTTGGTGAGGATGGAGGGGCTGCATCCACACTGCGTGGCGCCGCGTGTGGCATTGTACAGGAAGATGGTGCCGTCCAGGCACGGCCCGCGCTGGAACAGCTCGAAACATAGGCCCGTCAAGGCCCAGTAGTTGCTGAACATGACGGTCCGCTCACACCCACAGTCCGGGAACCCTGCAACACACGACCCTCACTGACTGACCTTGGCTCCGCCCTGCCCCGCCCTCTTGTGATGTACACAGAACACACAGCCATGACACGCCCTTTCCCTCGCTACTTACCGGTGTTGGGGTTGACGTAGATGAGATAACCATTGAGACAAGGGCCGCGGGTGTGGTGTTGGTAACACTGGCCATCGGGCGGCCAGAACACCTGGCCGGGCGGACACTCGTCGAATGGGCGGCACGTCCCTTCTCCATGCCGCAGATCCTTCCCGTATCTGTCTATGTACTCCCTGCGGAAGATACAGAATCAGCGACGCTTTAGCAGCGCGGCAACACACCCAGGGGGGAAGGTGCGGCACTCACCTGGGCAGGCAGGGTCCTCGGGAGAAGCGGGAGTGGCAGCGGCGGGAGTCAGGGTGCAGGAGGCTGCCTCGAGGACACCGGCACTGGCCCTCCCCTGCCGCCACGTTGAAGTAAAATTCTTGAGTCTCCCCACACGGACCCTGAGGAAGGCGTAACAAGAGATGAACAACTTAGCTAAACCTGTTACTGCTGCTGCTGATGTACTCAATCACGAGACTCGGGAACGAGACTGATCTGTGACTTGTGGGGTCACACACACACACACACACACACACACACACACACACACACACACACACACACACACACACACACACACACACACACACACAAGAATACTGGCAAAAGGTCACCTGACTCACTGATTCGCCATCAGCAGCCGTGACTCACCTGAGTGAATATTCGGTGGCAGGAGGAGTCCCTGGGCCACAGAAGCAGCTGCCACGACTCTGCAGCGCACGGGTTAAGGTGTGGTTGACCCATGGCGGCGGGATGACCGCGCCCCATCCCGACCCCGCCCCTGCCAACCACCACGCCCAGCAGCACCACCACCGCCACCACCACCCGCCGCGCGACACCATTCTCAGGCCTCGTCGTTGTCTGCTCTCACACCTCCAGCCTGCAGTGAAAGGAGAGGGGGAGGGTTATTAAACAAGAGAGAGAGAGAGAGAGAGAGAGAGAGAGAGAGAGAGAGAGAGAGATGAAAGAGATGAAAGGGTACTGGCTCTGGAAACAACATGACAAGGAAATTCAAGGTAGCCAGATGAGAGAGAGAGAGAGAGAGAGAGAGAGAGAGAGAGAGAGAGAGAGAGAGAGAGACCTCGAGGGAGGAAAGGGAAAGGGAGAGAGAGAGAGAGAGAGAGAGAGAGAGAGAGGGAAAGAAAACAGTTACCGCAAGACTCCACACAAGGGAAGGTCAGGCGCACAAAGCCGCGCTACTCCTCCTCCTCCTCCTCCTCTTCCTCCTCCCAGTCACCATCACCTCTCCTCGGTCTTCCCTCCTCCTCCTCCATCGAAAGTGAAAGTAAGAAGGACCACCACTGCCCCATGCAAGTGTTCGGGACCTACTGCCCTCTCTTGGTTTCTTGTAGGGGTATGGGGGGAGGAGGAGGAGGAGGAGGAGGAGGAGGAAAAGGGAAGTGCCAGTTACATAATCCTCTTAAAAATGTTTTCCATCCCTTCACTGCCCCTTGTGTCTCAATCACTTTTCCTCATCTCTCTCTCTCTCTCTCTCTCTCTCTCTCTCTCTCTCTCTCTCTCTCTCTCTCTCTCTCTCTCTCTCTCTCCCCCAACCGCCTTCTCCTTTCATCCCGTCCCCATTCCAGTTTGTCCTCTCCCGTTTCGTCCTTTCTCTACTCGTGTCACCTTAGTCTCTCTCTCTCTCTCTCTCTCTCTCTCTCTCTCTCTCTCTCTCTCTCTCTCTCTCTCTCTCTCTCTCAGTGGAAATGAATAACTGGCACACAAAGTTTTAATCCTTTCACCGCATCTCATACATAGTTTATTTTTATTGATTTTTTTTCTTATTTCTTTAAAAGCTTCACCTGGGGTCACAGATATACCTTCTCTTTCACTGACCTGTCTGGGACGCCAACAACCCTCAACCCCCTCCCCCCCCCATCCTCTCACCGCCAACCGCCAAACCTGCCACCATCAAACCAGACTATCCTAATATTATAAACATCTTTCCTTATCTTATCTTGTGTTTGCTGAGTGACTCCTTCGCATGAACCCTCAAATAACCCTCCTATCTTAGTTTCTTATATCTTCAAGCTGTTCCTCCTGCTACACTACGAAATAACCTTTGTTTTTCTATCTTAGCTTCTTATATTTTCTGATTCTCCTGCTAGATACCCAAATACCTTTTTTTTTTATTATTTTGTTTTACCAACCATACACTCTGCCCATACAGCCTTCCAAGTAACCTATTTTTATAACCATACCTTTAAATATTTACTAATCGAACTTCCACGCAACTCTCAGCCTCTCAGAACAACGCCCCTTTTTTTCATCTTTCTAATGTTTACTAATTCATCTCTTGAGTAACACCCTTTCTCCACACACGTGTTAATGTTTACTAATTTATCTATTGGTATTAATTTCCTAAGCGGATAGGCCGAGAAGACCTGGTGAATTTGTGAAGAGAGGTGATAGGCGGACGTACGGTAAGAATATTTGACTCGGGGACTGTTGCGTGTAGGCGAGTTGGTTTCTTGCAGCTTCCTCTACGTTCCTGGTATGAAACTCAGGTAGTGTCTAGTCGGGAAATGTTGAAGAAGTCTTGTGTTTTGCGCCTTTGTTGTTGATATGAAACTCAGGTAGTGTCTGGTCGGGAAATGTTGAGGAAGTCTTGTGTTTTGCGCCTTTGCTGTTGATATGAAACTCAGGTAGTGTCTAGTCGGGAAATGTTGAGGAAGTCTTGTGTTTTGCGCCTTTGTTGTTGATATGAAACTCAGGTAGTGTCTGGTCGGGAAATGTTGAGGAAGTCTTGTGTTTTGCGCCTTTGCTGTTGATATGAAACTCAGGTAGTATCTGGTCGGGAAATGTTGAGGAAGTCTTGTGTTTTGCGCCTTTGCTGTAGTGCAGAGTCCACGTTCACAATTCGAAGGTATAAAGTGAAGGTCGTTTGGTGAGGAGGCTGATTAATATGGATGAGAGAGACACAGTAGGAGATTTATGGGATTAGGTTCTTCCTCTCCCTCTCTCTTTCTCTCCCTTCTGTCTTCTCTCAGTGTTCTCCTCTTGTCTTCCGCCCTTCTCTCCCCCCTCCACCTCCCGCCCTCCTTCGTTAGGATCGCCTGTACTTGCTGTCCCTTTCACTTCCTAGGACTGGATGCTGCTGTTTTCACCACCAACATCATCATCACCATCCCGTCACCACCACCACCACCATCATCATCATCATCATCATCATTGTTATTGTTATCGTCGTACTGTTTTTAGTGGTGTTGATGTTAGGACTGTTACTTTCATGTAATGGAGAGAGAGAGAGAGAGAGAGAGAGAGAGAGAGAGAGAGAGAGAAACAGTAATCTCGTGTCATACATGTAAGACTCGTTACAACTCGTTGCGACAGCCTGGGCACGTACACACACACACACACACACACACACACACACACACACACACACACACACACACACACACACACAGAATTAATTATTGTGTTGACCGCATTATCAAGTTTAGTACCACCACCACCACCACCACTATCCATTCATCGTTCATATTCGTAATCTCTTTTCGTGTTTTCTTCCTGTTCCTCCCTGGCCAGTGTTCGTTTGTTTGTTGTCTTGTTCTTCCTCGTCATCCTCGAAGCTTCCGTCTTGGTGGCATTTGAGAGAGAGAGAGAGAGAAAAAAAAACGGTTCACTCTGTCGAGGTTGGACACACCTGGCTCCTTAATTGCAAAGGTCATTGAGGGTCCTTTACCGGGGTTACGTCAAGGCTTTTCGTTCTAATCCCCTCTTTTTTTTTTTTTCCTCCATGTCTTCATTTCTCTTCTTCCTCCTTCCTTTGCTGTTTTCCATATTTTCTTTCCTT
>NC_059285.1:10386345-10388845 GCF_017591435.1 Portunus trituberculatus
AACCACTTTCCTTTTCACACCGAGACGCTTTCACCACCGTCAGTATTAATTCATATCTGACAGCGGGGCGTGGCTGGACGTGCGAAAGTGTCCTGGAATGCTGCTACTTTAGGACAGGTTGTATGACTTGACCAGGACGTGTTTTTGTGGCAGAAGCAAAAAAAAAAAAAAAAAAAGGAAAAAGAATTCTGTTTCTGGCAGCTGACGTGAGGGGTAAGGATATGAAAGGCCACTCAGACAGGATGTTCTTATAGGCCACTCAGACAGGATAATATTACGGGTCAGTGATAGAAGATAGAGTATATTAGGGCCACTCATACAGGATAATATTTCTGACCACCGAAGAGGATGAAAGTATTACTGACCACTCAGGCAGGATAATGTTAGTGGCCACTCATAGAGGATAAGAAAGATAAAGGCCACTCATACAGGATAATATTAATAGCCACAACTGGAGAAAAATAAGAGAGAGGGAGAATAATAATGAAGGTAAGACTAGTAAAAACGACTCAGGCAGAATAATGGGGACAAAAATCTGCTTTCCACTTGTTTATGTGTCCTAATTATATGTTTCTTCTCCCTTGAGTCATCCCATCATGTTCTTTCCTTATTGAGCACAAAACGTCACACAGACACGGCTTGGCTTCCTTCCCTCGTGTACGTGATCACATTGACCTTGCGGACCTGTTCCTCTGGCCACCTCCACCCATCCACGGGCTACCCCAAGGCGCCACGTGGTGCTCCCTGAAGTGCACGGTACAGGAAGGCAGGGCTGATAGGGAAGTAGATACGAGGATTTAATACATAGAAAGATAGGTAGCAGGATGAGAAGATAAGTATAAAAATAGGGAAGATAAGGGAGTGGATGTTGAGATGAGTACATAGAAAGATAAGGAAGTTGGAGAAGATAAGTACATTGAAGGATAGGAAAGATAGATGAGAGGATAAGGATACAGATAAGGAAGATGTAGGGGTGAGTGCATAGAAAGATGGGGAGAGTGGATACGGAAAAGGGAGGTTGGATAAGTACAAAGATAGGGAAGATAATGGAGTGGATGCTAGGATGAGTACATGGAAAGGCAGGGAAGACAGGGAAGTGGATTCAGGGTTACGGTTTATTGGTGTGGCAGGGAACTAAGTATAGAAGTATAAAGATTTGCTTGTGTGAGAGAAAACAGAGATAAATAAGAAGTTTTGTTGGGTGGAAGAGAAGTAGGATAAATTAGCTGACGACCTCGAGTAGACAGGTAACTGAGAGAGAGAGAGAGAGAGAGAGAGAGAGAGAGAGAGAGAGAGAGGAGTGGAGAAAGTCAAGAAGAGACATTTACCCAACGGTAGAATCACAGAGGGCGATGATAAGGAAGTGATACAAGATAAACATTTTTTTTTCTGAAATTATCCAAAACTGGTATTTTTCTGAATTGATACAGGTCAGGTATATCTTTCTGGTGTCTCTACATTATTCTCTCCAAAAAATCAAGAAAAAAAAAGATTGATTTGATATACTACGTGTGATATGAGCATCATCCAAATCATCAGCCTTTATGATGTTACTGCCAGACAAAGACCTTCTCTTAACCTTCTACATTCACTGTCTGGGCCGCACCACCACTGCACATCATCCCTCTCATCGCTATTTAGTTTTCCCATCTGCCTTGCCTTCACACTCACTCTTATGTCCATGCTTATTATCAGTCCTCACCCTGCAGTCATCACCCGCAACCCTTGATCTTTCTGTACTAGCAACCTGTCCTCATCTGCTTCGTCTACCTATGCCCTGTCATCGTTTTCCAGTCCTCATGTTCTCCCTTCATAGTGACCACCCTGACCCTTGCTCACTGTACCAGTAACCTGTCCTGGTCTGCTTCATCTACTACCTGCCTGTGCTGCTATCTACACATCGTCTGGTCCCTGGTTTCCCCCTTCTGGTTATCTCTAAAAGTACCCGTGTGGCGGCCAGCGCGGCGAGGGTGGCCTGGCAGGTTAAAGGGGAGGGTGGACGGTGGAGGGTGGAGGGTTGGGGAGGGCGTAGGCGGCACACCTCGCCATCTTCGGTATAAATAATGTCTGGCTGGTGTGTAGACAAAGGGCGGGATCCCACCTGGCAACGGCTTGATCCCTTTTAATGGTGTCTCGATTCTTTGTGGCTGGTTTTTTCATATCATGTTTATCTGCGGGTGTTACCGTGTGTACTTTTGATAAGCAGTGCTTTTGCATGGTTATCTTTATTCTTATTTTTGTTTTCGAACTATTAGTTTTCTCTTTTTTCCAGTCACTTTTTTTTTTTTTTTTTTCAATATTTATCGTAGCAGTCCACGTCTGGGGCGCCCAAACCTCCCGTGTCTTTGTGCCGCCTTGTCCTTGGGCATCTGTTTGAAAAAAAAAAAAAGACCATTGTACAATGCCGTGGCTTTGTCGCCTCCTGGTGGTGAATCAGTTCCCTGTGGACTGAGTGGACTCTTGTGGACCAAGTCTGTGTTTGGTACATACTCTTATTTCC
>NC_059285.1:10393845-10426345 GCF_017591435.1 Portunus trituberculatus
TCTCCTCTCACTGTTTATCTTGCATCACTTCTGCCTCCATTTCATCACCTCCTTCATCTCATCTTCAATTTTTACACTCAGATTTTTTTTCGGCTTTCTCTCTCGTCTTCACTTTTTTTTTTTCATCCCACGTTGCATCTTTTCCTTGCTTTCTCATATTTTCCTCGTTTTATATTTTTCTACTTGATTGCTTCCCTTCCTTCCATTGTTACTTATTTTCCTGCTTCTTTATGTATTTTTTTCTACCTCTGCTTGTTTTTCCCTCCAATCCTGCGTGTTTCTTTATTATTTTCCTCCCTCCTTGCATCTTTACGAAGGGTTTATTTATTGAGGAGCTTTTTGGGTTACAAAGAACGTGCAGTTTGTTTTGGTGTTAATTTGAGGTATTAGTAAGTGGTGTTGAAAGTGAAGCTATTGATGGTGGTGGTGGTGGTGGTGGTGGTAGTGGTGACGTTGCTGTTACTATTGTTGTTGTTTTCATTGTTATTGTCACTTCTTATTGCTACATTCGAGAGAGAGAGAGAGAGAGAGAGAGAGAGAGAGATTGATTGACCTAGACATAAAAGTTATCAAAATGATTAAGTAAAATAATAAATGGGACGAGGGAAAATCGATTGCCACACACACACACACACACACACACACACACACACACACACACACACACACACACGGCCCGGTAGCTCAGTGGTTAGAGCTGGCTCACAAGCCAGACGACCGGGGTTCGATTCCCCGGCCGGGTGGAGATATTTGGGTGTGTCTCCTTTCACGTGTAGCCCCTGTTCACCTAGCAGTGAGTAGGTACGGGATGTAAATCGAGAAGTTGTGACCTTGTTGTCCCGGTGTGTGGTGTGTGCTTGGTCTCAGGCCTATCCCAAGATCGGAAATAATGAGCTCTGAGCTCGTTCCGTAGGGTAACGTCTGGCTGTCTCGTCAGAGACTGCAGCAGATCAAACAGTGAATCACACACACACACACACACACACACACACACACAGAGAGAGAGAGAGAGAACATTAAAAACACTCACCACAAATCAGAAGTTTCGATGAGAGAAGAAGAAGCACAGGAGTGAATCACCGCCACCATCACCACCACCATCACCATCACCATCGTCACTGTCACCGCTGCATCATCACTAAAAACCACAATATACTTTCCTTCCCTCTAGTACGTGACTGTAGAAATAATAACACACCACTGCATTCACAAAAAGATCACTGCAATCACTTCATAAAATCATAAGTCAATATCTGAATTGTACGTTTAATTAGGGCGAGGGACGTAGGATTAATAGACGGGACGTGGAGAAGTAAGGTGAGGGCGGCCGTGCACATGGGGAAGAGGAGGAACGGCAGCGTGCGTCCCCCTCAAATGCTCGTGACACACTGACTGACTCTCTGGGGATGGATCTCTGACTCGGGCACTCTCTCTCTCTCTCTCTTCTCCTCTCGTCTCGCACCGGCACCGTCTTGCATCAGGGACTGTCCGTGATTTCTACTCGCTATTATTCATGTCTTGTTGGGTTTGTTTACGTTTGAGACCCTTTGTGTGTGTTTTTTTTTTTTTTTTTTTCGTGTGTGTGTGATTATTTTTTTTTATCGTTTGTGTTAATTAGGTAAGAAAGTTGATGGGTTTGTTTTGGTGTTCTGGTGGTGATGGTGGTAGCGGTGGTGATGAGTTGTAAATGGGAAACAGGTTAAGGTAGAGTAAGAGTGTGTGTGTGTGTGTGTGTGTGTGTGTGTGTGTGTGTGTGTGTATGTGAATCGAGACTTGTATTAGAAAAAAAAATTGGTTTTGTGTTTTTTTTTTTCTTTTTTGTTACGATAGAAAATTGTGGTATATACGTGTGTGGTTTGGAAAGAGAGAGAGAGAGAGAGAGAGAGAGAGAGAGAGAGAGAGAGAGAGAGAGAGAGAGAGAGAGAGAGAGATAAAGTGGGCTGGTACTCAACTTCTTATGTGTTTATGATTGTGTGTGTGTGTGTGTGTGTGTGTGTGTGTGTGTGTGTGTGTGTGTGTGTATGGCGCCAGCTGGGTCACTTTCCCTGGCCGTAATGAAAGTAACAACACTTCTTATTCTTGTAAGTCGCGTCAGCTGGTTGTGTTTGCTTCTCTCTCTCTCTCTCTCTCTCTCTCTCTCTCTCTCTCTCTCTCTCTCTCTCTCTCTCTCTCTCTCTCTCTCTCTCTCTCTCTCTCTCTCTGTTCACGGATGTATGTTTTTCTTTCGGTTCTATTTGTTAATTACGAGAGTATTGTAAGAGAGAGAGAGAGAGAGAGAGAGAGAGAGAGAGAGAGAGAGAGAGAGAGAGAGAGATGGACTTGTGAGCCGTCTCCTTCACCTCAAGGCCAGCAGGATTCACCCTCCATCCTCCCCCATTACCTCTTTCCCCTCCACCCCATCCCTCCCTTCTTCACCCATCTCTATCCCTGTCCTTCAATTCTTCTACCTTGTTCTATTTCCCCCATTCCTCCCCTTCCCCATCTCCCCATCTTCCCCTCCCTTCAGCTGTTGCTACCCAGCAAAAGAAGAGAGGGGTGGGGAGGAGGGAGAGAAGATGGGGATGGGGACGGAGAGGAATGATGGGGAAGCTTTTGTCGTGCAGTAGAATTAGAGGCTGATGGTGACGATGATGATGACCCAGCGGCAGGTTAAGAGAAGGGGAGTTTTTAGTGGTGGTGGTGGTGGTGGTGGTGGTGGAGGAAGAGGAAGAGAAGGAAAAATTAGCAATACGAAGTGAGGTTACTAGGAAACTTGAAATTAACGGGATGGAGAAGTGAAGGTAACTGTGTTGTTGGTGTTCCTGTTAGTGTTGCATGATTAGTTGTTTATATTGCTGTTTGTATCTTGTAATTATTTTTATTGTTGTGATCATTGTTGTTATTGTTGTTGTTGTGGCTGGTTTTGTTGTGTTTTTACTGCTACTGCTGCTGCTGCTGTTACTGCTACTGCTACTGCTACTGCTACTGTTACTGTACTCCATCTCCTACTACCACCACTAAAACAACAACAACAACAACAACTACTACTACTACTACTACTACTACTACTACTACTACTACTACTACTACTACTATTACTATTACTAACTCTGCTGCCGTCCCTGCCACCACCACTATCACAACCTCTATATACTACTACAATTGTTACTTTAGTTTTACTCTCATCACCACTACCACCACAAACAGTGAGACACTTTCCTCCCGTCCTCCGGTAATACCAACCTGGTTCTCTGATGGCATGCCTCGGGCCGCGCCTTGTTTGGGGAGAGTGTGGCACTGCGTTAACTGGTGCGTCTCCTCCTCCTCCTCCTCCTCCTCCTCCCAGTTTTATGGCAAGACTTATACTTCTAATGAGGTTGCTAGTTTTCCTCTCCTCCTCCTCACCTTCTTGCTTTCGTTATTCTCTCCAAAAACAAAATTCATAGTTTAACTTAACATTATTTCCTTCGTTATATTTCCTCTGCTTACTTCTACACCCTCGTATTTCTGTTGAGGCTGACAAGAGTGCCGTTATCTGATAAGTGTGTGATATTTCCTTCCCAGGGGTTCTATGATAAATTGTTACATATTTGCTCCTTATACCAGGCAAGATGTTTTCACTTTTTTTTTCCTTCCTTGAGGCAGTTCTGTATTGGAGGAGGAGGAGGAGGAGGAAGGTTTGTGTGGAGGAGTTTTGTTGCTTTTGTATCCTGTGTATTGACTTTCACTCCAGTGGTAAAGCTTTGTGATAGGGCAAAGTACGCGATCTGTTTGTGATTCAGCAGGATTTGTGTTTTCGGGTTATTGTTATTGTAATATTACGACTATTTAATGGTTATCCGTGCTACTACTACTACTACTACTACTACTACTACTACTACTACCATTATCATGTGTTCATTATTGCAATATTACTACTATTATATTGCAGTTATTATGACTCTTGCTTGTAATACTGTTACTACCACCACCACACTGCCACTGCTGCCACTGCCACTGCCACTGCCACTGCCACTGCCACTGCCACCACCACCACCACCACCACCACCACCACCACCACCACCACCACCACCACCACTACTGCCACTGCCACTACCACACCACCACTACTGCCACCACTACTGCCACCACTGCTACTACTACTACTACTACTACTGCTGCTACTACTACTACTACTACTACTACTACCACTACTACTACTTCTTCTCTTCCACTTCTTCTTCTTCTTCTTCTTCTTCTTCTTCTTCTTCTTCTTCTTCTTCTTCTTCTTCTTCTTCTTATTATTATTGTTGTTGTTGTTGTTGTTGTTGTTCTTGTTCTTCTTCTTCTTGTTCTTGTTCTTCTTCTTCTTCTTCTTCTTCTTCTTCTTCTTCTTCTTCTTCTTCTTCTTCTTCTTCTTCTTCTTCTTCTTCTTCTTCTTCTTCTTCTTCTTCTCCTCCTCCTCCTCCTCCTCCTCCTCCTCCTCCTCCTCCTCCTCCTCCTCCTCCTCCTCCTCCTCCTCCTCCTCCTCCTCCTTCTCCTCCTCCTCCTCCTCCTCCTCCTCCTCCTCCCCACCGAATAATGCTATCGTAAATTTTCTAGCAGTAGTAGCGTTTATGATGGTGGTGGTGGTGGTGGTGGTGTAATATCATCACCAATAAAAGGTAAATCACCTTTTCGTGCAATGGATTAAGAGGGCTGACATTTTGCTCTTAAGGTCGTTCAGATTGTAATAAGGACGGTGTGTGTGGTACCTCTCTCTCTCTCTCTCTCTCTCTCTCTCTCTCTCTCTCATCGAAAAGAAATCAGAGCATTACTTCTACAACAACAACAGTTACTACTACTACTACTACTACTACTACTACTACTACTACTACTACTACTGTTGTTATTATATAGAATGCTGATAATAGTAATAACAATAGCAATGAAGATAATAATGATATGTAATGATGAAAATAATAATAATAACAACAATGACAACAAAGGGTAACGAAGGCAGTAACAACAACAAAAACAACTGCACTTTTACAGACAGCAATGCTCTCACTTTCCTGTTCTCGTTCTATTTTCCCCTCTCCCCTTTCTCTCCCCCCTTCCACCATTCTCCCCCCTCACTCTCACTTCTCCATCTCCCCACCTCCTCTTGTCTGGCTCAGTTGCCCTTGACCGCCCCGCTGACTCCCTGCTCCTGCTATTGCTGCTCTTACTGCTTCGATAATGAGCAGATCAGGAATGAACAGAAATAGGGAAAGTTGTGAGAAAATTTAAATCATTATGAGAAAAATTGGGAAAGTGCTGAGGGAATAAGGAAAGTGTGAGAAAATAGAGAAAGTTCTGAGAAAATAAGGAATATATTGAGTGAATGGAAAATGTGAAGAAATAAAGGAAATGCTCTTGTGAGGGAATAGCGGATATTGTAATGATATGGAGAATATCAACAAGAAATAAGGGAAACTGATGAAAAGAGGAAATCATGAGAGTATGATGAAAACTGTGAGGAAATAGCGAATATGAGGAAATGTGGAATGATGAGGATTTATTGAATTGTTACAAAATGAGATTGTTAGGAATGTATGATGAATGAAAAATAACTTAATCATCATCGTCGTTATATCATTTGAAATTCAGGTCAGGAATCGTGGAATCGTGTTACTTAGGTCAGCCAGCCAGCCAGTCAGTCAGTCGGTGTCACTCAATAGCAAGGCAAGTTACAAAGTTGCAAGGTTATGTGTAACTTGCCCCGTCAAGTCAAGCAATACAAACTGAGGGAAAAAAATGTTAAAAAAAAAAAAAAAAAAAGATAAAAAGAAAACGTATGAAAAGTGAAGTCCAAAAACTAGAAAATAAAAGAAAGTTTATAAAAAGTTGATTGGAATATGAGAGTCAAAGCAACACGGTGAGAACTGATACTCAAATCAAGAAATTATAATGTTTTTTTTTATGTAAGTGGAAAGCTGGCCAAGGGCAACATAAAACGAAAAAGAAAATGTCCACTAAGTTGCCAGTCCTCTTGCAGGTCCGAGAGAGTTAGCCAAAAAAAAGGGATAAATGTCTTGAAATCTCCCTCCAAAATGAAGTCAAGTCATAGGAAGTTGGAAATACAGAAGCAGATAGGGAATTCCAGAATTTACCGCCGTGATACAGTGGAACCATGCGTGCTTTGGGGTCCGAGAGGTCTCCAAGCGCACGGGTTCGAATCCTGTCCACGGTCTGAGTGTAGGTTGGGCTTCCTCACTCGGGGCAACTGTTTCCAAGCGGGTGGACTTTCAGATAGAAGGTACCCCCCAAAAAGCCCAGAAATTCCCGTGAAAAGCCCACATGGTATAAAATAGAAAAAAGATATGAATAACTGAGAGTAGTGGTTAACTCTTGAATTAGAGAATTGGAAATAATATGAATTAGAGGAAGAAGAAAACCTTGTGCAGCGAGGCCTAGGAGGGCAGGCATGCAGTTAGCAAGATCAGAAGAGCAGTTGGCATGAAAATAGCTATAGTAAATAGCAAGAGATGCAACATTCAGGCAGTGACAGAGGCTGCAGATAGTCAGACAGAGGATAGGATTTGATAAGACGAAAAGCTTTTGATTCCACCTTATTAAAGGAAGTGTGTCAGTGAAACCTACCCCAACCATGCGAAAAGTACTTCATACATGAGGCCCTTGTACAGAGCTACAGTACAGTTGGCGGGGTGAGGAAAAACTGGTGGAGGCGCCTCAGAACTCCTAACTTCATAGTGGCACTTTTAAAAAGAGATGGGAGGACAGATCGAGGATATCCATGCATTGTAGAAGAGAGGGACAGTTAAGTGTCATTGAAGAAGAGGGGATAGTTGTCTGGAAAATTGTGTCGAGTTTATAGGTGGAAGAATTGAGTTTTTGAGGCATTGAACACTAAGTTTTCTCTGCCACATTTAGAGATCTTAGGAAGATCAAAAGTCAGACATTTTGTGGCGTCCCTGTGGGTTCTGTTAACTTCCTGAAGGGTTGGTCTTGTCTAAAAAGGCGAGGAAAAGTATAGGGTGGTATCATCAGCGTAGGAATGGATAGGACAAGAAGTTTAGTTTAGAGGATCAATGAATGATGGAAAGAGAGTGGGTGACGGGACAGAACCCTGAGCAACAACACTGTAAATAGATTTAGAAGAAGAGTGGCCGTCTACCACAGTAGCAATAGAAAGGTCGGAGAGGAAATGAGATAAAGTTGCAAAGATAAGAGACCCTAGGAGGGCAGTTTTAAAATCAAAGCTTTGTGCCAGATTCTGTATGTCTAAGGCATCAGCGAAAGTTTCGCTAATATCTCTAGAAGAGGATGACCAAGACTCAGTATAAAGCCAGATGATCATCCGCAGAGCGTCTTTCACGGAGGCCATACCGGCGATCAGATAAAAATGATTGTGAAGTGACAGGTGTTTAAGAATCTTCCTTTGAGGATAGATTCAAAGACTTTAGACAAACAAGAGATTAAAGCTATATATATAGAACGGTAGTTTGAGCGATTAGAATGGAACAGGCTGAATGTAGGCAAACTTCCAGCAAGAATGAAAGGTAGAAGTCGATAGACAGAGTTATAAGAGTTTGGCCAAGCAAGGAGCTAACACGGAGACACAGTTTTGAAAACAATAGGAAGGATCCCATCAGGTCCATAAGCCTTCCGAGAGTTTAGGCCAGCTAGGGCATGGAAACATCATTGCGAAGAATTTTAATCGAAGGTATGAAATGTCCGAGGGAGAAGGAGAAGGAGGGACAAGTCTAGAATCATCCAAGGTAGAATTATTAGCAAAGGTTAGAGAGAAGAGTTCAGCTTTAGAGGCAGATGTGAATGCTCTTATGTAGAAGATGACGAAGGCAAGAAAATGCAAGGAAAAGAATGAAATCGAAGAGAAATCAACAAGGACGTTGATAGAAGAAACCAAACCACACACACACACACACACACACACACACACACACACACACACACACACACACACACACACACACACACACGTAGTGTAGTGGTTAGCACAATCGAGAGGGCCGGATTCGAATCCCGGAGGCGGCGAGGCAAATGGGCAAGTCTCTTAATGTGTGGCCCCTGTTCACCTAGCATTAAATAGGTACGGGATGTAACTCGAGGGGTTGTGGCCTCGCTTTCCCGGTGTGTGGAGTGTGTGTTGTGGTCTCAGTCCTACCCGAAGATCGGTCTATGAGCTCTGAGCTCGCTCCGTAATGGGGAAGACTGGCTGGGTGACCAGCAGACGACCGAGGTGAATCACACATACACACACACACACACACACACACACACACACACACACACACACACACACACACACACACACACACACACACACACACACATTTTCATCAAATTAACTTTCAACGATAAAAGTAAGGTAAAAGAAAATGTATAGATTAAAGAAAAGAAAAGATAAATAGAGTAGTTTTTTTAGGCAAAGAAAGAAAGCTACAAGATAATGAGTTCGTTGCGTCACATTTAGCTCACCGAGAGGAGTGTCACATCAGAGGCACTTTACACCAGTTGAGTAAAGCTGAATACATGAATAAGTAAGTTAATTAGTAAAAGTGCTTTGCTTAATGTTTAATTGTGATTGTGCAACGCTGACTCGTATTTTTAACAAGGATTTCAGATAACAATTACATCTCATTATTGTCATTACTACATTTTTTTTTATTTTACGTAATCTATATTTAATCCCTTTGTTATTGTATTTAATTGTTAACCGGATAGTACTAATTTTGTTATCTCTCTCTCTCTCTCTCTCTCTCTCTCTCTCTCTCTCTCTCTCTCTCTCTCTCTCTCTCTCTCTCTCGTAAGCAAGATAAGAATAACATAAAAACATGATAATCGTAGTAATAAGCTTGTATTTGCCTCTCAAAATTTCACTTAGCAGATGGCGAACGTGGAGCGGCTTACACTTCTACTGCTGCCAACTTTCTCTCTCTCTCTCTCTCTCTCTCTCTCTCTCTCTCTCTCTCTCTCTCTCTCTCTCTCTCTCTCTCTCTCTTTACTTATCAGATAATATAGGATGATCTTTCACGTTCTAACTGTTCTTCTTCTTCTTCTTCTTCTTCTTCTTCTTCTTATCTTCTTCTTCTTCTTGATCTTTCTTCTTTCTAACTTCTTCTTCTTCTTCTTCTTCTTCTTCTTCTTCTTCTTCTTCTTCTTCTTCTTCTTCTTCTTCTTCTTCTTCTTCTTCTTCTTCTTCTTCTTCTTCTTCTTGACTATTGATGAATTTCTTTTTTTCTCGTATATTTTTTTTTGTCTTGCATTTTTTTTTCTTTTTTCTCTTCTTCTCAGTCTTTGTGTTTAATTTGCCCTTTTCATCTTATTCTCATTTCTGTTATATTGCTGAATTTCTGACTCTCCTTTCTCCTTTTCCTCTTTCTCTTTTTCTTCCGGTCTCTTTTCTATCACATCTGCATCCCTTCTTCTTCTTCTTTTTTCTCCTATATCGTTCCCTTTCCTCTATTTTCCCTTTCCCTTCCTAATCTTCATTTACCCATCATTCCCAATTTTTACATCGCCATTTCCCCCTCACACTCGCCCTTGCGTCACCATTCTCCCTTCTCTTCCTCCCCTCCTATTTTTCTTACCTTACTTCCTATCTACATCTACTCCCCTCTCCCCTACACCATCTACCCTCTTTTCTTTTTTTCCCCTTCCCCCTACAATCCTCCACTCTTGGCTTGGTTGGGGGAGGGCGGGGAGGAGGGTGAGTCTTGTGATGGAGGGAAGGGTAGCTCGTGGCCAAAAAGGAAGAAAGAAAACGAGATGCAGGTTGTTTTTGTAGTTTTTGTTGTTTTTGTATCGTGAAGCAATCCAGATCCGTCTTTCACATTTTCCTCTTCCTCTTCTTCTTCTTCCATTTTTCTTCTCGTCCTTCGCTTCCTTTCTCTTCCCCTAGTCCTGTGTTTTGTATTTGTTTTTTTTTTCTTCTTCGTTCTCTCTTCCCTTTCCATCTCTCCCATCTTCTGTAAAAACTCAATGTTCCAAGGTCTCAGATGCGGGGTTCCTTCTTACGCGGTTTGTTTTTCCTTTGTGTTCCTCTTCCTCCTTTTCATCGATATTCGCTCCTTACTCTTTTTCTTCTTTCGCAATCTCCTCTTTTCGTCTTTCTCTAGCTCTTCTTTTTGTTCTTTCTCCTCCTGTCTTCTCATCCTCTCCCCCCATTTATTCTACTTACTTCACCTTTTTCATCTTTCTTCTTCCTCCTCCCTCTTTTCCTCTTTTGTCTTCTCCTCCTCCTGGTCTTCCTTTTCTTGCTCACTTCTCAGCTTGAAAGGTTAAAGGGTTGGCGGTACAGTTACGACCTGGTACAATGCTTATTATTATTATTGATATTATTATTATTATTATTATTATTATTATTATTATTATTATTATTATTATTATTATTATTATTATTATTGTTATTGTTGCTGTTGTTGTTGTTGTTATTATTATTATTTTGTTGTTGTTGTTGTGAGAGTGTGTGTGGGTGAGAGTTGATGTCCTCTCCCTTGTGATAAAATTTCAGTCTTCTTTGTTCCCTTTCACTGACTCAAAAAAAAAAAAAAAAAAGGTGTTAGACCTGGTGAACCTCTCTCTCTCTCTCTCTCTCTCTCTCTCTCTCTCTCTCTCTCTCTCTCTCTCTGGCGTGACGCAGGGATGGTGATGGTGATGGTGCTTAAAGTGTTGCGGTGGGGACGTGGTTAGGTTGACACAGACACGCGGTGCAGCGAGTGGCCTTGGCGATCAGAAGAGTGTGCGGGTGGTGGGGGTGGTGGAGATGTCTGGGACGGGGGAGAAGAGGAAGAGGAGATGAAGGTGGTGGTGGTGGTGGTGGTGGTGGTTGGGAGAGGATGGAAGAAGAGGGAGTGGAAGTGCTGGTGATGGGCTTGGATGGGATGGAAGGGAGGAGGAAGAGAAGGTGGTAGAATTGGTAGTAGTTGTAAGAGGATGGATAGAAGGAATGGAAGGAAATGGGTTAGGATGAAGCTTTAATAGTGATGGAAAATAAAAAAAATAGAAACCAGCAGAAGAAAAATTTATTCAGATAAAAATAATAAGGTAACCACGAGGAAGACCACCACCACCATCACCACTACCATTACCACCATCATCTCACTCACCACATACTCAGAGCTGCCAGAATAAAGTGTGTCAGGAGAGGGGTGGTGGGTGTGGACTGGGAGTGTGCGAAATTCCCAACCGCCTCAGCATCAGCGGCGTTACCAGAACAGTGGAGGGGGAGAGGGAGAAGATGATGGCCCTTATTCTGAAACACTTCTCTGCCGCACCCTCCACTATGTGCAAAGGCTCTAGTTGAAGTGACACATGTTTTATTTTGCAGTTCTAATGATAAATAAAAAAAAAAAAGAATATTTCTGCTATTTAACTCATTTGTCTTAATTTTTTTTTCTGGCTAGAAATTACAAAATCTACCTTTCGTATGTCTTTTTGCAATTAGTTTCAGTTTAGTTTTTTATTTAGATATCCAAATGCCATAAGTGTGTCAATGTGCCATGTGTGTGAATTACCACTGCTGGTGAAATCAACTTTATTATTATTTTTTTTTCTCTTAAATAATTATAAAGACTACAGACATTGGTTTTAGTTGTATAGATATCTGAACATCGCTGTGAAAGAGTTAACAGAACAAACACACTTCACAACCTGGCTAGTCCTCTCTATGGCCTTTGAAAATAGTCGAGGTGAGAGAGCAAAGTGTTTCAGAATAGCTGCCAATGAGTAACCCTGCACGGACTCATAGTTAATGGAATGCTGAGTCAGGTGGTGGCAGATCAATAATGGGGGATAGAGTGTTATTGGAATAGTGATAGTGAGTAACTGGTGGTTCTCGGTAAAGACTCCTGCAATAATTAGTACATTTCCCTCTTGACTCAGTACTTCAGCTGCCTACTGTTCTCCGTTCTTCCCTTGAAATGCTCTCCCTTTTATTATTCTTTTCTGTTTTCTTTTTATATTATTTTTCATGGTGTTTTATTTTTCTTATCATTTTTCTAGTTTTCTTGTTTTCTTTTCTGTTTTCTTCTAGTTTCTTTTCTATCTTCAGTTTTCTTCGATTTACTTCTATTATCTTCTACTTCCTCTTCCATTCTCTTTCATTTCCTTCCATCTTCTCTTATATTTCCTTCAGTTCTCTTTTATACATTTTCATTCTCATCTTTCTTATCCACACGCCCCTTCCATCCCATACCATTCCACTTCCACACCATTTTCCACTTCCTACCACTATCCATTATATATTCCTCTCTCCCTATGTTCAATGTCTACAACAGCACCGCTCTGTTACCCAACACCCGCCTCCCTCCCGTAGCATCGTTGTAACTCTGGCAGGAAAGCAGGAAGGAGTCAGGCCAGGAGTCATCCAGTGTTTATCGAGGCACGTACAGGCAGATGCTATCGGTATGGGGGTGTTGGACAAGCTATTAAGCGTCACTGATGGCTGATAGAGTTTTAAACACTCCGCCGACGTATTATTGCTGCAGGGAGTGGCGGAGGCGTGGTGGTGGTGGTGGTGCTGCCTCACCCCTTCCTTTGCTTGCCGCTCGCCTTGAAGTGGGTTGGCCGTGTGTGGTTTTGCAGCTGTAATGCTTCTGTGTGTGTGTGTGTGTGTGTGTGTGTGTGTGTGTGTGTGTGTGTGTGTGTGTGTGTGCACTAGGTGGGGCGAGTTTATTAAACTATTATTATTATTATTATTATTATTATTATTATTATTATTATTATTATTATTATTATTATTATTATTATTATCATTATTATTATTATTATTATTATTATTATTATTATTATTATTATTATTATTATTATTATTATTATTATTATTATTATTATTATTATTATTATTATTATTATTATTATTATTATTATTATTATTATTGGTGTGATTTCACTGCTGCTGCTGCTACTGCTGTTGCTACTGCTGCTGCTGCTGTTGCTACTGCTGCTGCTGCTGCTGCTACTACTGCTACTATTGCTACTACTACTACTACTACTACTACTACTACTACTACTACTACTACTACTACTACTACTACTACTACTACTACTACTACTACTACTACTACTATTTTTACTTAAACAGCACACCTTATCTCAGACAGCCTTGTAAGTTAGATTCAAACCCACCACCACCACCACCACCACCACCACCACCACCACCACCACCAGAAGCCAGCACGGGATAATAAACATGACGTCACCTGTTCCCGTCCATGTCTGCAACTAAATGATTTGAAACTAATTGATCGAGTTATTATTATTATCGACACGTGTCACTTCATCACGGCCTGTGTGTTATTATCTCTTTGTGAGGCTGCCAGCGGTGTGTTCCAGGCGCTGTTTACTAGTCTGTGACGTGCCTTGCTGATTGGTGGTGGTGGTGCTGGTGAAAGGTGAGGGTGTACTGTAAATTCGTGAGTGATCGACAGGTAATGACTCTCTCTCTCTCTCTCTCTCTCTCTCTCTCTCTCTCTCTCTCTCTCTCTCTCGTCATGGGTAGTGGTGATGGTGGTGAAAGCAAGTAAATATTACTATTTCATCACTAAGTAACTAATAGGTGTGTGTGTAATTCTCTCTCTCTCTCTCTCTCTCTCTCTCTCTCTCTCTCTCTCTCTCTCTCTCTCTCTCTCTCTCTCTCTCTCTCTCTCTCTCTCTCTCTCTCTCTCTCTCTCTCTCTCTCTCTCTCTCTCTTTCGCGTGCGTCACACATCCTAATTTACGGATTTCAATGGGAAACCTCCGGTGTGTGTGTGTGTGTGTGTGTGTGTGTGTGTGTGTGTGTGTGTGTGTGTGTGCGTGCGAGTGTGTGTATACGCTCGTGTGCAAATGTGCGATTTTCTCTAATTTTCTCTTTTACTCCGTAGGAAAACAAATCACTATGTAATTCTCTCTCTCTCTCTCTCTCTCTCTCTCTCTCTCTCTCTCTCTCTCTCTCTCTCTCTCTCTCTCTCTCTCTCTCTCTCTCTCTCTCTCTCTCTCTCTCTCTCTCTCTCTCGTCCTACACACTCGCTCACGCACACTTTCTCGCCTTAAGGAATGTCGCCTGTACTCCCACACTTACACGAGAGCTTGTATTCTCTCTCTCTCTCTCTCTCTCTCTCTCTCTCTCTCTCTCTCTCTCTCTCTCTCTCTCTCTCTCTCTCTCTCTCTCTCTTGCATCCATTATTTCTAATCTCGTGTGTGTGTGTGTGTGTGTGTGTGTGTGTGTGTGTGTGTGTGTGTGTGTGTGTGTGTGTGTGTGTGTGTGTGTTATAAAAGAAGTGTTTTAATTCTTTTCATGATAATAGTTGAATATCCATGTGTTCACGTTGTCTTCTTCTACTTTCCCTTTCTCCTCCTTTCCTCTTGATATTTTCATTATTTGTTATTACTATTATTTGTTCTTGTGGCTTATTTATTTTTTTTCTTCTTTGAGCTTATCTCCGTCTTTATTTTCTCTATTTTATTCAGTCATGTTCTGTCATCGTTCCCGTCTTCATTTCTCTCTCCTTGCATGTTTTTTTTTTCTTTTTCTTTTCTTTCTTGACTTTCCTCTCATTCGTTGCTTACTAAATCCCTCTCTCTTTCAAGTTCTCAACCTGTCTCCTTTCCTCTCTCTCTCTCTCTCTCTCTCTCTCTCTCTCTCTCTCTCTCTCTCTCTCTCTCTCTCTCTCTCTCTCTCTCTCTCTCTCTCTCTCTCTCTCTCTCTCTCTCTCTCACTCTCTTCACTTCTCCTTTCACTCCTCTTCACAACTTCCTTCTATTCTTCCCTTTCTTCTCTTCTCCTCATCTATCCTTCCCTTCCTTCCTCCCTTTTGTTCTTCGCTTCTCCCTTCTCTACTTCCCTCCTCTTTATTATTTTTCCCTTCTCTCCTTCTCTTCACTTCTCCCTGCCCTCCCTGCTTCTCTCCCTTCCCTCCTTCCTCATTCCCTTCAGGCTGGCGTGAGTATTATCTGCAGTAGGTCACGTGATGTATGTGGCTGACTGGTATTCTCTCACTCTCACCACCACCACCACCACCACCATCACCGTCCACAACACCTTGACCACCACCACCACCACCATCACCATCATCACCATCTGGACTTGTTGGTTGCTCCACTACCTTGACCACCGCTACCATTACCATGACCACGACCATCGTCACCTTTACCGCGAAATAACAAATGCATTACTAAGAGAGAGAGAGAGAGAGTTTTGATATTGAACACAGATCTATTTCGTGTTTTCCTTGGAGATTTCGAAAAGACTACTGCTACTGCTACTACTACTACTACTACTACTACTACTACTACTACTACTACTACTACTACTACTACTACTACTACTACTACTACTACTACTACTACTACTACTACTACTACTACTACTACTACTACTACTACTACTTCTACTACTTCTTTTTTTTTTTTTTTTTAACGGTAAGGCCTATAGCGCCTGTAGGCACACTTGAAGAGTGTATTGGAAGCGCTGTTCAGCTTCCGCCCATTAGTGGCGCAGGCAATTTTATTTATAGTGGTACCCATATTAGGGCCCATATCACCACCCAAGCTCATCTTGAGTGTAACCACCTAGAACCTGGGTATCATGGTGATATGTAGGTAACTTTAAACCACTCGACAAATGGCAAAGTGTTTAAGGCTGTACGTGGTGGGATTCCAACCAACGCGTGGACGTCTGCCCGATCCCACGCTCACCACCTTATCCACTATCCACCGCCTCCATAAACTACTACTACTACTACTACTACTACTACTACTACTACTACTACTACTGCTACTGCTACTGCTGCTGCTGCTGCTGCTACTACTGCTACTACTGCTACTGCTACTGCCACCACTGCCACTGCTGCTGCTGCTGCTGCTGCTGCTGCTGCTGCTGCTGCTGCTGCTGCTGCTGCTGCTGCTGCTGCTGCTGCTGCTGCTGCTGCTGCTGCTGCTGCTGCTGCTGCTACTACTACTACTACTACTACTACTACTACTACTACTACTACTACTACTACCACCACGTCGCTAATTATTTCCCTAACAAAGCTAACGCAACTTTCCCTGCCACTGCTGCCTACATTGTCAAGAAAATTAAGTCCAAAGGTGAAAATACATTACGTAGCTGGTCTTATTCTCTCTCTCTCTCTCTCTCTCTCTCTCTCTCTCTCTCTCTCTCTCTCTCTCTCTCTCTCTCTCTCTCTCTCTCTCGTTTAAAGGGACGCTAAGAGAGAGAGAGAGAGAGAGAGATTCTTTCTATAACTACTAGTCTTCTTTTCCGCATTTCTATTTATTTTTTATACTTTTTATGTTTATTGCCGATTGAGTCACGTACTCGCACGATTTCTTCTTTTTATATTATTTATTCAAGAGACATTGGATCATGTCCACACCGTCTCTCTCTCTCTCTCTCTCTCTCTCTCTCTCTCTCTCTCTCTCTCTCTCTCTCTCTCTCTCTCTCTCTCTCTCTCTCTCTCTCTCTCTCGTTTTTCTAAATAAAGTTTGTGATAGATTGTCTGTATACATTTAAGTTCTTTTCTTTACTTTTAACTAATCGTAAAGTTTCTGTATCGTCTTGCACAGTATAATGTTGTCATAGATTTGCTTTCACTTTTTTTTTTTTTTTTTTTTTTTCATAATTGACAGTGCTTAGACTGCTCCTATCATAGGCGTATTTTTCTCCACACACCACAGGAACGCTTTGCATGTTCTGCCTCCCGTCTTTCCTTTGTTGGCTAAAGGACGCATCACTCCTTCACTTCACCTGTGTGCTACGATCGATCTGTCTACATCATCTTTCTTTCTTTCTCGCGCCGCAGCCTTACTAGCGTGACGGGGCTGCGTGCGTGGCAGCATGTGTGTGTGTGTGTGTGTGTGTGTGATGGAAGGTACTTGGGAAAGTGTTGCCTCGGGCGCGGCGTCCCCCATTTGTTTATATAGCATCTCCCCGCGGCGGCTGTATTGTCTTGAGAAGTTTCACTGAGAGAGAGAGAGAGAGAGAGAGAGAGAGAGAGAATGCATGGCAGGCAGGCTGCAAACAAACAAGCCTCCTCCGTCGTGTGACTGCCTGGTTGATGTTTTCTCTACGGTCTGAAGAACGCAGTAATTTGATTTCATTTTCTATGTGTACTAACGCTCCCCTCCTCTCCCCAGGGCGGCGGTGTCAGCGGCAACGGCAGCAGAGAGGCGGGGCGACAGGCTGCAGCAGGACCTGGTGGCCACGACACAGGCGCGAGATGCAGCCAACAAGGAGATACGGTGTGTGTGTGTGTGTGTGTGTAATAATAATAATAAGATAATGATAATGGTAGTAACATATATAATCGTATATAAATAGGTTTTCCGAGTTTAAGATGGAGTTATATTTTTAAAGAGATAGTAAGTAATTTGTTCTGGAATGATGTTAGACCTGATAATCGGGTTTTAAGTGTGGAGTCATAAGGAAGCTTTCAAGGAAGGTGAGAGGAACTTATAGACGATAATAGATAGAAAATGTTCATTTTTTTTTTTTCCAGCTCTTCTCTCTATATTAGTTAGGGATTTCACAGTGTTCATTTTCTTCTGGTAAAGATTAGAAGAATACCTCAGCTTTTTTGTGGGTAACTTGTAAAGATTCCTTTGATATTTTCTACCTTAGATTTATTGGTGAATATTGCCAGACCAACATTTTCTCTTCTCCTCTTTTTTCATATCATCATCATATCTCCCTTCCCCTCTCCTCAAATTATACCATCTTATTTCCCTTCCCCTCACCTCTCACATCACCATCTTATTTCCCTTCTCCTCACCTCTCACATCACCATCTTATTTCCCTTCCCCTCACCTCTCACATCACCATCTTATTTCCCTTCCTCTCACCTCTCACATCACCTCATTCCCTACCATGCTCCAGACGGCTGCACAAGGAGCTGATGGGACTGACACAGGAGCACAAGTCTTTGCGAGAGGAGCTGAACAAGTGCATCACCTCCAAGGATAACTTCAAGAAGAAGGCACAGGAGTACTGCCGCACCCTAGAGGACATGACCCACATGATGGCCTCCAAGGTCAGTCCAGGCTTCTCAAGGAAAAGTTGTGCTCTGACCTGGCTACACTAACCAGGGGCTGTACCTCATAGCTTGTGGGACTATTATAAGGACTGTTTTCAAAGGCTACTCTTGATTAATTGTATTAACTTGGAATTGCCAGCAGGAAAGAATGTGTGAAGTGCACCATTGTTTCATATTTGTCACTGTACATAAGTCTGCCACTTGAGTCATGACAGTTAGTGAGTCAGATGGAGTATATTGTTCAAGCTTGACTGTCCATGTTATCTTTTATGCAGTAGTACCTAAACTGTGTGCTTTTTGCCTCATGGTTCCTTTCTTTGCAGGATTGTGACCAGGCAGCCCTCAGGAAGCAGTACTTGAGCCTGAAGGAGACAGTGTCCTCCCTCAACTCCCTTAATGCATCCCTGGAGGAGGCAGCCACAACTCGCCAGCAGGAGGTGGACAAGATGGAGGAGCTGATGACTAAGTTCAAGGAGGAGAGGGAGCAGCTCATCTCTCAGGTGGGTGGAGTGGGTGCTCTGTGTGTGAGTGTGTGGGAGAGAGAGTAAGAAATCAACACCTTAAGGCAATAGATGCACAACACTTCTGCATGTACAAAATGAAGTAAGTAAAAATAATTAGCTGAGACCCTCCAACTCTATGAACTTAGGTAAGACAGAAAAGCTACATATACTCAAATCTGTAGTCAGCTTAAAGCACGTAACTGCTGTCACACAAAACATACAGTGATGCAAGCAGTCTTAACTAATCAAATGTTTAATTTTAAAATAGACTACATGAAGGGTAATAATGTCTTCCTTGTGACAACAGATAATGGAGGCCAGCCAGAGGAGTGACCAGCTGGAGGAGGAGTGCCGCAAGCTGGAGCAGGAGAAGTACCAGGTGGAGAAGGACCTGGTCACCACCCGGGACATGGCACACAAGCTGGACATGCGGCGGGGACAGGCAGAGTCTGAAGTGGCCAGGCTCTCAGCTGCCCTTCAGAAGGTACAAGCATGGAGAGTACAACAAGCAAGTCTTCAGTTTTGTCATTTAGATTTCATGAGTTACACAGAACAAATAGACATTGACCTGTGATATCCCATATGATGAGTGTGGCATTGGTGGCAGTGATAAGAGGCAGGCTGTGTGGTGTAGCCTGATGATGGACACGGTTTGACACAGGTGGAGGAGGATCGGCGTGGACTGGAACAGCAGGTGGAGATGCTGGCAGGGCAGCTGAGTGGAGAGCGGTCAGCAGTGCGGTCTCTGGAGGAGACGCTGAACCAGAAGCGACGCACTGAGTGGTCCTCAGAGTCTACCATCAAGCAGCTGCAAGTGGAGAGGAGTCAGATGCAGCGCAAGGTGAGCCATATGCCAGCCGGTGCTGTGTTGCACCCCAACACCACCACACTGTGGCCAGATGCATCCACACTGACATGTTGTGGTGCCACATCCTCTTTTTTATATACATATATGTTTACTTTTACATACTTTACTTTTTTACAGATGCACAATCATATTTAACTAACAAAAGCTGGAAATGAATTTGTGAGAATACTCAAAGGATAATGTATACCAAAATATTTAAATTAGGCAATACACAACTTAGTGATTGATTAATTACTTGACTTTATATGCATAATATTCCTGTGAAATGCATCATGAACTTTGACAGATATAATGTATGATTTAGAAGATGGCATGTGGAAGACCAAACACATTTTGATTTCCCATGTGTCTGTGCCTCCTCACCTCACAGATATCAGAGTTGGAGGGCCAGCTGGAGGATGAGATGCGGGAGAGCAAGCGTCTGCGCTCACAGGCAGCAGAGTTGGAGGCAGAGCTGGAGCGGCGGAAGAGAGAGCTGACGGACGAGCGGTTTGAGCGAGAGCGGACCAGCCAGGAGCTGCGGCGGGTACAGAGATTCCAAAATGTTAGCCGAGCGCTGGATGCCCTGGACAGTGGGTCCCCAGCCCACACCCAGGGTACAGGACTCCCTCGGGTGACCCTCACACCATCCCCCTCACCCTCCATCCCAGCAGTGCAGTGGATCAGACTCCCCTCCACTCGGTCCCGCCCAGCAAGAGGAGCAGGGCGGGGCGGCCCGTGCCCCCTCTGTCCCTCTCCACTCCTCCTCCTCAGACACTGGCCTGGAGAGAAGTCAGGCAGTGTCCAGTAGCTCAGACTCCCACCATGAACCCTGGCGCCTTGCCTTCGGGAGCAGGGGCCGTGTCAGGCAGCCTCCCTCAGCCAGCCAGGAGAGTGTGTCCCATCCTCCCTCTTCACACAGGGCCTCCTCCTCACCCCTGAGGGAAACACCTGTCCCCTCAGCAGCAGCATCCAGCCTCCCATCTCACTCCCGGGCAGAGGCCAGTCCTGTGTCCTCGTCTGGCACGCACCCCATCAGAAAGGGACCTTCGTTCTCACTGATCACAACCTCTTCCCCTTGTTCACCCCAGCCTGGAACCACCACCACCACCACTGATCACTCCTCCATGGGCCCCTCCCCTGCCTCCTCCCAGGCTCCTTTGCCCAGTGTGCGCCCCAAGGACAAGGGTCACCATGATCATTCCTTTAACTTGTCTAGTAAATGTTAATGTGCTGCTTCTTTCAGAGGATGATCTTCCCTTTATCCTTTCATGGAATTCCCCCATTCACTTCCCTTCCATTCCTTGTCCCCATGCCCTCCCTGCACTGTACAAGTACTATATCAAGCTTGTATGCACACATACCTCTGCCTGCCACCACCAAGGTATGTGTGTGCATCTGTTTATGTACACTCTGTAGAACATTCATGTCCATCCTTTTGTTTCTGATGGAAAGTGTTCTGCCCCACTGTACAAAGTATTTTGGTGTCACACTGTATGTATGTGCATACCTCATATCACAGTAGTGTGTGCACATGTGTGTTATCTTGGTAGAACCATGACTTCTGTCTGTATGTCTTTCATAATCTTGTAGGTTTCTTTTAGTCACATAAACAAGAAACATTCCCTCTCTGTCTTCTGAGCAGCATATCTGTGTACATCAACAATAGCAGATCAAATACACAACAGTGACAGCAACACCAACAATACTAGCCACACAAACACTGACATCCCTTCCTTAGTGCTGTGACTGGTAGTAGTGGCCTCGGGTAGAACAATTGGCTCACACAAGTACTGTTACATTACTGAATCACTATTTCCCTGTGCCTTGAGTATATTGAAATGGTATTATTAGTGCTATTCTCTTGTAAAAAGGTTTAGTTTTGCAAGGATGAATTTGGAATCCCTTCATGTTTGTGCACTGGTAAGTGAGTGGTACCAATATTTATTGATAACTATATTTTATTCATATAGCAAAAACTGCAGTTTTTATACTTTATATTTTTATGATCCATTTTATCTCATTAGTATTTTAATCAAATGTACTCTAACCCTCACCATTGTATATTATTATGAGACAATTATTCTTTCAGAAATGTTTTGGTCCCTTTCAAAGGAGTGTTCCTATAACTGATTTTTTTTTAAGCTCATCACACCATTACATTATTTTATCTTTTCCATGGTCAGATTTTCTCATGGTATGCCTTTATTCCTATTCTTTATTTTTGTGGATCTTTGTGGATCTTTAGACAGTTGAAAAGGATTGTTACAATGACAGAACTTCTTTTCTATTCTTAGTTAATTATACCTGATAAAAAATTTCATTGTTACATTATTCCATCTCTTCTAGGTTCGAATTTCGCTCTTGTAAGACCAACAAACCATCTTACTCTGAGCCAACACACACATCTCCAGCTTGTCTGTGGCATAACCATTGCCTGTCATGGAGTAGTAGGTGAGGCAAGGTAAATATGATGATAAGATCTACTAGTATATTCAATAGTTACCCTTGGAGGAATGAGTCAGGTGGTGTGTGAATATGTCTACTTTGGCTATAGCTTTATATAATCAAAAGATAGGCTCAATTTTTTATAGATATCTCACAGTAGTAGAATGAGCTTTTTTTGTGTCTGAAGGCATTTGCAATATTATTTATGTCTTTCTTTTATGTATTACTATCAGAATTATCACTATGTACTATATCCAGTATTCATTTCTTTTATGAGTTGATCTAATATGTTATTTTTATCCATGTTTGGTATGTAAAGTGTAAGGTCTGTTAGGTAAAGGCTGATGGAGTTGGGTAGTTGCAATGTATAGTAGAAGGGAAGAGAGTGGGCACAGAATGGGAAATGTGAAAGTTAGTCTTATTGACAAGGACAATAGACATGGGAAGAGTTTTGGGTGTACACTTGTGATACTGATGTTACATACTGATGTGATGATGGGTTACAGTTACACAAAGAGGACAAGCAGTTGATGAGATATACGAAGGTGAACAATTGCACATAATGAGGATATTTATAGTGATAGAGTTTATTTATAATATAAATGTTGATGTATAAATGTTTAGAAAGCTGTGTGACTGCATTGCTTGTGTGTGCAAACAGGTCGTCACTCGGCACACAAGGCTACTGTTAAAAGAGTGTGCCTTTGTTTCCATGTATACAGTTCCTGGAATACACAAACACCTTCTGACACTTGACAAGTCCTTGAAGACCATGTATGAAGACTTTACAATTACTATGCAGGTGTTTCCACACTCGTGCCACAAATCACAAATTCAGACGAGATCAGCTCCACACCAGCATACAGTGTTCCCTCTTAATACACGCCCTGTGTTGTGTACTTCTCATGAATATTTACATAAGAGCTGACTTATTGTAAGCAGATTTAATGTTTTAGAAATATTCCATTAATGTTGATATTTCTGTGTAAATTATCAGTACTTAATTAACAGCTAATTAACCAAAAGTTCAATAATTAGATGTTACTCTGTAGTCTGTGCAAATCTACCACATAGCTGACTCATTAAACATATTGATGGCAACAGATGAAGAGCTACAAAATCTTTTAAACACAGCAAGAAAAACACACTCACGATAAATGTTCAAGCTTTGCTGTCCGTTAATAGCAGTGTGTGTGTTCAGTCTGACCTTGGGCGTTGAAGGAGTGGCATTGACTTTTCATGTTACGTGTGCTGATTGATTGATGTTTTGGTGGGATGGCAAGGAGGTCATACAGTGCTTCACTGTATGTGTGAAGTATACAGTATGTCGGCACAACTACGCAGAGATAGAAATCGAGATAATTTTATAACAGTTACCATTGATTAACATTAATGCTGCATCAAAAATCTTTAAGAAGAAACATTCCATTTGGAAACATTTATCGTGAGTGTGTTTTTCTTGCTGTGTTTAAAAGATTTTGTAGCTCTTCATCTGTTGCCATCAATATGTTTAATGAGTCAACTATGTGGTAGATTTGCACAGACTACAGAGTAACATCTAATTATTGAACTTTTGGTTAATTAGCTGTTACTTTGTTGCATTTACAAAAAGGAGGACCACAGAGGATTCCACTCTCCCTCTGCTGTCTAGTTTTTATTGATTATAGTGTTATGCTGATGACCTTTGATCTAGAATCTGGGTTTGGAACTTGAAATAACCTGATGCTCCTTGAACTTCAAAGAAGATTCACACAAAGCACATTTAAATTCTGTCTTGTCTCCATGGTATTATTGGGAGACAGGCAGACGTTTCTCTTTTCCTTATTTGTGTGGAACTGCTGCAGCCATCATGGGGATGATTGGTGTGGAAACCTCCTTTGCAGATCATAGTTGCTCTGCTCCCAAACCCAAGACTTTGGACATTTAAGATTGAAATGAATACCTTGTAGAATTTTGACCCAATGACCATCTATTGGTCATTTTAAATCCTGCTTTGAGTATTTTCACTCCCAAATTCAGCTGCAGATGTGTGCACAGACTAGTGGTTGGTGAAACATGAATGAGTCAAAAGTTAATCTTAACAGTCATAGATAATAAGTATAACTCATTCTAGAAAGAATTTTGCAATTTGTAATATGTGGCAGTTGACATTCATACAACTCATGTTCTGAAATACCTCTCTTAACATACAATGGTCTGTGGACTTTCCTTGACGTTACACACACACACACACACACACACACACACACACACACACACACACACACACACACACACACACACACACACACACACACACACACACACACACACACACACACACCAGGATGCAAAGAACGCACAAAGTCAGATAACTGGAATATGTATTACATATTTCTTCTGTGTAGATAGAGCAAACTTTTAAATGCCTTGACAAAAAGCAATCCTTGATTAAATTTTGTACTACTGTCCATAAGATAGTCTGCAAGATTCATCACTAATAATATATTTTTGTAACTAGAGAACATTGTGAAAGATTTTTTATATAAGTGTATTTTCATTCCTTCCTCTCTAGTGTAAGAAAATTAGTTTCAGAGGTTTTCATTTCCATTTTTTTTTACCGTTCTTAGAAACTGGTAACTTAGTATTTTTTTTTTTTTTTTCCTCTCTTTGATTTATGTTGACCTTGGCCAGCTTTCTCCTCTTACATAAAAAAGAAAATGACCAGAGTGTAAGGTGAGGTAAATCTGTAATCATGAGAGGCATTAGTTAGGAACTGAACCCTTGCCCATGACAGCCATTAGGTCTCAAATCATTGGTGGGCTTTGGTACCTTTGATCACCACAGTATGTATTGTTTGAAGGGTGGATGTGTGTAACATTCCGATCTCATTATCCTTTCCCTTAATTTCAACAACACCACCACCACCACCACCACAACCACTACTACCACTACTGCTATCACTTTACCGTGTGTTAGAGGTAGTGGTGGTGATGGTGGGGCTAGTTCGATGAGGCAAGATGATGGATGGATGTGGTGGTGGTGGTGATGACGGAGTGTATGAACAAGATCATAACTATGCATGAGAGAATACTGTGACTTGTATGAATAATGATAATGATGGTGGTGGTGAGAAAGATTGTAGTAAAGAAGAAAAGATTGAGAGAGGGAATGGCCTATGAGAAGTGGGAGGAAAGGGAAGGAAGGTTACGCACATGAGAAGGAGGTTGGAAGAGAGACAAGAAGGAAGGAGGAATACGCATATTAGAGAGAAGGAGGGAGAGGGATAAAAGGGAAGGAAGAATACGCACATGAGAGAGAGCAAAGAAGGGTTACGCATATGAGAAAAGGAGAGGGATGAGAAGCAGAGGTAGGTACGCACATGAGAGGGAGGAAGAGGGATGAGAGGGAAGGAGATACGCAAAAGAGATCCAGCGAAGGGTAGTGGTATCAAGTAGGCAGGTGAGGGTGACCAACACACCTGGGATACAAAGATACCTGGTAAAACAGTGATGTCAGCATTATTGAGAGGGCCACCTGGATATTTCAAGGGCGACATCGTATATCTTAGTCAGATGGATGTTGCGTGGTTATCAATGAGTTGGGTTTGCGTTGCTGGCAGAGGTTACTGGCAGTCATAGTTGGGAAGGAGGCGCCGAAAAGGAAAAGGGGGACATGGCCACTTTGCATCCCACCGCCTCCCTTAAGATGTTTTCAATGTTAAGCTGTCGTTTCTCCACATGGAAGTAGGAAATAACATTGATACATTTGTTTATGAAGGTAATGACTCTGACTCTCTCTCTCTCTCTCTCTCTCTCTCTCTCTCTCTCTCTCTCTCTCTCTCTCTCTCTCTCAATAGTGAGGTATTGGAGGTGCTTAAAGATGCAGTACTGTGTAAAGCCGTTTGTCCATTCTATCCCTTCTTGCTTTACTCATTCAGGCTGCGTCTCTCTCTCTCTCTCTCTCTCTCTCTCTCTCTCTCTCTCTCTCTCTCTCTCTCTCGTTATTGTAGGCTGTTATCACACCACTTAGATCCGTGTGTGTGTGTGTGTGTGTGTAATTCACCTCGGTCGTCTGCTGGTCACCCAGCCAGTCTTCCCCATTACGGAGCGAGCTCAGAGCTCATAGACCGATCTTCGGGTAGGACTGAGACCACAACACACTCCACACACCGGGAAAGCGAGGCCATAACCCCTCGAGTTACATCCCGTACCTATTTACTGCTAGGTGAACAGGGGCTACACATTAAGAGGCTTGCCCATTTGCCTCGCCGCCTCCGGGACTCGAACCCGGACCCTCTCGATTGTGAGTCGAGCGTGCTTACCACTACACTACACGGTGTGTGTGTTTGTGTGTGTGTGTGTGTGTGTGTGTGTTTCAAGAACGTGGGCAATGAAATAAACCTTTTTATATAAATTTTGAAAAAAATAATTCTCTCTCTCTCTCTCTCTCTCTCTCTCTCTCTCTCTCTCTCTCTCTCTCTCTCTCTCTCTTACCGGGCATTTGTGTTGCATACGTTAGTTTTGTGTGTCTTTCCTTTGTGGGCAATCAATATTCATCTTGACTTCTCTCTCAATGACGCAGGAAGGTTACAATTCAAACCAGGTCACGTTATTCTCTCTCTCTCTCTCTCTCTCTCTCTCTCTCTCTCTCTCTCTCTCTCTCTCTCTCTCTCTCTCTCTCTCTCTCTCCTTACTTTCGCGGTCTATTCTCGCCATCTGCATGCTGCTTGTGACATTTGCAAGGCCACGTGTTGCCATGTTGCCGTGTTTGGATATGCTCTTAATACTCTCGACTGTATTGTCACCCCTTGCACCGTGTCCTTATCCAACGCTACCTCCTTTTTTGTCCTAGCTCCAGATTGTTCACCTAATGTAACCTTAACTAGAAGAAAGTGCAGTTCATTTAATATCAGTCTCTCCCTTTCACCGAGTCGGATTTCCTGTTCTATTTTTCATGTATTTGTCATCCCCCAATACGTATTCAGTGCTGTCAATAGCCGTTCAATTAAAAGGAAAATGTGGTGCGAGGTTATTTGTATTTAAATTCACTTGTAATTAAATCCACCTGATAGAATTTCTCTCTCTCTCTCTCTCTCTCTCTCTCTCTCTCTCTCTCTCTCTCTCTCTCTCTCTCTCTCTCTCTCTAAAGATGATGAGTGGCAACACATTTTATTAACGAGCGTCTGCTTTTCAATTGCATGTTTTCTCTGAACATGTTGATATAAAGGGACATATTTCGTAGCGCTTATGAATGTACTTAGGAATACATTGTGTGTGTGTAATTCACCTCGGTCGTCTACTGGTCACCCAGCCAGTCTTCCCCATTACGGAGCGAGCTCAGAGCTCATAGACTGATCTTCGGGTAGGACTGAAACCACAACACATTCCACACACTGGGAAAGCGAGGCCACAACCCCGCGAGTTACATCCCGTACCTATTTACTGCTAGGTGAACAGGGGCCACACAATAAGTGTGTGTGTGTGTGTATAAGTAAGTAAGTAAAATAAGTATTTATTGCTAACCTTATTACATAAAGTTTTAACATGCGTTTACAATATGTAACGTTAGCTACGGTCCGTCGAGCCTGAACTCCATAACGGACATTTTATTTTACATAGAGAATAGTAGAGGGCGTGGTAACTAACAAATTTGAACATACAACAAGAACTTTATGACAGAAGTAATGACAAAGTGTGACAGTAAATAACAATATTAATTATGATAATGATAATAATAATAATGATAGCAATAATAATGATAATAATAATGATAATAATAATAATAATGATAATAGCAACAGTAATAATAAATACAATAATAATAATAGTATCACAGATTTTGTCGGTTATATAAGTAATTCTTTATCTGTAGCTTAAATTTGAACTTATTACCAGTTGTTAGAAGAACTTTTTTTTTTTATCAAGAGGCAAATTATTAAATAGTTTTGGTCCAAAATTTACCACACTGTTTTTAAATAATTTTGTTTTAAATACTGGACAAATCAGGTTGACATTATTACTTATAGTGTGAGTAACATTTTCTACCAAATTGAATTATTTTATTATGTCCCAGACTTTTAAAGATTGATAATAACGTAAAATACTTTTCTATAAAGGGAATTTTTAAGAAGTTGAATTCAGAGAAAGTATCGGCTGTTGACTCAAACTTTTTAAAGAAAAATATACACCGAAAAATTTGTTTTGTGCTTTTGTTATCTTATTTAAAAAAGACGGCCATGAACACAATATATGATGAGGATAAAATAGACCATAATGAAGACTGATCATTGCTTCAGTAGTCAAATTGTATCAAATTCTGTAAAAAATGGCAGTTATCTTAGAGAGCTTTACACATACTTGATCAATATGATATTTCCAATTTAGATTTTCGTCTATAAGGACTCCAAGAAATTTTTTGTATAGCAACTTATTTTACAGTTTGACCATCTAGTAATACAGGAGGAATAGAGTTGTCATAGATCTGTTTTGAAAAAGAATACAATTAGTTTTGGAAATATTAAGTTTTAGCTTATTTGCTTGAATCCATTGCTTTATATTGTTTAGTTCTGAAATTACATTCCTGTGAAGTGAATCTAAATTTCTACCTTTGAGCAATAGGGTAGTGTCATCTGCATATATTATGAAATAAAATTTTGAACTAGCATTTACAATATCATTGATATATATCAAAAAGTATCGGACCCAGTACAGAACCTTGTGGTACGCCTTTAAAAATACATTTATAAGGAGAATAAACTTCATTACTGAAATAATTTTAATGGTATACCCCTGATTCCTAAATATTCTAATTTTTGAAAGTAAAATGTTATGATCTAAGGTGTCAAATGCCTTTGCTAAATCAAAAAAAAGATTCCTATGACGATAATTGTGTGTGTTCACCTCGGTCGTCTGCTGGTCATCCAGCCAGTCTTCCCCATTACGGAGCGAGCTCAGAGCTCATAGACCGAACTTCGGGTAGGACTGAGACCACAACATACTCCACACACCGGGAAAGCGAGGCCACAACCCCTCGAGTTACATCCCGTACCTATTTACACATTAAGAGGCTTGCTCGTTTGCCTCGTCGCCTCCGGAATTCGAACCCGGACCCTCTCGAGTGTGAGTCGAGCGTGCTAACCACTACACTATGCGGTGTGTGTGTGTGTGAAGCTGACAAAAATCGAAGGCTACAGGTGCTGATGTTGCAGAGCCCTTAGTAACCCATCATTGAACTCATGAAAAAAAGTAACAAACCCACATTGACTTCCACTGCAGTGCGTGGCAATTAGTCGAGATAAGAATTCGAAACGCTCACAGTGCCATTGATGAGTCAAGCTTCTGTTGTTTTGATCGCCGCGCCTATTAGCACTCATGCCAGTCCTGTTCTCCTGGCAGACGCGCGTATTCATATTTCATCGCTTAAAGAAATAAAGCTAACACTTGTACGCATTTACGTCTGTCGTATGAGTTTCACGTTGTCATGGCGGGTCTTTGTTGCGTCTGATCTATGATTCCGTGCATTCTTGTGGCTCGTTGAGAGAGACGCGGTGACGGACTTACAGCTCTTCGTCTCTTGGCACTTCTGATTCACGTCGTTCAGCTGAGCCTCCATTGCGTTTGTGGCTCGATTTAGAATGCACCGCCTCATTGTGTCATGCTGCGGGAATAAAAACGTACTTTGAGCCCTGCACCGGCCGTCCCTCGAGGCACGTGAGGGCTGCGGCGACTCTCCCAGACTCTGAGGACTACGATGTATTTAGTATATACATATTCTGCTTTAGTGTATAAGCATAAGGGAAAACATTTGACCTTCAGGGAAATAATATGAATACAAGCCCTAATAAAGAAAATGCAAGTAGTCTTCTTTTTTTTTCATTTTGAGAGTTAAACATATATGAAACTGCTCTGTATATAGATGAACTGATCCTCAACAGTCTCCTGATTTTTTTCGTGCGTATTGCCTTCCGCTGTGGGGCAGTATAAACACCGAGGAACTGTTTATCTGCAGACGGGATGAGCTAAAGCTTCAGCCATGAGAGGACGTAGGATAGCCAAGAAGTTATTAAATTTGCTAGTGTTATTTTTCGATCAGGGTCTCGTTAAAACGTTTCCTGCAGCAGCTTGTTGATGAGGTCCCGAAGCTCTCTCCCTTCCCTGCCTCCCCTCACTCAAACACCCCTTCCCCCATGCCCGGTGTGTGTGTGTGTGTGTTATGGGTTGCGGATGAAACTCTATATCTCCTTCCTGTGGTGAGTCTAGTATATATCATCGGTTTCATTACTTTTTACTTCCAGTGAATCATCAAATAGACGATTTAGGTGACCGGGAAAAGGATTTGGATATTGATGAGAGAGAGAGAGAGAGAGAGAGAGAGAGAGAGAGTTGGTAATATCTTGTCTTAATATGTATTCATCACTGATTTTGTTAGTATTATCATGGACGTTTATTCAAAGAGATACAAGGTTCATGGCAACACCAACCCGACCATTGTTTACATGAAGTCCGGTTTGAATTGTAGACTCCCTGTGACGCGAAACTTGACGGGAAGACGTAGCTGACGCAGATTGCAGGGGCGGCCGCTATTTAATTAGGGAATAGCGAAAAGGGTCTTCGTGTAATTGGACTTGCCGAGTTTGTTTATGATAGCTCGTGGACTTTGGTGGTGGTGGTGGTGGTGGTGGTGGTGGCGGTGGTGGTGGTGGTAGTGGTGCGTGAATTATGAAGTCATGCTTGTGCCGGTCTCTGATCCCTCCATTAACCGTAAATAATTATTGGAAAAAGCAATCACTGTATCGTGTCGTGGTGATTAACTCTTGCATGATAACTGATGTTTCATTTGGACGGAAAGCACGACTATTTTATAAGGGAATTGTTATCACCTGTACCACCAACACCACCACCAACACCACCACCATCACCACCACCAGCAACAACAACAATAACAACATCTACTGCTACTACTGTTACTGTTACTATTACCATTACCTTACTGCATCTCTACTACTGCTCCGACTGCTATCTACTTACACCATAAGCACAACGATCTATAGTATACCCTCCTACTCCTTCTCCTCGCTCATTATTGTCATCCTCCTCATTATCGTCATCAAACATCATCATCATCATCATCTTCTTCATCATCATTAACACCACCACCACCATCACCACCACCAGCGGCTTCTCATTTTCAAGCCACACAATCTATCCGACAGAAAGCCACGGGGAAGTAATTACGAGAGAGAGAGAGAGAGAGAGAGAGAGAGAGAGAGAGACTAAACGCCGTGTCACGACTTTATCACGGCTCTTTATCAGTCCCGCGGCACCTCAGGATTAAAAAAAAGTTACATGGAAAAGAGAGAAAAAAAAAGAGAGGTGCATAAAAAGTGTTGATGTGAAACGTTAAATAAATATGTGAACAAAAAAGGAAAAAGGTTTGTGGTCGAGTGGGACGAAAGAAGGTAGAGGAGTGTGGATCTCTCTCTCTCTCTCTCTCTCTCTCTCTCTCTCTCTCTCTCTCTCTGATCACCGCGGTACATAAGAGTGATAATGTTTCCTAAACGGTATTGGGTGAACCAAGGATGATAGTATGTATGATTCTCTCTCTCTCTCTCTCTCTCTCTCTCTCTCTCTCTCTCTCTCTCTCTCTCTCTCTCTCTCTCTCTCTCTCTCTCTCTCTCACGAATATTACTAGACCAGGTAGATTTTTTATGCTGGGAGGGATGATGAAGTAGTGGTGGTGGTGGTGGTGTCGGTGGTGGTGGTGGTGGTGGTGGTGGTGGTGGTGGTGGTGATACGAAGCGAGAGTAAGTATTGTTTTTAACTTTTATTTGAATTGTTGAGTTGTAAATCACGCGAACATCAAAAGTTCAGCGTTTGAGTTGGTGTTATTAAACTTTTTCTGTGAGTTTAACAATGACGGCCACCTCCACCTCCACCACCACCACCACGACTACCACCACGACCACCGCCACCACGACCGCCGCCACCACCGCCACCACGACCACCACCACCACTAAAACAACAATAACTAAAATTACTACAATGTATAATATCAATAAAAATAATGGTAACAATAACAGTAACCACCAAACTAGAAATTTCTACCACCACCACCACCACCACCACCACCTTCACCCATTACAACTCCTACCCATATACACCACCACCCAACCACCACCACCATCACCACCACCACACCCTCGGCAACTGGTACCAAGATGGGCTGTGTGGCCAGGGCGGGGCTTCACCACTAAGGTCGAAAGGCTGCATTTAGAGTGGTAAGAACATCACCCCTGTCTCACCCCCTTCCACTATCTTGGCCTCCCCACCACCCACCACCACCAGCACCACTTCCACTACCCACCACCCACCACCCACCACTACTACAGCCATCGCCACCATTACCAGCATTCTACTGACTCCTCTTGTTCTTCCTTTCTGTCTTTGATTGTTCTGATTCTTCCTTATCGCTTCATCTTGTTCCTCCTTCTCGTGCCCTCCTTTCCATTCTTCCTCCTCCTATTCCTCCTCCTCCTCCTCCTCCTCCTCCTCCTCCTCCTCCTCATCATCATCATCAATTATTGTCTTTTTTTTCTTTCAGTTATCATGTTCCTTCTACTTATCATTCTCCTTTTCCTCATTTTTCAGCTTTTCTTTTCCTCCACCATTTCTCTACTACTTGTAATCTTCGTCATCCTCCTCTTCTTCCTCTTTCTCCTTATCAATATTACTCATTATTCTCTCC
>NC_059285.1:10436345-10443845 GCF_017591435.1 Portunus trituberculatus
TCACAGAGTCGTGTTGAATGCTGGAGAAAGAAGAGGAAGAGGAAGAGGAAGAGGTTAGGAGAGGAGAGAGAAAGGAAGAGGGTGAAGAGGTGATGGAAGGAGAGGAGATAAAGAAAAGAAAGATGACGAAGAAGAGCAGGCGAAGAAGGAGGAGGAGGAGGAGGAAGAGGAGGAGGAGGAGGAGGAGGAGGAGGAGGAGGAGGAGGAGGAGGAGGAGGAGGAGGAGGAGGAGGGGCTAGACAGGGAGGGATGTGGTGTTTGGTGTGGTGGACAGGAGGAGGAGAGGGAGGAGGAGGGAGATGGGTTGGTAGAATAGGATGGCATAGTAGTAGTGGGAGGAGAAGGAGGAAGAGGAGGAGAAGGAGGAGGGTAGGATGGGTTGGGTGGTAGTGGTGAAGGAGGAGGAGGAGGAGGAGGAGGAGGAGGAGGAGGAGGAGGAGAAGGAGGAGGAGTTGGGCGGGTACTGGGCAGGGTCGGGATGGCAGTGGTAGTGGTGGTGGTGGTGGTGACTGGTGACTGGTGATAGTAGAGTTGGTCAGGCAGTGTAGTGTGTTCAGTGGAGGAGGAAGGAGGTAGTGCCCTCATAATCCTCAACGTCAGTGGGAGTGTCCAAGGATCATCTCCCGGGGCTTACCTCCCTTTGTTTCCCGTGGATCTCCTTACAGAAACACCATCCCGCACACCAAACCAAGCCGCCTCACCTCCCTACTTACGAGTGAGTTAAAATCCACTGTCTCACCAGCAGTTATCACCATTAACACTGTTCCTACTATTCCCTCCAGTGGTGCAACAGTGTCAGTCACATTTGGTGCTTATTTTTTCATCCCAGCATCGACATTTGTGTGTTCGTGTGTCTGTTTGTCTCTGTACCCATTGTTTGCCGTGTCTTTTGTTTCGTGTTTGTTTTCGTTTTCGCGAGCTGGGTTGTGGGCTGTGTGAGGAGGCGTCTGCTGCTGCTGCTGCTGCTGCTGCTGCCCTTCCCTGCCCGTCTACTTCCCACCCACACCACTTTCTCTAGTCTCCTAAACTGTCTAATTGTGATGCTCTCTCTTCTAGTCTTATCATGGCATTCTCTCTCTCTCTCTCTCTCTCTCTCTCTCTCTCTCTCTCTCTCTCTCTCTCTCTCTCTCTCTCTCTCTCGCGTGATTTACGGTTCTCTCACCTCTGTGCGAAGCAAACTTCCTCCTCCTCATTCTTTTCCTCCTCTCCTTGAGTAAACACAGAACAGTCCTGCGCGAGGGACGGTCTCGTGTGTGTGTGTGTGTGTGTGTGTGTGTGTGTGTGTGTGTGTGTGTAATATTCTTGTATTAATGTGCTCATAAATAAACCGGATTTCTCCGCGAGGGTGTAGCAAGATATTTGATTTTCGTATGTGTGTGTGTGTGTGTGTACGTGTGTGTGTGTGTGTGTGTGTGTGTGTGTGTGTGTGTGTGTGTGTGTTGTTGTTGTTTTCGTAATTATTGTTAAATTAATAGTAGACGAAGAAATAGTGATAAAAAATGTTATCTTGTATTGTTATTATCGCAGCAGTTATTATTATTATCATAGGATAGCAGCCTGACCCTTTGTTCGCCATGAAAACCTGTGTAATAATGTGTAGGAAAAAAAGACGTAATAAATCATTTTATAACCAGGCGCCGAGTGTCCCCAGCGGGTGTCCGTGACGGAGTTCTTTAGGGCAGCAGGCGCCGCCCCGCGAGAGAACGGACATCTGGGAAACATATTAGCATGATTGTGACCACAGCAAGCTCAGATAACAGGGATTTAGGTCGTGGTTATATTAGCAACAATTGGGTGTTAGCGGTGATGGCAGTGGTGGTGGTGGTGGTGGTGGTGGTGATGATAATGGTTGCTGTATGCTTTTCAGAAGTCGGATTGGTGTCCTCTGCCTCGCCATATATCATTCTCTCTCTCTCTCTCTCTCTCTCTCTCTCTCTCTCTCTCTCTCTCTCTCTCTCTCTCTCTCTCTCTCTCTTTTAATTACAGCGATTCAAAGACGAAGCATGAGGTGTCTACTTGTGTTGCATCTTTTTACTTGTTTTCTAGCATTTTATTGTTATTACGAATATTTACCTATCCAATTACTCATTTATTAATTTGCTTTTTTTGTTCATTCATTCTTTCTTGTTGCAGTAAGTCAAACAGGTGCTTTCCGTAACGTTTTCCGTAACGTGACTAACTCGTGATCTCCTTTCGCCGTGACGCGTCTGAGATCCCGTCCCTCCACAGCTACATTACTGGCGCAGCGTACAATGTACTACACTAAATAAAATTCCCTGTACTGTATAATCTTGAGGCATAACCACTATAATAAGCCTGTACGCCCACTTGTACCCAGATTCATTCAAGTCTGTTCTCGTGGGTGTAACGCAGCATATCACACTCCAATGTTGCTGCTGTGAGGGAAGGCAACCACAGTAATTTGTCACAATCGGTTTGCCTAAATGAAGATTAATCCTCTTTTGGTCTAAGCAGATTGCAAGGGATTCTTTTTGTCGGCAGAAGGACGTAGAGTACTCTAGGAAAACAGGTTATTTGTCCTGGAAATGTCTTGGAAAACTGTTCTCTTTTGTCAGAGTTACACAGGAATCTTGAGTATGTAGTAGAAGAACGGGCAGAAATAGTAGTAGCAGTAGTAGTAGCAGCAGCAGCAGCAGTAGCAGTAGTGGTAGTAAATTACCAGTCCACATACTTTGAATTCTTAGCTGCAGTATATCTTTTTCTTTCTTCCTTTTTGTCAACGTTGATTTATCAGTTCCCTTTATACTCGTGTACCTAATTCTCATCCTTTTGTTACGCCTCTCTCTCTCTCTCTCTCTCTCTCTCTCTCTCTCTCTCTCTCTCTCTCTCTCTCTCTCTCTCTCTCACCTATCACTGTCGCATTATTGTTATTGTTATGAAGATTACCTGCTCGAGGTGTGATGGAGGAGGAGGAAGAGGAGGAGGAGGAGGGAAGACGTGGGATTTAAGAAGGTTTAGCGTTGACCTTGAATATTAGAAGGGAGGGAGGGATAGAGGAAGAGGAAGAAAAGGAATAGGAGGAGAAATGATCACGAGAACAGAGGAGAAGAAGAACGAGGATGATGATGATGATGATGATGATGATGAGGAGGAGGAGGAGGAGGAGGAGGAGGAGGAGGAGGAGGAGGCAGTTAAGGAATCAATGTGTTATGCAGATCTTGTCATGTGCAACTGGGAGGATCACCTGATGCATCTGTGTGTGTGTGTGTGTGTGTGTGTGTGTGTGTGTGTGTGTGTGTTATGTGGTGATTATTCATGTGTGAAAGTATCGTATGTGCGTTATGTGTGTACTAATGTGCCGCGGTGCTGTTAGGTAAAATTATAGTTATTATTGTTATTGCTATTATTGTTATTGTTATTATTATTATTATTATTATTATTATTATTATTATTATTATTATTATTATTATTATTATTATTATTATTATTATTATTATTATTGTTATTATTGTCATCATCATTGTTTTAGTTATATTTTTGCTGATTTAGTTCACACACACACACACACACACACACACACACACACACACACACACACACACACACACACACACACACACACACACATTCATCCAATTTCTGATTTTCCTTGCGTCCGCCCTCCCTCCTTCCCTCCCTCCTTTCCCTTTCCCCTGCCCTATATCTTATCTCTCTCTCTCCCTCTCCCTCTGACCCACCCTCTCCCTCGCCCTCGCCTCCTTTTCTCTCCCCACGGCGCCAGGGACGGATTACTGGAGTCCTAGATCGTGGCCTGGGATTACACACACACACACACACACACACACACACACACACACACACACACACACACACACATGCTGTGATGTTTGCATAAATTATGTAATCTGTGTGTATGTCAGAGAGAGAGAGAGAGAGAGAGAGAGAGAGAGAGAGAGAGAGAGAGAGAGAGAGAGAGAGAGAGACCTACAGACAGAAATCAGACAAATGGTCAGATTGGACAGGTAAGAGGTTACCTGGAGGGAAGGAGGGAGGGAGGAAGAGAAGTAGGAAGGGAGGTAGAGGGAGGGAAGTGGAAGGATGGGAGAGAGGGAAGGGAAGGAAGGGAGGACATCATTTCTAAATTCACCACCACAATCACCACCACCGCCACCACCACTACATAAAACACTCAGGCTTCTGCTCTGCCCTTCCCCCACTAAATGCACACCCCCAAACCCCAATCACCCTCCCCCCAATCCCTTTCACCCCCCTTTCACCCCTTCCCAGACGTGCCCTGCCATCACAAGAGTGCCTTCCCCTCCTCCCCCCTTACTGACCAATAGGAGGAGGCCTGGCAATACGTTGTGGCTCTGTGATTGGCCAGGCAGAAGCCAATAGTGGGAGGGTTCAAGTGGGTACGAATCACATGTTAAGGCAGGCGGCGGTGTGTGATTGGGGTGAGCAAGGCCTTGGCTGCAACTATGTACACTTCTGCTCTCCTCAGCCTCGTGCTACTTTCCGTCACTTTTAATCTACAGCAATTCTAGTCTATAAAGACTTTCATTTACGATAGTTTTTGTGCATAACTGTCCTGAGCTACAACGGTTCCAATCTACAATGCTTCTAATCTCTAATCGCTTCAGTCTTCAATAATCCTAATCTACAACAATTCCAACCCTTAACCCCTTCAGTACTGGAACGTATTTCTACCATGAGTTTTGTGTATGATTAGACGATTTTATTGACGTTAGGAAAAGTCTATGGAGGTGAGAAGATTGATGGCTAGAGTCTTCACCATTTTAATCCCTACATGAGTTTCTGAAGTTGTATGAATCATCAAATAGTAAACAAGATGAATAGGAAAACAGTTCCAATCTACAACATTTCCAACCCTTAATAGTTCTAATCCATAACAGCTCCAATCTACAACGGTTCTAATCTACAGCAGTTCCAGTCCACGAGTACCACAATTTCAATCTACAATCATTTCAGTCTGTAGCAGTTTCAATCTACAACTTAATTTCAATCTTTAGGGTTCCAAACTACAACTATTCCTGTCCATTGCTTCATTCCAGTCAACTACAATTTCATCCTAAGTACTGTACAGCCATTCCCATTATAACTTCACTCCAATCTACGACCTCTTTCCTGTCCTCTTCTTTCCAGTCTACAGTAATTGCTACTTTCATTAACTTCTTTTACAATTTCTTTTAGTGTATCGTTTCGAGTTTATTTATTTGATTTTTTTTTATTTATCTATTATGAGCCTTTTCCTTATTTTACTATACCGTCTTTATTATCGTTTTTATATTTATTTCTTGTCCTTCCATCTGTCCTTCTTCCCCTTCCTTCCCTTTTCCTCGCTCCTTTTCTTCCTCCCTTCATTCCTTCTTTCTTTGCTCTCTCTCTCTCTCTCTCTCTCTCTCTCTCTCTCTCTCTCTCTCTCTCTCTCTCTCTCTCTCTCTCTCTCTCTCTCTCTCTCTCTGTCCTTCATGCAGGAAGACCAACAAGCTAGCAACGACACACACACACACACACACACACACACACACACACACACACACACAAAAAAAATACATGCCAGTCTTCCTTTGAGCTTCTCACGGCCAAGAGAGAGAGAGAGAGAGAGAGAGAGAGAGAGAGAGAGAGAGAGAGAGGAAGGGTATGTGTGTGTGTTCCGCCTAGGGCATAACAATAAAATACTACGCTAGTTTTTAAGGTTCCTGGTTCGCTTTCTACCTGTTAAAGGGTATCTGATGCAGTGTTGCGGTGTGGCGTCCGGAGGTATCAGTGCCCGTCAGCAGGTGTCAGGAGGCATTTGGGGACGAGTTTGGAAAGTGTCACCAGGTACCAGGGGACGTCAGGAGGTATCAAGAGACATGTTCGGGAGGTGTCAGCAAGTATCAGGGAGTGTCAGTAATTACTGTGTCAGGATGCAAGAAAGTGTGAGACGTCAGGAGTTGATTGGGAATTCTATGCAAGTCAGGAACACGACAGATGTCAGAGAAGGCTAGAAATGGTATCAGGTATTAGGGAAATATGTTATAAGGGTGTCAGGTAGACGGTAGAACGTGTCAGGAAGGTTACAGTAGAGACAGGTAAGCATATGAGAGATTAAAAAGTATCAGGAGTCAGGAGGAACGTGTCAGAACATCAGGAATTAGAAAACAAATGTCAGGAGATATCAGGGAGAAACTGGTAACTGTGACAAGGACTGGAGACTAAGAGGAGTTACAATGGCCAAGTAAGAGTATCAAGGATTAGGAAAAGATGTCAGAAAGTGTCAAGAACATATGAAAAGAAGTATGAGGCAGTATTAGGTAATGTCAGGAGTTTCAGGAAAGAGTGGGATAAGTGTGTTGACTTAAGGCATAGAAGAATGTGCGTTTTAAGGGTGTCGGGGTGTTAAAGGGTGAGCTGAGGTTAGGGTTAAGGGTGAAAGTAAAAGTTTTAGGGGTAAGCAATAAAGAGGCGTGGCCACGAGGGCGAGGGGCGTGGCTGTAAGGGTGAAAAGGGTCCTGCAAAATGGGAAAGGGAAAAAGGCAATGATTCACCTTATAAAGAAATGGTTGTAATCATCTATATTTCCTTTTTTTATTTATCTGTGTCCCTTTTCTTTATTTTCCGTCTCCTTACTACATCATTCACTTTTTTTCTTTTATCCCTTTTGTTTCTCTCCCTTATTTTCTTTCTTTCGTACTTACTCCAACCCGTGCCTCCGCATTCTCTCCTTTTTCATTTCTATTTTATTTTCCTTTTCTTCGTTTATCGTGTATTTCTCTTCTCCTCTTGGATATTTCTTCATTATCTTGCCCTTCTCTCGTTTGTCTTAATCATCCGTCTGTGATCCTTTCCTTCTATTTCCTTCAATTTGTCTCTCATTCCTTCTCATATCCCTAAAAAATCCTCCTCTCTCCCACCTCTCTTTTCTTCCCTATCCTTCTCATCTATTTTCTTTCATTTCTTTATTCGCATGCTTTTGTATTACTCGGTTTCATGTTCCACTTTCTCTTCTTTTTTTTTCTCTCTCCTTCTCTTCTTCCCTTCTCTCCTTCGCCTCCTTTATCACTTTCTCCAGTCTCTGTTCTCTTCATCTTCGTTTTTTCTTCTCTCTTCTGTTTTTATTCTTCAACAGACTCTCTCCTTTCCTCGCCAGTTGTCTCCCATTCTTCCTCAGCTCTCCCTCCCTCCCTCCTTACTTCCCTCACTCTCCCTCCTTCCTTCCCTTGCTTCCTTCCAAGCCTTCCTTCCTCCCCTCCCTGCCTCCACCCCTTCCTCTTCGTGTCTCCTAATTTTTACTCTGTAGACTTCATTGGTCTCTCTCTCTCTCTCTCTCTCTCTCTCTCTCTCTCTCTCTCTCTCTCTCTCTCTCTCTCTCTCTCTCTCTCTCTCTCCTTAAACATCGTCCACACACTTGTCCTTCCTCCTCCTCCTCCTCTTCTTCCTCCTCCTCCTCCTCCTCCTCCTCCTCCTCCTCCTCCTCCTCCTCCTCCTCCTCCTCCTTCTCCTTCGGGTAAAGATATGACAAGTTTTTACCTT
>NC_059285.1:10451345-10453845 GCF_017591435.1 Portunus trituberculatus
ACAACAAACATCATCTTCAATACGATCTGATACTGGCGCCTTGAATAAAAGTAAACTGTTATCGTGACACCGAACAGAGTATAAGATCGAGGAGAGACGCAAAGTAAAAAGGGCGTGAGTGCAGCAAGTCAGTCGCTTCCTGGCCACAAATGTACCTCTGCTGCAACACCGTGCGACAAAAGGCAGACACGAACATAAGCAGGGCTGTTAGTGCTGATTAGAGAATTTTATAGGAAGATTAGAAAGATTTATGGCTAAAGATGATAAGTGGAATAGGTGGGAGAGTTTCATATAGGGAGGAACACGTATAAGATTAAATAAAAGAAGCGAAAATTGAGAAGAACCAAGACGAAGAAGAAGAAGAATGAAAAAAGTATTGATAAGTGTAAAAATAACGTGCATTGAACAAGAAGGATACTCGAGACACGACACAAGTACCATCAGTCCATCAGGAAAGAAAGAGACGGAAAAAAAGTAAGCGAGATGTAAGAAACAGGACGAAAAGAGGAAAAAGAAAAGAAAGAAAATATTAATGAGTATAAAGATAACGCGTATTTGAGCAAGAGACACGGCACGAATTACCACGAAGCCACACACGCATCTATCTGCTAATTAATGTGAGAGGAAGTGTAGCGGAAGGTGTGTCTCGGGGCGTCCTTCCCACCGCCACACTTTACTCAGATAGCCGTGGATAGAAAGATGAGGCAATTCTATAGGCCAGATGGAGGGATGAGCTTGATATGGTAGTGAGATGAACGAGATAAGGAAACCCATTAATGAGATAAGGAGATGAGAGAAGCGAAATGCGGACATGAGTGCATTAGAGAGATAAAGATTAAAGATGAAAAGAATAATAAGATCAGAAAGATAAATCTTCCCCATTTAACCACTGAGTCCGAGGATAGCTATTTAAACTATCACTACTACTACTACTACTACTACTACTACTACTACTACTACTACTACTACTACTACTTCTGCTTCTGCTTCTGCTTCTGCCTCTGCTACTACTACTACTACTACTACTACTACTACTACTACTACTGCTGCTGCTGCTGCTGCTGCTGCTGCTGCTGCTGCTGCTGCTGCTGCCACTACTACCACTGCTGCCACTGCTGCTGCTGCTGCTGCTGCTGCTGCTGCTGCTGCTGCTGCTGCTACTACTGCTACTGCTACTACTGCTGCTGCTGCTGCTACTGCTGCTGCTGCTGCACTGCTGCTGCTGCTGCTGCTGCTGCTGCTGCTGCTGCTGCTGCTGCTGCTGCTGCTGCTGCTGCTGCTGCTGCTGCTGCTGCTGCTACTGCTGCTGCTGCCACTGCTGCTACTACTACTACTACTACTACTACTGCTACTATTACTACTATTACTACTACATACACTATAATATAATCTATAAATAATCACATTACATAAATTCTATTTTCGTGATTGGCTAACCTGCATTTCGTCCTGAAGTGTTATTGGCTAAGCGGTTCTTCAATCTAAGCTCTCATTGGCCAACTGGGGCTTTGAATTCACCGGTGATTGAGCAGCTGTTGTTATTCCATCATATCCTCATTGGTTAGTGAGTTTCTTCACCTCTCAGCCCTGATTGTCCACATGGCGCTGTGTCCTTAGCGCTGATTGGCCACCCGCTGCTCAGGTCTCGTCCCCTCATTGGCGTTAGGCTGAGGAATCCGTCCATACAGAGTAGAAAGTCGACCTTACTATTTTTCACTCCTCTTTTTCCTTGACGTTGTAAGAGATTGCGTAGGTTTGTTAACTGATTTAGGGACCTGGTGCTTGTGTTTATTGTTTCTAATGTTAGTGTTTTCATCATCATTATCAACAGTAGTAGTAGTAGTAGTGGTGGTGGTGGTAGTAGCAGTTATAGTGACACTGATATGGACAAGTAACCGGATCGACTAACACACACACACACACACACACACACACAAGACAGCTTAATACAGTCGCTCACTCCCAATGTTTATGGCAGCAACCTTTCCCTTAATGGGGATTAGGGGGGTTGAAGGGAAGGGGGGGGCCAGGAGGGTAATTCCTTAACTTTTCCTTGTCTTCTCCACCCATCCCCTTCCCTTCTCTTCCTCTTACTCCTGCTTCTGCTCCTCCTCTTCCTCCTTGTCCTTCTCCACTACTTCCTTTCTTTCCTCTCTTCTTCTTCTTCTTGTGTCTGTTTATTCACCAAAGATTATGTTGGATTATATTGTTATTACTGTTTTGTTTCTGTTGTTGTTTTTTGTTTCTTGTAGCAGGACCAGTAGTAGCATTCTTACGGTTAACTATCACTTCCTTTATTACTACTGCTGCATATTACTATCACCATCACAACCATTATCACTACTACTTTATACGACCATCCCCACCACCACCACCACCACCACCACTACACGCTGATATCCTCGTCGATGCCAGCAGCAGCAGGCCACTCGCACGGCTCGCCTGGCGCCACTCTGCCTCCCAGCTCCGCAAAAACTAGTTCCCAGGGACGAGTTGGTTT
>NC_059285.1:10461345-10478845 GCF_017591435.1 Portunus trituberculatus
TGTGTGTGTGTGTGTGTGTGTGTGTGTGTGTGTGTGTGTGTGTGTGTGTGTGTGTGTGTGTGTGTGTGTGTGTGTGTGTGTGTGTGTGTGTGTGTGTGTGTGTGTGTGTGTGTGTGTGTAGGAACAAAAAGAAGGAGCTATAAGAGGAGATAAGGAAGTGTAAGAGGAGGAGGAAGAGAAGGGTTAGGAGGAGAAAGCGTAGTAAGAGAAACAGCATAAGGAGGAGCACTAGCAGAAGGAAGACGAAGATGAGGAGGATAAGGAAGAGAGTTAAGAGGAGATAGAAGAAGAAGGAGGAGGAAGTATAGCAGAAGAAAGAGTAGTAGAAAGAGAAAAAAAAAGAAGAGGAGGAGGAGGAACAGGAGTAGGAAGAGGAGGAGGCATCTGAGCCCACGTAGCATCTTGTTTACTTACCGGCCCAACAGGTCAGACGGCGCCCGGTCCCCTGCAACTCTGATCAGACTTTTTTTTCCGTTCCCTTGATGACTAAGGCGACCCCCGTCAGGTGCTGGGCGGGGAGACAGGGAATGGGGAGGCGGGTGGTCGTGGTGTGTGGGCGGCCACCCATGGGCAGGGGGACGAGCCGCGTCTTGACCCACAACGGGATGCCTGCGACCCTTACCTGGTGGGCGGGGACTGATTGACTGATCCATATGCACCTGTCCGCCCACTTCGTCACTCCTTGTCTCGTCTCCTTCACCTGGGTCTCCTCGTCCTCCTCCCCGCGTCACGTGCTCAAGTAGTGCTGGTCAGGGTGAGAGAGAGAGAGAGAGAGAGAGAGAGAGAGAGAGAGAGAGAGAGAGAGAGAGAGAGAGGCATTGGTTATGGACTGGAGCCTCAGAATTCAGCTCTATTAACTCTTCTTGTGGACAACTCCATTAAGTAACCTATTAGTTTCATAACCTGGCGCGCACACACACACACACACACACACACACACACACACACACACACACACACACACACACACACACACACACACACACACACACAGTATTATTTATTCCTATCTCTTATCTTGTTCGTATTCGTATCCTGATTTTAAAATTGCAATATCGGTGTTAGTAGTATATAAGTAGAAATAAGTGTGGTAGTAGTAGTGGTAATAGTAGTAGCAGGAGGAAGAATAGATAAGGAGAGGAGGAGGAGGAGGAGGAGGAGGAGGAGGAGGAGGAGGAGGAGGAGGAGGAGGAGGAGGAGGAGGAGGAGAAAGATTAGAAGGATTAGGATTAAGAGGAGGAGCGGGAAGAGTTTTGCATAAGACCCCGTACTCACCTATCTCTCCCTCTGCGTTCCATTGCAGGACGAGAAGGAGGAGAATGTGCACGCAGACGCTTGGCTCATCTGTGTAAGTCCCTCAGCCTTGTGCCGCCTTGTTAAGCCTCCCCCTCCTGCATGTACCGGGCAGCCTGAGCTTAACAAGGCGCATTACCAGCTGAGTCACCTTCAATGTGCAGTGTGTCTTGAAATAAAACTGACTTCTTTCCATGTGCACGGATCTGGTGGTTTTGTTGTATATGTGTATGTCTGTGTGTGTTTGTGTGTGAGTGTATGTATGTGTATCGTGTACGTAGGTGTAAGTGTTTGCGTGTGTGTTTAGATCGTATCCACATAAACGATCACATTTCTAGGTAACTCACTCTCAGTTTGATAATGCCTCAAATTTTATAAGTAGCGAGAAATTCATCTAAACATAATCAGACCCTCTTGCATATACAGTTTGCCTACCAGACCATAATGAATGCTGTGGTGGAAGTGTAGTTAGTCGACCTTGACTATCCCGCCGCCACAGCCTCAGCCTCACCTCAGCTGGGGATTATACTGCCGAAGTCCTTAGTTGTCTGGTCAGAGGGTGATTCTTTCTCCCTCGTTTACCTTGAGTGTGTAGAATAGCTTGGGTTCGCTAAAGTCGCAGAGTCATGATTTGCATTTGATGTAACTTACAGTATTTCATGTCCATCGGCGTTGAAGTCCAGTGCACATATATTTTTTTCTCTGCCTACACCAGTTTTTAGTTTATCAGTATCACCAGAGAGCTTTATAAGAAGATTAGACGGATTTAAGGATGGTGGATATAAGTAGATATGTTTCACACGGTGGCCGCCACGTGTAGGTCTTTGATGGTTTCTTTCAGCTTCCCTTATTTTCTTCATCTTCTTTGTGTCTGTTTCCACATCTACAATTACTTTACTTTAAGGGCGTGTTTACATAGGATGAACTGATCACTTAGAGCAGTGATTACATCAGGAGTAGCACCTAACCATCCCTCCTGTTCTCCGCGCAGGAGTGGCATGACCCACGCCTCACCTGGAACCCTAGCGATTACATGAACATTTCCTACCTGGACTTGCATCACAGCTCTATCTGGAAGCCGGACATCAGCATGTACAACAGGTGAGTGCTGGAGTGCTGGGATCAAGTAGGACGACATGTAAATCACAAGACATATTACATTGTTTGATAATTAACATGTTCTTATATATGTTACTAGTATTACTTTAAAAGTTGATTATTATGTTCTGTTAGTTGTGTGTTGTTATTTTCCAGTATATAATGAGCAGGTCAAACGTGACAAACTTTGAGGAAATTTGAATAAATAAAACAAAGAGTTCACGTAAATAATGAATTTTTTGGGGTAGAAACATTGTACCGTAAAGGGAAGTGTGTGTGTGTGTGTGTGTGTGTGTGTGTGTGTGTGTGTGTGTGTGTGTGTGTGTGTGTGTGTGTGTGTGTGTGCTCGCCAAGACTATGAAGACATTTCTGCTTTATCTTGATTGTGGTGTTATGAGCCTCACTTATCTCCGCTTTGTAGTGTTGCGTGTGATGTGTCAGTTAGTCACGGGAGCGTTTCTAGCTGTTGTAAAGATCAAGGGTTACGTCATGTCTGCCTGGAGTATGTCTTGTTCACCTCCTCTTTGCTACACACCGCGTATTGTTTTACTGAAGAGATAATTTATTTTATTTTATTCTATTTATTTTCTACCATTTCAGTAGAAAAATCGAAGTCAAAGTTGAAACCTTGAAATATTCCCAATAATCTCACCAGTGATCAATAATTGTATCGTCTTCATAACAGTGGAATGATATTTATCTTTCTTTTCTGTGATAGCGTCAGTTTTAAACCATCTTAGTAGTGATACGGTGATAAGCGAACTGTTGCTTGGGATGAGGCGAGGCTAGTCCACAGGAGCGTGAGGGAAGGAGAGGCAGAGGTATGCGAACTGTTGCTTGGGATGAGGCGAGGCTAGTCCACAGGAGCGTGAGGGAAGGAGGGAAGGAATGTTCACCTTAAATCTTTGTAGCAAGTCAGTTCATATACCACAACACACAGTATTATCCGTGTCACGTCTCCCAGACCTTTTAAACCCTTGAGTACCATGACGCGTTTCTATATTAATTCTGCTTACTATTTGGTGATTTTATACAGCTTCAGAAACTTATATGGGGGATTAGAATGGTGAAGACTTTGGCCATTAATCTTCTGACCTCCATAGACCTTTCCTAATATCAATAAAATGGTCTAATTGTACACAGATCTCTAGGTAAATATGTATCCCAGTATTGAAAAGGTTAACCTACCCGCTCTTCCCTACATGCACTGTGACGTGATGGAGCCTGATAATGAGAAATGTTTGGATGAGAAATTTGATGAGGATGAGATGAAAAGTACTGTAAGGATGAAATGAGAAGTATTGCAAAGATGAGACAAGGAGTGCATGGAGGATGAGATGATAAATGACTAGGTGACTTTCCTGGAGTGAGGAAAGGATTTTGGAAAGCTCAGTGAAGGAGACAGTACAGAGAAATGACGTATGGAGAGTAAGGATGGAAGAGGATTGTCTGAAGAGCACGAGTGAGTGAAGCCTTGTGTGTGAAGAGTAAGAGAGGGGAACTTTCTGTGATCGTAGTACTGTAGCTGTAATGATGTGTTTGGGCAACGCTGTGGCAGATGAAACACAGCAAAAGTTGCGTATTCTGGCACACAATTGCGCCACACTTCCACAACTTTCAGAAGGCTCTAGTTGAAGCGACACAGGTTTTATGAATGTTTTCCTTTTTTTTTTTTTTTTTTTTTACATTTCTAGAGACAAATGAACAAAATTTCTACTTTATCAATAGGAAAAATAGCCATGACAATTCTTCTAATTATATCCGTAGCCTTTGTAGACATTCGTGTTGAAGGAACATGGCATTGTTGAATACTGGTTCAGCAACGGCAAGGTGGGCTGAGTGCCTTGCGCTGGTGGTGGGCGGCGCAGCACCAGGCGGGACTAAAGGCGTTTAGCACCAAACCAAGTGTTGCATAACAGATGTGGTGTTAATTAAGAAGATTTGTGGAATGAAGACGCATGATTCTTACTCGCACAAATTAACTAAAAGGCTTCCCAAAATAACCTAGGTTGTACTCTTTCTGCACAACATACAACAACCGATTTCAAATAGTTCTCTCTCTCTCTCTCTCTCTCTCTCTCTCTCTCTCTCTCTCATATATTAATTCCTGACCACTGGATTATTTCGTCTTAAAGGGTAGTTGATATTTCACTCTTTGATATTGTCAGTTTTCCACTAATACTACAGTGTAGAGTAAAAATAATAATGGTAATAACAATAAAAAATAGTTTTTATAGCCGCAATTGCAAACCCATCTAATCTATGTAGTATATCCATCTCATATAACTTGACTACTTGTGTTACCCGCAGCCCGGAAAGCAATGCGTTCAAGGAGCTTGGGGATAGCCTTGCCAATGTCTCCTACACTGGCCGAGTCCATTTCGTGGCGGGCATCAAGCTGCAGTACTTCTGCGTGGTGGACCTCACCTACTGGCCCCACGACAGTCACAACTGCACCCTCCAGATGGGTTCCTGGCGCTACAACAAGGCCGGGATAGACCTGGTGCTCGTGGAAGACAAACCAAGGGTGTGTAATTCACCTCGGTCGTCTGCTGGTCACCCAGCCAGTCTTCCCAATTACGGAGCAAGCTCAGAGCTGTGTGTGTGTGTGGAGGGAATTATTCTAATTGTAGTTACCTAGTTGTGCCGACCCTGTATGTTGTTCAATTCTTCCTTTAGTAACGTGACCTTGTCTTTATTTACATGTCACTTCTTATCTGTTCCATATATTTATGTATATGTAGGGGGAAGTTATCATTATTTTATCATATTTCATTTCTTTATTCCTCTCTCTCTCTCTCTCTCTCTCTCTCTCTCTCTCTGTGTGTGATGGTAGTATGAGTGGTGATGATTGGTGAAGGTGACGGTGGTGATAGGAATGTTGATGGTGGTGGTGATTAGCAGTGGTGGAGAGAGGAGAGTGTTAGTAGTCTTTGGCGATAGCAGTGGTGGTGGTGCATAATGTGAGTGAGGAGGATGTGTTGGTGATGCATACAGAGAGAGAGAGAGAGAGAGAGAGAGAGATCCTCCAACAGAAAAACAAGGAGCCAGTCTTTGTAAACAGAGAGACAAGCACGGGAAGGGACACACAGTAGGAGTACTCGTGAAAATCTAAAATAACATACTTCCATTATCACAAAGGCTCAAGTGGTCCTGCAAATCATCCTGCACACACACACACACACACACACACACACACTAGCATGGCTGTGGTAGTGGTGGTGGTGGTCGGGGAGGGGGGGAGGGATCAAGTATTAGTATGCCATGTGGCCCTTCAAGTGTCACTGAAGACTGGCACTAACACCCCCCCCCCTTCATATCTCCTCTCTCCTTCTCTCCTCTCTCTTCTCCTTCCCTTCCTCCCTCCCTCATCTCATCTCACCTTCCAAATGCACCCTCTCTCCTTTCATTCTCATCATCATACTCTTCTTATTCTCTCTCTCTCTCTCTCTCTCTCTCTCTCTCTCTCTCTCTCTCTCTCTCTCTCTCTCTCTCTCTCTCTCTCTCTCTCTCTCTCTCTCTCTCTCTCTCTCTCTCATACTATGTATTCCTTTCCTACCACTTTCTCTTCTCTTGTTTTTGCTTTTCTTTGTTTTTTCTTTTTCACCTTTCTTCTCATTCATTTTCTCCTTTTCCCTCCCTTCTATTCACTTATATTTATCACTCTTATAGATTGTTACATTCTTACCCTTTCTTCTCCCATATATTTCCAACACCTCCCTTAGTTTTGCCTCATTCTTCCACACTCTCACCTGTTCCTTTGACTCTGTCTCACCCCTCCTCCTTAGGCCTGTATTCAGAAACACTCCTTCACCACAACCGGGTTTGGTAGAGTGTTTTTCCTGTTAACAATATGGAAATCTCATCAATCTGTCATTAGAACTATAAAAGAAAAACCACTCTCTAATCTTTGTGTAACTTCAGCTTTGGCATTTGGTGGAGGTTCATTAAGAAATGTTTTTCAGAATATGGTTAGTCTCACCTCTCTACCACTTCCATTACTCTTGTCATACTCCCACACACTCCCAAATGTCCCTCTCACTCCTCACTCTTGCCCACAGATGGAGGCGCTGACTCGAGTAAATCCGGATGGAGGGAACTTGACCCGAGGCTGGTGGAGGCTGGTAAATAGCAGCATGGTCAGGCATGAGGAGCACTTTGATTGCTGCACAGACCCCTTCATCTCCATTAGAATGTACCTTATCCTCAGCAGGGACGCGCCCGTCTACCAGTGGACTGTCAAGATGCCTGTCGTGGGTCAGTGTTGTCTCTTGTCTTGGGAGGGTTGAGTGATGGCAAGTTGTGTAAAACAACAAGTAGGAGTGGCAACTAACACTATAGAGGTCCCTAGTTTAATGATTTTTCCTCAATATATTGATACTTTTGAAAACTTTTTTCTTTCATTACTGAAGAATATCATTTAGGAATAATAAAGTCACTGCTCAAATAAAGGTCTTTGAGTATAGTATTCTAAATTGAATGAGTAATATCTGGAGTCTATTTTTCCTCTTTGTGCTACATATCCAAATGCAGCAAAGGGAAAAAAGTCCATTGTTCCTCCTCATGTTCCTTTCCTCCCTCCATGCTGAAGCATTGTTCCTGCCCACAGCGCTGTGCATTCTTACCTTCATTATGTTCTTGCTGCCACCATGTGCTGGGGAGAAGCTCATCTTTGGTGGCATCTGTCTCATCCTTGATGTGCTCTTCATTGCCTACTCATCTGTCACAGTTTCTCACGCACCCTCACACACTCCTCTTATTGGTGAGTACTACTACAAAGACTGCTAGAGAGATCATTGTTTTTGTTAAAGGGTTTATTGCCTTCTTGCCTACACATACATAATGCTGTTTTTTTTTTTTAGTCAAAATATTATCTAATATCCAATGTCTAGAAAACCATGACATGTTTTCTGAAGAAAAGTGTTAATTGCTTCTTTAGTTTCACTTAATACTAATGTAACGCCAGACATCTGCCAGGGTAGCACTCCATTGCCTCAGCTGGTGACCTCAGCAGCAGCTGGTGGGTCAGACAGACTAATTATGCACAACTAAGTAATTAGTAACTTTCCTGCTTGATATCATTTAGTGGGGCTTCTTGCTAGCAAATTAGCTTGGTGTGCATATTATGCTTTTAAACAAAGACCTAAAAGTAAATTGCTATCCAAGAATTTATTTTTTTATTTTTCACAATCAGCTGCAATCTTTAATGGGGTGGCCATGATAGAATTCTATTACCAAACAGTCACTCACTTAACAGAGGGATAACTGAAAACATATTTCAATTATAGTGACCAAAACTAGTGATTTGTGATACAGTTGTATTAGTGACAACTATTTCTCTGGCTTCAAATATCTCACGTATATAGTAACTTGGCTCTTCAGTGGACTGTGTGGACAATTATTATCATTTAGTGATATTGTCTTTGTTCATGTAGTTCTTGTGGCTGTTCTAGCATTTATATACAGTCATCAAAAGCTGCAGCTGAAACTTCAAAAACATGTACACTCTTCCTACATATCATGTTTCACAGTGTTGAGTGGTGTGGGGTGTGGCAGCAGTGTGATGTGTGGTGTGGAGATGAGATGTGAGTTGTTCCACAGAGACAAGAACTGCACCCATGTTCTTGAAAGAAGAAAGATGCATCCATATAGTGACAGTTTGATGAAGAACCATTACTGTGTATTGTCTTAATTTTTGTTCATTGATCATTCCTTTCTTTGCTGTTTACCAGTTCTGTGTAGTTGCTTTTACATCTTTTTAACTCCTCTAATATTTTTCTTCTATATTCTCTGACTCTCCCTTCACAACCCTTCCATTTACTGTGGCTTACCCTGCTGTGCCTCTTCTCTCCCTTGCACAGTGGAGCTAGTGAGTCAACAGTTACTCCTGACGGTGGCCAGTGTGGTGGTGACAGCCATCACCACCCGCCTGGCCCGGGATCCTCACTCCACACCACTCTCTTCCCAAGTTACCACGTGCCTCCACCTCATGTCTGCTTGTCTCTGCCTCAACAACTATCGCAGTCTCATCATGCCCAGTCCCTGGCAGGTCAGCTTTTCTGGTTCATACAGAGTTCTATACTGACACTGGCCTGAACTTGAAGGAATATCTGGTGATTTCGTTCAGGACATATTAACAATCTTTTATCTCTTTATCAGAGAGAATTTAGGTCATAATTCCATTCTAGTGTTGAGTATATATGGATGCATGAGATGTAGTGTGATTAATCAGGTTGCAGAATATTGAAGAATTGCAATGTGAACCTTTCCTTTGTGCACTAACACCTCAGTGGGCCTTTCTCTTTTAAGTTTTTGTTGCCCAAGGCAAATGACTTACACATGGATAAAGGTAAAATAAATAATTCAAACTGGAGGATAAATGTCTTGAAAGTTTCCTCTAAAAAGATTCAAAACATAGGAAGGAGGAGATACAGAAGCAGGCAAGGAGTTCGAGAATTTATTAGAAAAAGAGATGAATGATTAAGATAATTAAGTAATCAGCAAGTTGAGTAAGTAAAAGAATCTAATGAAACCCTTTCCTTAACACCAACAGTCCATGAGGAACTACAATGCCTCAGTCAAGACGGAGGAGGTGGAGATGGGGGAAAATGGCCGTGCTCAACTGTTTACAAGTACCAACACCAGCAATGCCTCCACTCCCCAAGCTACCAATCATATGCCATCTTCTTCTTCCTCCTCCTCCTACTCTGGGCTGGACTACCTACTGCTGGCTGCTGCAATTGACCGCCTGTGTCTTGTCATCTTTGTGTTCATCTTCATCGTCAACATGCTCACATACAGCAGTGTTCTCTAGGCCCTGTCCATCTACATCATTCCTGGCTGCCCCATGTATTGTATGCTTTGTCTTGTGATTTTGATTATCATGCATTTCACAGCCATTGCAGAAGTTTTTTTTTTTTTTTGTGTGTGTGTGTGTGTGTGTGCATTCATAGTATTTTTGTTTAAAAAGGTACAGTATTACCATTATTGGTGGAATTGCAGTAGGAACAAAAGGCACATTGCATTAATTCTTTTTTGTCCTTAATATGCATTCACTCCCATGAATTCATCTGAGAGTAGCATAGTCATCACACTTGTTCATCTGTGGTCCTGTACTTCAGCAGGCATAACTGATATCACTCACTAATTGCAATGCATATAGTTACATTTGTACAACACATCATAAGGTGTTGAGTCACTATAGTGGTGAAATATGATCTTGTTTAGTATGTTTGGTATAAACTCTCCCAGAGTATTTATAATATAACAATATTACAAAATGCTCCCATATTTGCTCAAATATTCAATATGATTTTGTGTTTACTGCTCTGTATCCCCACCACAACCACACAACGAGTTGGCAGCAATGAGAATGTTCTATTGAGAATGCATGTGGGTCCCTAAGATAGTTTAGGCACACATAGGATGGCAGAGATTAGATAGCAGGAAATGTATCAGAGTTGAGTGTGAGGTAGTGAGTGTAAAGGACACCATTCAATGAAATAGGAGACAGTATTGAAATATATAAGGGAAAGGTTGAGGAAAGAAAAAGAAGATTAATATAGTATAAGTTCAGAAATAAATAGAAACTCTTCTGTCATATTCTCTTAGAAAAGTGTTTAGGAAAATTTAGTAGATGTAGATAGATAGAGAGAATGGAAAAACAGATATAAATAAGAAGATGGATAGATGAATAGACACATACAAAGGCATATCTCTATAAAGACTAATATTTGTTTAATTTTCATTGTGTAATAGTATAATTCATTAGCTTTCTACTCAGCTCCTGCAGGTGTGTCTCAGACCTGAAGTTGTTTGCGTGCAAGCACTGCATGGAGAGATGACTTTCCCAGCCCTCCTTGGCTCTGCCTTGTTGGACACTCGGCTGACTCTTTTGTATGTTGGGATGGTGTTTTGCTGACCTGACCTGGGCATTGCAAAGGTGTGTGCTAAAATGTAGTAGTGGTAGCTATGGTAATAGTACAGCAGTAATTGTAGTAATAGTAGCAATCATGATAGGAGCACCAGTAATAGTATTGGTCTGGGCATATTAGATCTGCAATCTATTTTCTTATCAAATGCAAGATTTTTCTGAGGCCTGCAATGTTTTGGTAGTGGTATTGCAAATTGTGAATCAGTGTTTATGAGAAAGGAACAAGACCCGGGAGCATCATAAAGGAAGACTACTGAGGCGTGTGGCAGCTGCACTCATTACAGGCACATCAATCTGTCAGGGATGTCATGAATATTTTGAATTATGACCCTGTTGGTGATGAACACAGGCAACCGCCATTACAGTGTATGTCAAATAGTCTTTAGATTAAATGGAGAATTATGCACTACTGGACACCTCTTGGGGGATGGCAGGATGAGAAGCAGAGGCACTGACTGAGCCATGAATCATGTGTGAGATGTGACAGACAGTGTGTGTTGCTTTATGCGTGAACCTTGTGTGGTTAGAAGCAGCTTTGTGTTTTCTCTTCAGTGGAACATCAGCTTGGTGTGATGAGGAGCACCATTAACATACTCCAGTAATCAGTGGAGCTAAACTAAACAGGTGCAGTGGTATATATTAGGCAGACAATTAATTGATAAAAAAGTTAGGACAGACAGAGAACTGAAGTAATTGAAAAAATAAAATTGTGTATGATGGCAGGTTGAGTGAAGGCAGACAGAGAATTTACTTAGTGTTGAGTGGAAAATTTTATTAATAGGAGTCATAGTTTAAGGAAATAAATTCAATACATTATATACCTGTGATTCTGGAAGTCATGATGGTAATAGCGGAATTTATCAGCAAAACTGTAATGATGATATTGGTGAGGATTCTTATTATTAGCATTATTATTATTATTATTATTATTATTATTATTATTATTATTATTATTATTATTATTATTTATTTATTTATTTATTTTTTTTTTAATTTTTTTTTTCTTATCATCATTGTGCTACCACCAATGTGCTTTAATACGCGTGCCATGCTTCTTTTGACGAGTGGCTCCATTGCCCAACTATATATTAGCACTATTTTATGACCAAAGCCTGTGCCAGCTTTGATATTTGGTGTGGCCTTGACTTGCGGCCGTCCACTGAATCAAGGCCGTTGTGTGTGTGTGTGTGTGTGTGTGTGTGTGTGTGTGTGTGTCGCCTTAGTGTAATGAATGAGTTATCTTCAACTTTATACTGTACATGAACACTTTCCTTCGCCTATTATGTTTTCCCACAGTCACAATTCCCTTACATCGTCGCCATCTTTAATGAGACCTTATTGTTCATTCGCCAACATTTGCTAACTTGTGGCCTCTCGCGTTCAGGCTTAATACAGAGGCCTGTTAACTGTTACGTAACTGTGACGAGTGGCCCCATCAGCCGGTCCTATACAGCTTTTCAGGACCAATTAGGACGAGTGATCTTATCACCATCGCCCATTTTGAAATCGTGGACCTTTTTAGCTATGACTTTTTCCTCGGACGTATGGCCCTCACCGGCTGCCTCAATATGACTAAAGGCTCTTATACTGGCCTTACATGTAATTAGCGTTATGTACTCTCAGCGATGGCCTTGTTTCGACGCGGGGCCAATATTCAGTGCCAGTAGAGGCTGGATGATGGCCGTGCTTTGGTACATGGCCATCGGCTGTATATATATTTTTTTCTTCTTCCTTTTGACGTGTAGCTCATTATCGCTACCCAATGTTTGACTCCCGATCGCTGGTGTGGCGGAGCCCCATCTGCGTCCACCAGCTCTGGTCGGCGGCTCTTGTACATAATACAATAATAGTGACGCAATCCTTCCTGGGGTGACGAGGCGGGGCCATGCTGGCTGCCCGCCCCGCCGAATATGCCCGCAGCTACTTTGTGTTGGCTTGGAATCGTCTTTTTAGATTAATCAAGCTGATGGATAAGCTCCTTCCCTCTTTCTTCCTCCATGGGATTCGCTCTTTTAAGACTCCCTCCTCCTCCCTCCTGCCAGGTCCTACTCTTTCCTCGATGCGCACTGCTTGTTGACAACTTTAGTAAATGATAGATATCTCCTTTTTTCTCTCTCTCTCTCTCTCTCTCTCTCTCTCTCTCTCTCTCTCTCTCTCTCTCTCTCCTGTTTTGTGTTATTGACTAACTGCTGCTTAAAAAAATCTTGACCCATTTCTCTCTAGTGATGAATATCCCCACAACACGACAACGTTTCTCTCAGAGCACACTATAATAGTCAATCTGTTGCAAAAACCCTCCATCCTCTTTATTTTCTTACTTTCTCTGTCTTCACAATAATTTCCTCAGTGGTTATTACTATTGCAAAGGCGAATAATTGCTTCCTCTGATCAGCAAATATCGAAAAACACGAAATGTCCATCAACTTATCACAACAGACGAAGCAGGATGCAGCCTCACATGGTGATGCAACCTTCACGCTGCCTTCATGTGCTGACAATCAGCCCCCAACGTTGTGTCTTGCTACGTTCTTTCATAATTATGTATACTTTTCCTTCTGTGGGAAGAAAGGTTGAAATTCATTGAGATAGTATTGTAATTATTTATTATTATTTAAGTTAAGTGTTATTTAGATGTATCAAAAACAGGAGTCATCAAGAGCATTGTACCTTATTTGCTGGATATAATTTGTAACTCTAACAACTAAAGATACTTCATAGTCACTAATAACTGAAACCTCCCCTGTATGACGCCTCACCTTAATCCAATAATACTGACAAGAGTTGCTCTTGGGGAACAATGGTGTACTCGTATTTTTGTGGAAAGAGAAGATCCGGCTGGTTATTTTGAAGCTGCCTTTATTAAATTGTGTGGAGGGAGGCTGGTGCACGAGTGTGGTGCGTGTAACGAGACTTTCACCATGCAGGACGTCTGATGAAATGTGTCAAAGATGTCTACTCCTAGTGCTAAATAAAACTTGAGTTTTCAAAGCAGTTCGACACTGGTGGTAGGGATTGTGGTGATTGAATGATTGACCAAATTCTAAAATGTCTTGGTGTTTTATTTCGACCATTTTCATGAAGCTTTGATAGAAGTTGATGAGGTTTGTAAGGGTGTTTTTATGGTTCTAATAATAGGAATGTGTATCAGCAATAGAAAAAGAATTCATCCACAAGAACTCAACAATTGACCTATGAGGCATTTGAAAATAGTCCTCAAGAAACCCGTGTTTATAAGTACGACCTGCTGTAAAGCGTCGCAACAACGGAGTTACGAAGCGTCAAGAGTAGTGGCTGAAAGTGATTGGATTTGTGATCTGGGGGAAGTGAACAGTGCTCGGAATGGTTGGCATAACTTGATGCTTTACACTATGGAGAACGTGTGGTCATCGTCTGGTTACTGAAGAAAGGAACAATATAAAGAGACCATGATAACAGAAAGAATTGACATCGAGAAAAAGGTTTTTGTGAAAGTCCTGTGTTGTGACCGATAGAAGTGTCGATTGACTGATTGAACACTGCCCGCAACAACGATGTCACAGCGCTCCTTAGTGGACAGACGAAATCTCCACGTTGTGATTGGTGTAGAGACCCCGCCTGGTGTCTGTTCAGCGCTGTGATTGGTGGAAATATGTCTGGTTTTAGTATAATTTCTGCTAGTAGTGGAGAGAGAAGTGTTAAGCATTCTGTGTTGTGATTGGTTGGTACTCCTCGTGTTGTGATTGGTGGAACCGTGCATTTTACCTTAGCTTCCGTGTTCTGATTGGTGAAGTCGTTGTACGCGTGTGTGTGTTGTAGTTGGTGCTGCAGCCAGTCAGTGTGATACTGGTGACGCGCGCTGCCTGGTAACACCACACGCTGCGTGCCTGTGACAGGATGTTGTTAAGCATTACTAATCAAAAGTAACAATAAAAATCCAGATTCATCATTATGACCTTGACTCTTACTACCCTTTGCCGCTTCACCCACTCTTCTCCACCAAAACTTGTCCATTCACATCTGCCTATCCACACCTGAGAAGGCAGTAAATTGCCAACACAAATGAAAGCATGAATACAAAATAATACAGTAGTTCGTCCCCACTTTGCATGATGTTCGTGTTTCGATGCCCACGGCTGTTTCTCGGTGGGAGAGGCAGCACTCGTAACCCTAGCTGGCCCTGCATGATCCTGCAGATGTAGTGCAATTGATTTTTTCTTGTGCTGTGAGTCAGAGTAAGGTAATGATGCTAAATTCTTGCTTATTTACCTTCCATCTAGAGTGTTTTTCCAAGAAGTTAGCGGCTAATAGCTTCCCGCCGCTTGGAGTAGACGAGTAGGAGTAGAGAAGGAAGAGGAGGAGGATGAGGGCTCCCATAGAGGATGTCATAGAGTGAGTGTTATGTGGGCCCCAGATGGCAGCGGCCTCTTGGCTTCCTCTCGTAACACAACGCTGCGGGTGTCACTTTTGTTTGGTTTGAAGGAGGACTAACGGAATGCTAATTAGGCTGTGAGGCTGAAGAATGTAAGGGTGGCGAGATCAGAGTTATGTTTTAGCAAGTGTGAGTGTGTAAGATGAGGCAGTGTGGAGAGGGAACAGGAAAAATGTCTGCCGCTCATTTCTCATCAGAAGCTTTCGGAATTCTCTCTCCAGCCATTTGAGGGAAAACGAAAAGTAATTTAGTAGAGAAAACGATCTTCTTTCTTCTTTTCCTCTTCTTCTCTTCCTGTTCCTGTCCTCTTCTTCTTCCTCCTCCTCTTTTTTTTTTCTTCTTCTTCTTCTTCTTCTTCTTCTTCTTCTTCTTCTTCTTCTTCTTCTTCTTCTTCTTCTTCTTCTTCTTCTTCTTCTTCTTCTTCTTCTTCTTCTTCTTCTTCTTCTTCTTCTTCTTCTTCTTCTTCTTCTTCTTCTTCTTCTTCTCCTCCTCCTCCTCCTGCCACTGGTAGTTAGTAGATAGTCTCAACAAACAGCCTAGTAAGGCTTTGTATATTCCTTTGTATATTCCAATTCCTCTTCCTCCTCCTCCTCCTCCTCCTCCTCCTCCTCCTCCTCCTCCTCCTCCTCCTCCTCCTCCTCCTCCTCCTCCTCCTCCTCCTCCCTCTTCCTCTTGGCTCTTAGGAAATTAGAGTGCCCTTTCAAAGACAAACAAACATATCTCCTCCTCCTCCTTCTTCTTCTTCTTCTTCTTCTTCTTCTTTCGGATGCAAGAGGAATTAACACTGCCTAGAATTAAAACATACAAATAGTTACCCGTCTTTTGTTCTTCTCGTTTTCTCTCAGCAAATCCTTACGCGGACTTCTCTCTCGCCATTTGGGAGGATTTCATCAGCGCTGACAAGTTGTATTATTGACCCGTAGTGGTGCCACAAACACAATAATCCCTCACAGCTGCAATCTAACACTTGCAGCGAATCAGCAGGAAGGCAGGCAGGCAGGCAGACACACACGCAGGCAGGCACACAGGCAGGCAGGATCTAATAGTAATAAGTATTTATCTGCTTACAAAGATAGACAGCCAATCTCCTCGTGATCTTCTGTGGAATTTTAACTTGACCTCACGTGGCTGCGTCGTGCACTTAGTAGAATTAATATACTGGGCGTGCGTACGAGATATATGTTGTTCTTATTGTTTCTCTGGATTAATCTTGCTGTGCATTTGTTTGTATTGATGGAATTTAAATAAAAAAAATGTAGTGCTGTTATATGATTTCAGGGACATGATTTATTTAAGATTAGTTTTTTCTTCCATGTTTTTATTGCTATGCATTTATATCTGTACCTAATAAAAAGGAATTTGTAGTGTATAGTTAACTTCGATAGTACACACACATACACACACACACACTCTCTCTCTCTCTCTCTCTCTCTCTCTCTCTCTCTCTCTCTCTCTCTCTCTCTCTCTCTCTCACACATAATAACGTTGATTACGTGATGATTGATTGCTTTTTCATCATAAATTCAATTCATTTAAGTGTTTTCAATAATTTTCGGCCGCGGTTCACTGAGTTGTGGTGGTGATGGAGTTGTGGTGAACAGAAGCATGTGTGTGTGTGTGTGTGTGTGTGAGAGAGAGAGAGAGAGAGAGAGAGAGAGAGAGAGAGAGAGAGAGAGAGAAGGAGTAGGGCACGGTGTGATGGATGATATGGGAAGACGTGTGTGTGTGTGTGTGTGTGTGTGTGTGTGTGTGTGTGTGTGTGTGTTTCGGCAACAGAGAGAGGAGGAGGAGGAGGAGGAGTACGCGATAATATAACTGAGTGGAGGGTGGGCATCGGGGTCAGATCGCCTGGATATCTTCTACAGCGCGCAGCCTTCACTGTGAGTTCCCCTAACTATTGTACCTCATTAATTATTCACTCCACTCGTTGTTGATCATACTTGTGGGTTCTACCATGGATGGGTTTAAAACTTCAATAAGTACACAATTTATCTATTATTTTTCTGAGTTAATATTTGTCTCATGCATTTAATTCTACATATTTTGTATTTTAGTTATGTTTTTCCTTCAATATCAGTTGTTACTGTAGTATTCGTAATAGTAGCAGTAGCAGTAGTAGTAGCAGTATTATCATTATCATTATTACTATTTATAATAATAGTAGTAGTAGTAGTAGTAGTAGTAGTAGTAGTAGTAGTAGCAGTAGTAATGTTAGCAGCATTAGTAGTAGTAGTAATAGTAGTTGTAGTAGTAATAGTAGTAGTAGTAATAGTAGTAGTAGTAGTAGTAGTAGTAGTAGTAGTAGTAGTAGCAGTAGTAATGTTAGCAGCATTAGTAGTAGTAGTAATAGTAGTTGTAGTAGTAGTAGTAGTAGTAGTAGTAGTAGTAGTAATGTCAGTAGCATTAGTAGTACTAGTGATAATACTTGTAGTAGTAATAGTAGTAGTAGTAATGGTAATAATAGTAGTAGCAGTGCTAATGACAATGGTGGAGGAGATGATGGAGATAAAGATAGTGATTTAGTGAGTTTTAATGTTGGTGATGATCATAACTTTTTTAAAATGCAGAGTTGTAATAATTGTGGTGGTGGCACTGTCGTGTGGTGGTAGTGGTGGTAGTGATTAATACTGATAATAATAATGGTGGTAACTACGATGGTGCTAATGACTGGTGGTGGTGGTGATGGTGTTGCAGGTTGTCGGGACGTGATGGTGTCGCCAGGACTTGTGGTGGTGGTGCTGATGGTGATGGCAGCGGCAGGTAAGACC
>NC_059285.1:10488845-10496345 GCF_017591435.1 Portunus trituberculatus
ACGAATGAAGCCGATGTTGATCATGATGCCTCACGATGTGTTACAATACCAAGTTCGTAGCTCATCGGCATGAAATTCGTGAAAATAGAAAATTCCCTTTTAAGGAATTGCACAGTTGAGGACCTGTGCTGAACTCAGTATACAGTTTTTGAAGAGAGTTGTTCTGAACTGAGGGCAAACTAAGTTAACATTATTATTTCTGATATTATGAACTCTTTTCACCAAGTCATAGGTGGGAATTCCACGATAGCTGTTTAGATCCTTTTAAATAGATAATAGGAGAAAAAACTTGTTGATATTATGAAAATTAAGAAAATTATACGTAGAAAAAATTCTCTGTTAATTCAAATTTTCCCATGGTAAATATACATCTAATTTTTTTCTCGAGCTACATCCAGCATATCAATAAAAGATGACTATGTACAAGACCAAAAGAGAGACACAGTAAATAAGATGAGGATAACAAAGAGTGTAATGCATGTTGATTAATGCCTCAGAAATAAGATTATTGGGAACGCGGTATAGTATGCCACATATTCTTGATAATTTTACTTGTGCAGAGTTTATTTGGTTTATCAAATTTAAATTTTCATCTATTATGATTCCAAAAAATTAAATATTCACTACGCGTTGTAAAGTAGCACCTTCAAGTAATACAGAGAGTATGATCATGTTTTATGGAGAAGTTTAAAAAAGATATGTAACTCGTTTTAGTGATGTTAAGCTTCAATTTGTTTGATTTGACTTGCTATATTTAATTCAATAATTAAATTTGAGTGTAGACTGTTTATACTGTATGTGTGTGTGTGTGTGTGTGTGTGTGTGTGTGTGTGTGTGTGTGTGTGTGTGTGTGTGTGTGTGATTACACTCTGAGGATAATTCAATTTCAACGGAGGCTTGCTCCTTATCTTATAACGTGAATTCCTTGAGTACCACCACCACCACCACCACCACCACCACCACCACCACCACCACAACAACAACAACAACAACAACAACAACAACAACAACAACAACAACAACAACAACAACAACATTAAACAGTACACAAACATAAGTATTGTGTACCTCACTTTAAGTTTCTAGCAAAGGGGATCTAAATCTTTGTATAAAAGGAAAATAAATTTAGCACAAGCACTTACGATACAGCGAGGACGAAATAAAGCTGAAAGAGGAGGAGAACTACGTCTTTTCCTGAGTGACAAACGCGACTTCACCTCATGAAAACAGAGATAGGAACAATGAGGAATCAAAGATAGGAACCACTAACCGCTTACTTACCTGATGACTGGAGGGTGGGAGAGGGGAAAAAATAGTGTGAAGGAAAGGTAGAAAAAAGCATCTCTCCGGCCGTAATGACATTGTAGTGGGTCGCTTTGGTGCATAATGCAGTATAATGTAAGTTATTTATGAATGTTGTGATGGGAAGCGGCTTGTGGTGTCGCTTCTTCGTGCCCAGACAACGGTGGTGGTGGCGGTGGTGGTCACACTGGTCATAGCTCACAAAGGGCTTCGAGTTCTTAATCCGCGCACGTCAACAATAAGCACACACACACACACACACACACACACACACACACACACACACACACACACACACACACACACACACACACACACAACTGCTACAAATATGACAAATACATGAGTTTAGAAAAGAGTATTTACTTTCTTTCATGAAATAAGTTTTTTATTTATTATTTTTTTTTTATCTTTTAGTTCCCCTCTTTGTCTTTTGTTTCTGCGAAGCAAAACCGCGCTGTAAAATTTCTTGCTAGCTTCCAGGAAACGCAGTACTCTGGTGATGCTTTTACTTTAGGCGCATAAAAAAGACGGTATTACTCTCTCTCTCTCTCTCTCTCTGTGTGTGTGTGTGTGTGTGTGTGTGTGTGTGTGTGTGTGTGTGTGTGTGTGTGTGTGTGTGTGTGTGTGTTTGTGTGTGTGTGTGTGTTGTGTGTGTGTGTATGTGTAACACACTCTGTCCTTCCCATAGTCCAGCTGGTCAGCATCCAACTTGTCCTGGCTGTTATCAGCACCATAGTGACCGCCGTGTTGGTGAGGGCTGCCCGAGGTCCCTACACCACACCGCCCTCCCCTGTCCTTCAACGCCTCGCCCTCACCCTCGGCCCGACCTTCTGCCTTTCTGCCTACCTCAAACAGGTAAGAAGAATGATTGCCTTCCTCTTCCATCGCCTCAATCCATTAATTTCACTCCTTTCTCCCCACCTTGCAATTCTTTCTGCGAAATTGGACCATCAAGAAATTCTTAAATCACTTTCCTTTTTCCTACTCAGTGTGTCTGATTCTTTATTCTCTCTCTCTCTCTCTCTCTCTCTCTCTCTCTCTCTCTCTCTCTCTCTCTCTCTCTCTCTCTCTCTTTTTTGTGTATTTATCTAGTTGTATTTACCTAGTTGTATGTTACAGGGTTCGAGCGGGACTCATATCTACATTTAGCTAACTTCTTAAATTTGCGCACACTTTCTGCTGTTACAATCTCTTCACTTAATCCAATCCAGATGTCTACTGTCCTATGTGGAAAACTGAACTTCTTGATATTCCTATGACACTGACTTTTCATGATTTTCTTGGAATGTCCTCTTGTTTGTCTGTCTCCCTGCTCAGTCAGTGTTACCAGGCCTTGTCTATCTGTCTTCTCCATACGGTTTACTAACTTATACATCGTTATTAGGTCTCCTCTTTCCCGTCTATCCTTCAAAGTTGGTAGTTCCATCTCCTTCAGTCTTTCTTCATAGGGAAGATCTTTTATTTCAGGGACCATCTTTGTAGCAGCCCTTTGTATCCTTTCTAGTTTCTTGATATCTTTCTGCCTATATGGCGACCATACCACTGCTGCATATTCTAGTCTAGGTCTTATCATAGTGGTTAATATCTTTTTCATCATACTTTTATCCATGTAATTGAATGCTACCCTGATGTTCGTTAGTGTCTTGTATGTTGAAGCAAATAATCCATTTATATGTCTTTCTGGAGTCAGGGTGTCTTGTATAATCACTCCCAGGTCTTTCTCTTCTCTTCTTTTCATTATAATCTCTTCTCCCATTTTATATTCCCATGTAGGTCTTCTATTACTTTTACCCATTTCCATTACATGGCATTTCTTAGTATTAAATTCTAATTTCCACTTCTGGCTCCATCTCCAGATCTTATCAATATCTTTCTGTAATTCCATACAATCATTTTGTTTTTATAACTCTCAAAAGCTTGGCATCATCTGCAAACAAATTTATGTAGCTACTCAAACCCTCTTGTATATCGTTGACATATATTTGGAACATTATTGGTGCCAACACCGAACCCTGTGGTACGCCACTGGTTACAGTGCTCCAACTTGATGGTGTATCTCTTATCACTGTCCTCATTTCCCTATCTGTTAAGTAATCTGTCATCCAATTTAAGATATTTCCCTTAATTCTGCCCATGTGTTCTATTTTCCATAGGAGTCTTCTGTGTGGTACTCTGTCAAAAGCCTTTTTAATATCTAGATACACTGCATCCACCCATCCATCTCTTCCTTGTACTTCATCTATTACTCTTGTATAAAAGCTTAGTAAGTTTGTTATACATGATCTTCCTTTTCTAAAACCAATTTGGGAGTTATTAATAATTTCATTTCTTTCCAGATATTCCAACTATTTTTCTTTGATAACAATTTCACAGATCTTACCCACCACACTAGTTAGTGACACTGGTCTATGATTTAGGAGCTCAGTCATTTTTCCTCCTTTGTATAATGGGGCTATATTGGCTCTTTTCTATTCCTGTGGTACCTTCCCTTCCCTTAAAGAGTTGTCAATTACATCCCAAATTGGTTCTACCTGTTGCTCATTACATTCCCTTAGTGTCCATCCTGACACTCCATCTGGTCCCATTGCTTTCCTCACATCCACCTTTCCTAGCAATTCTCTAATTTTCTGTTTTCTTACCACGATGTCTCTTAATCCTTCCTGTGCCGTTGGATTGATTGGCTTTATAAACTCTCTCTCTTCATTAAATACTGATTTAAAGCTCTTATTCATAAGTTCACTCATTTCTTCCGATGTTTCGTATATCTTATTCCCCTTCTGTGTGTGTGTGTGTGTGTGTGTGTGTGTGTGTGTGTGTGTGTGTGTGTGTGTGTGTGTGTGTGTGTGTGTGTGTGTGTGTGTGTACTCTGTTGTGATTCTCTGAACGTCGCCTCCCCTGCAGGCGTCGGGACAGGGACGGCTCGGGGCAGGAACACAGAAGAGCGACGAGGTGGAGATCGGCAGCGGAGCGGACAGCAATCAGTCTGGGGAACAGGGTGTGATGGCGGGCCAGTGGCTGCTCCTGGGTGCTGTCCTTGACCGTATCGCCCTTGCTGTTTACCTTTGCATCGGTCTCATCATGCTCATCAGGTCCTCCAGCGTGCTCTAAGACACCCCTAGAGAACTTTTTACCTCACGTCACCTGTGGTCTGCTTAATTTCCTATCTACCTGCTTGTTTCCATCCTCGGCCACACATGTAATTACCGCGTTGCCTGAGGTCACCTGAACACCCCAAGTCCACAGGCAGGTTGGATCTGTTCTGATGCGTTGCTTTCAAGTCATTTTGGGATCACATGAAGGTCACTGCAGTAAACCTGAAACCTCGCAGAAGTTGCTGAAGCTACTTAATGTTACGTATTCGACATTGGAGTAATTTGAAGCCAGGTCTTGGAATCATGTGAAGTCGACTGTGTGTTAGTAAAGTTTGCCTATGAATCCCCTTACATCACCTTAGAGGCACAGGTAAATTCCGAATTATGTGTTAGATATTTTCGTTTTAGAAGTGACCTGTAATTTGCATAACCTTGATTCCCACTGCAATACTCACTGTTGCGTGTGCGTCTGTGTTACTTAGTAGTACATCTATTATTAGCGTTCAAGGCACCTTTGGTCGTTGTTATCTGTTTAGAGAATGTTGCTCTTTAGTTTATTATTTTTCTTTAATCTTACGTACTTGTTGAACTGCTTGTAAAGTGTGCTTCATAGTTTTCCTTTTTCGTTATTTTCAGAGAGAGAGAGAGAGAGAGAGAGAGAGAGAGAGAGAGAGAGAGAGAGAGAGAGAGAGAGAGTGTTTGCTTGCAGTACCTAAACAGTTTAAAGTATGAATAAGAGTGATTATGTCTCGAAGGGACAGGCATGCATATAGTGAAGCAGTACTGTGTGATGATGTCACCACGCGGCTGGTATTCACTGCACTGTAACTTCTATGTATGAGGATGGAAATTTGATTTGTTTAGTGTGTAAATTAGTAGAGTAGTGTGTAGTGACGCAGTGACATGCAGTACAATGATGTAGATGACTAAAATGTTCTTGTTTAGAACACCGAATGGTTTCTTTGACAAAATTATACGATACTTCACACTGGCAACAGGTTATGTATGGAAGATGTGCCACGCACGCCTTCCATCTTATACCTCCAGCATTGCCTTCTGCAGCACTGCGCTGTGTTCTGGGGGCATCAGGCTGGTGGTGGTGGTGATAGTAGTGGTAGTGGTGATGGTAGTGGTGGTAATATGAGTTCCAACACCTGAGAGAACGTATTGTAGTCATTACAGTGTCCCAATTTCCAGTTTCCAGGTTTAAGATTTCAGAGCTTCTCTCATTGCCCTTGCTCCTCCCCGCCCACCGCGTCCCCCACTGTAAGTGGTGGGCTGTGTGCTCTTCAGTACAGAGACACGATGTGTTGTGTGACTTTTTCAACGTACATGTAGGGCGACAGATTTATTTGATAAAAGATTACATATACTATAAATTTCCCCCGGGTGTGGGTAACCTATCATTCCTCATACTCTCTCCCACCGACCTCCCCAGCCTCCCGAACAGGCGTACTGCGACTCATTATTTGATGTGCTAACTTGTGATGTGTAACCAATGCTTGCAGCAGTTCACCAGCACTAATGATGTAGCACCATGTAGCACTAATAAAGTGTATCTTCATGCACCACGCTGTTACGTCTCGCACCACTGTCACTGTCATCAAGTCTGGCTGTCCACTCGCCACCTTTGCATCGCCACTTGAGACAACCTATCACGTTGTGTGGATGCGGATATTGGACTCCAGGAATTTAATAATTATTTCACGGCTCTCTCTCTCTCTCTCTCTCTCTCTCTCTCTCTCTCTCTCTCTCTCTCTCTCTCTCTCTCTCTCTCTCTCTCTCTCTCTCTTTCAACAAAGGGTATAAACTTTGATCTCTCTATCTATCTATCTATCTATCTATCTATCTATCTATCTATCTCTCTGTTAAACATCCTAAGCAAAATGTAAAACGGAGTGTCGCTATGCTTTCAACAAAGGGTATAAACTTTGAGATGGCTCATTTTATGGACTGCTTGCTCTCTAATATCAGCAGACACAAATCCCTTCTCCGTAAACTCATAATCTAAAGAAAAATTGCCTGCGCCACTAATGGGCGGAAGCTGAACAGCGCTTCCCACATATACTTTTCAAGTATACTTACAGGCGCTATAGGCCGTACCATAAAAAAAAAGTAAATGTACCTTAAACAGCGACAAACTTTAATAGGGAGGGCCTGGTGGCCTGACTGCGACACTCATTGCATCTGTCGTACAATACCCGGCTCACACATGCAGTAGAAACGTTTATGTCATCATGTTCTATAGGGGTATTTCAACGAGCGATGTTGTGTGTAATTGTATCAACCAAAGACTCCAGCCTAATTGATTGTCTAAAACTTTGCCCTTGTTCAAGGTTATTACTTAGAAACCCGGAGAGTGTCTCGTGTTTGCCCTGTGCGTTGCCCTGTGGCGTGAGTGGCAGGCGGCGCGGATGAGCCACGCCGCTCTCAGGGATTGTTGCCACTGCTTGCCTGCTGTGAACTGCTACGCTTTGAAATCGTGTTCCATTTAAGTTAATTTCTCGGGAATCACACAAGAGAATAAACATGAAAGAATCTCCCCGAGCGCAGGGCCTCACGCCTCACGCCTCGCCCTCACACTGTAATTACATACTTAACTCATCTAAAACGGACACTATTCAGTTTTCTTGCATATCATTTTTGATGTGGTCTGCAGCAGTTTCCCTTCACTCAATTCCTCGGCCTCATGGTGCCCTCGCTTCACTGATCGCCGGGGAGACTCGCTTCGTCACGGCCCACCTACCACAAATGTCAGTACAAAAGGGGCTCAGGAGACACCTGGCATAAAGGCGACTTGGGTGAAGAATTCTAACACTTATTAAAGAAAACTGATCCTCAGTGCAACCCGTTGTATCTATCTTTGGGATTATGAAGGTGTGGTGGTGCAATGTTACAGATCCGCGGCCCTTTTTATTCCCCTTGTCTCGTGGTAGTTATAGCGGTGGTGGTGGTGGTGGTGGCGGCAACGATAAGTCATGCCCAGGCTGTGCTCTAAGTGGATTGCCCTGCTGCACTTAATGCTTTGTTCCGGGTTGTATATATGGTTTATAAGGTGTGTTCGGTCCTCGATGTGTGAGTAAACGTCTGTTCACGGGATACT
>NC_059285.1:10506345-10521345 GCF_017591435.1 Portunus trituberculatus
AGTGGTGAAAGAGGACGAGTGTAGGTGAGGAACGGAATAATGCAAGGGTTAGAGGGACAAATGAGAGTGTAGAAGAGCAACTCACATCTCTAGGCCTCGCAGTGAGTAGCACGAGAGGGTACACACATGTGAGGGCGACGATCTTGAGCCAGTAGGACACCACCTGTTGGAAGCCAGACCAGGCAATGAATCTCACGCAAAGGGATACAAAGAAAGCATAGATATTTATTGGTCCTAGTGAGAATATCTGCAGTAGTGAATTTAGTGATTGATTAGTGGTACATGTGGAATAGAAAAGATGAAGGATTCTCTCTCTCTCTCTCTCTCTCTCTCTCTCTCTCTCTCTCTCTCTCTCTCTCTCTCTCTCTCTCTCTCTCTCTCTCTCTCTCTCTCTCTCTCTCTCTCTCTCTCTCTCTCTCTCTCTCTCTCTCTCTCTCTCTCTCTCTCTCTCTATCTATCTATCTATCTATCTATCTCAGCCTGATTGCCAAATTTTAAGCGCCTTATGTTGAAGTCCTTATACACTATTAGTAATCTCTCTCTCTCTCTCTCTCTCTCTCTCTCTCTCTCTCTCTCTCTCTCTCTCTCTCTCTCTCTCTCTCTCTCTCTCTCTCTCTCTCTGTTCCAGCAGTCTACAATTTCAAGCTTCTTATGTGACTCTCTTCATTTGCAAATTTTCGCTCTCAGCTTCACTCGCCAATCCTTTTATTTCGCTTTCTTTTCTCTCAACGCGATTGTTTTCATTGCCATGTCGTTCCTGCTATAATTCCAACCAGTTTGCCTTAAAATGTCAAAGTTGCTTTCATCCAGCACTCCTACTCATGCAAATCGCCAATCAGTGAACAAGTGTATTGCAAACAAAATGCAATATGCCAACGGGAAATAAACTTGAGTCCATTGCACCTCAAGAAGGGGTCGTTTTTTTTGTGAGTAATTGAACTGCTTAACTTTTTTTTAGATATTCTCTTTAACTTTTTATATTTCTATTAGTATTGCTGAACTCAAGGTTTGTTTTTCTCGCAAGTCACCGTCGGACACAAGGTAGCCATTGCACATTGTTAGCTGATGAGGCATACTGAGCACAGGGTGGCAGCCAGCGGTATCTCGCCAGCCGCTCCGCCATTCCTGTCGTCTAATTAATATTCCCGTCGTGAGTAGGTCGTGAGGCAGCGTTCATCTTCATTATTACTACATAAAGTACGTTTTTCGTGCATGATATATTATAAATGCAATAAAGGTAGATGATTCCTCAAATAAGATTCCTCGCCAGACCTCAGTCAACTTAATGCTCTCAGCTTCAACAATTTCTTATGGACGTGTATTTAAAGGGTATTAAGCTTCATTAATGACTTTACATTCGTGATCAGTGTTACTTGTATAATGTCTGAATAATCAGAGCAATTAATCTCTTTTTTTGTAATGTTCATTAAAGATAAGTAGATTTTTTTCTTTACTGTGATCGATAATGACACCAGTCCAAGACTTCCAAAGCATCATTCATGACTACGTATAAGCAATTTTCTTGTGTGGAAGAGTCTGGCGTGGTGAGCAGAAGTCGGCTCCGCTAGGGGAGAGACCAGATGTCATTATACATCTCTTAAACCGACTTACCAACAAAGCTAGTCTTCACCCACCTCCGCACGCGTGTTCACCAAGCTGCCAAGCGACTTACAAAGATGCCTTAGGTGACAAGTGTGATATATTTATGTGTTTTTATGGAGGACCTGGGTACGTGCTTCGTATCATGTAGGTACACAACAACGAGGTCACTTGTGTTTTGAGTATTGGTCAGTGGGACGGAGGAAAGGCGGAATGGCGAATTGGTCGTGATGGCGCTCTTGTGAGGCTGACGTCACGACTTGCTGCTTCAATAGGTTTCTTTTTTAATTTTTGTCTTCTTACCAGTAAGACCTTAACATATTAGAACGAGGAAGCAAATACGATCCTCTCTTCTTCTTCTTCTTCTTCTTCTGTTTTCCCTTCCAGTATCACGTGTCGTAAGAGGAATCGTTGGCAACAGATCGAGTGTTCATAGTTGAATATCTGTGTGTAAGTTGCTTCCCGCCAGGCGACGCGACACTGCGACTCAAGACACGCTGTCGCTGATCATTTGACCCACTTTGTCCTTCAGATTCCTTCCTTTCTCCTGTCTTTGCTTTACCACACTTAGTCCCTTCCATCAGTATATTTCCTTGCCTCTTTCCTCTCTTTCTATAAATTTTCATTCATTTTTTTCCTTTCAACACTATTTCTTCTTCCTTCCTTCCTTTCTTTTCTTTTCCGTCCTTTTTCTTTATTCCATCAGAATTTCTCTCATTTTTTCCTCTTCCCTCGGTCTCTTACATTTATCCTTCCTCCTTCCTTTCCCTTTTCTCTACATTTCTTCCCTATTTTCCTTCCCTGTACCATATTTCTCTTTCATTCATCCCTTTCACTCTCCTACATCATCTCTTCCTTTCCTCCACACACACACTCCTCTGCCATACCAGTCATCCCCTTCCTTCAGCCCTTCACTCATCATGTCACTCCCTTCACCGCCTCTTACTGACGAGCACCTCAAAACCTGTGCGTCCCCTCCCCCCCCCGTGCAGGTTCCAGTCCTTACCTTGGCCCAGAAGGGGATGTTGAGAGCAGCCGCCTGAAGGAGTAGCAGAAGGTGGTAGGGGAGCATTAGGAGCACAGAAGACAGCATGGCGCAGCATAACACGCAGACTCCCCCTGCTGACTTGAGCACCTGATGATAAGCAGGAGGAAGAGGAGGAGGAGGAGGAGGAGGAGGAAGAGGAGGAGGAGGAGGAGGAGGAGGAGGAGGAAGGGGAATAGGAGAAGGAAGATCCGAAGTAAGTAACATGAGCATCTTGTGGTCACGACGCTTCTCCTCTTACTTGGTTGTGTGTGTGTGTGTGTGTGTGTGTGTGTGTGTGTGTGTGTGTGTGTGTGTGTGTGTGTGTGTGTGTGTGTGTGTGTGTTCAATTGATTCTCTCTCTCTCTCTCTCTCTCTCTCTCTCTCTCTCTCTCTCTCTCTCTCTCTCTCTCTCTCTCTCTCTCTCTCTCTCTCTCGCCTACCTGGGAGCCGCGGGTGAGGGGCGTCGGGCTGGCGTGGCACCTTCGTAGCACCGCCGCTGACGCCGCCAGCGTGACCAGACTCGGCAACATCACGTAACACCCTGTTTGTATCGCTGTGTACGTAAGGATGTGTGTCGATCCCGGGTTGAGAACGCACACGCCGCATTCTGCATAAACGTTCATGAGAGAGAGAGAGAGAGAGAGAGAGAGAGAGAGAGAGAGAGAGAGAGAGAGAGAGAGAGAGAGAGAGAGAGAGAGAGATGGGATAAAAGTTGATTAAATGATAGTTATGTACAAATAGATGTGAATTGTTAGTCAATTAGTGAGTGGTGGTTGTTAGGATGGTGGTGTTATGGTGGTGGTGGTGGTGGTGGTGGTGGTGATGAGTTGACTGGTGTTTGTTGAGGGAGGTCTGCGTGGTGTTGAGGGATATAAGAGTGGTGTTGGTTGGGATTTATGTGGTGTTGAAAGATATTTGAGATGTTTGGTGTAGATTTTGCGTGGTGTTGTGGGATCTGAGTGGTGTTGAAGGATGTATGTTAGACTGGTGCTGATGTTGATCTGATATAAAAGTGGTGTTGATGTATATTTCATTTGAGGAAATTTGAGTGGTGTTGAATTATACATTAGTGAAAATCAGTATTCAAGTGGAGTTTGAAAGGGTACGGCACTGAAACAAGTAACATTGGTGTTGAGATAAATCCTATACTGGTGTTGTGTTGATGAGTGGTGTTGCGTGGAGGGGAAGGAGAGTGGAGAGTGGAGGGTGATGCACGGATATCAGAGCCTTTCGTGAAGGTGGCAATTAGTACGGGCTGTCAGAGGTGACTAAATGGCTTTGCGGATTATATGACGGCGGCGATGACGGCGGCACTGCTGGTGGTGGAGGTGATGGTGGTGAAAAAGGAGTTTGCCCGATGTAGGGTAGTAATTGATGTCAGGAGGATTAATGAAGGTTAATGGAGGTGGTTGCAAGAGGAGGAGAAGGAGGAGGAGGAGGAGGAGGAGGAGGAGGAAGATCTGGTAAGGATAAGTTTGGCATCACGCCACGCCACGCCACTCCCCGTAACCTTTGCTCATTCATCTCCTTCCTTCTTTTTCTTCCTTCTTCGCTTCTTCTACCACTCACTTCGCTCTTCATGAAGGTGTTTGCTTTGTTGAAAACGTTGACTTAATTCATCAAGAGACATCCTCACCCACTCTCCCTCCCTAACTCCCCTCCCTCTCCCCCTCCTTCCCGGCAGACCCTCGACTTGTTTTCCCCGCCTTGCCTCTCCCTCTGTTCTTCCTCTGTTTGTTCCTCCACTTTGTTGTTTCATTATGGAGGAAGTTAGTTGATGAGTTCATTAGACAGACACGCTACACTTGTTTTTCTCTTCCCTTCTCTCTTCGTCTGCTTGTTTTGTTTGCTAGTTAAGTGTTAGTTGGTTTATTTTGCTCATTAGTTGTTTAGATAGTCAGATAGTTAAGTTTTACATTGTTTCCTTTAAGATGATTGCCGGTTTCTAATGTTTGAATGATTTCATTGTTATTATTATTATTATTATTATTATTATTATTATTATTATTATTATTATTATTATTATTATTATTCTCTCTCTCTCTCTCTCTCTCTCTCTCTCTCTCTCTCTCTCTCTCTCTCTCTCTCTCTCTCTCTCTCTCTAGCGCTGTGTTCTTCGTGGAGTTACGACATGTGGTACAGCTATGGCAGATGACTGTCATAGCTTAGAACGTGTATCGTAAGCCGTATATCTTATGCTGAGCGGCATCTATCATAACTGCCTGTTACATGTACCGCTTACTTGGTGTCAAAACTGCCGTTTACTACGATTTCATGGCTTTTATGAATATTTCCCTTCTTTCTTATGTATCTGAAGAGGTGATACGACGGTAAATTAGTCTTTGAAACACGGTAAATGTGTTTCCGCAGAAGCGCCTCGGTGCAAACAAACACGGTATTCGAATGTTGGAATGGCAAGGATGGACCTCGCAATGGCCCCAAAGGACATCACTAAAGAACAGCTGCAAATTTCAGTAGCTATCCCAGCAGCAAGATATCTAACTGTTATGACTACCATCATTTCAAGGGATAGGTAGTTTACTTTTCTGTTAGACTGGCCACACTAGATCGGTGACAAAGAGAACAAACAGTATCTTCTGATGACTTCTGTGTCGCTCACTCTGTGCGCTCCATCTGTTTATAATTTTTGAGGTAGGGATGTTGTGGAGCGGCCATCTTGATAGTCGGGGGCCTGTCATAAGCTGCTGAGACAGCTTATGACAGATTTATGACACTCACAAAATTTATGACTATATTTTTTTTTTTTCTTATAGAAGGTGTCATTTCGTCTCAGTTATGTCTCCCTTCATAGCTAATACTCGCTGGAATCGCTTCGTGAATAAGCCTCCCTGATCTTACTTTCCCATCCAAATCCGTCACCTACTCAGTCTCTCTCTCTCTCTCTCTCTCTCTCTCTCTCTCTCTCTCTCTCGTACAAATTTACATAAATATATTCACTAATCTACTCTCCTCTTACTCTAACTCGCATATCTTTAGGAAGAGGAGGAGCAAGAGGAAAAAGAGGAGGAGGTAGGGGCAGAGGTGTAAAGGAAGAAGGAAGGAAGGAGTAGGTGTAGAACTAGTAAAAAATCATAAACATCATCGTCATTACCATCACCATCACCATCACCATCATCATCATCATCATCATCACCATAATTATCATCATCATCATCATTCCTTACAAATATTAGTTTCTATTCCTCCCAAATTGTTGCTCATTAACGATAATCAACAGTTTATGTGTTTGAACAGGTACGGAGGAGATAATTATTCCTCTCTCTCTCTCTCTCTCTCTCTCTCTCTCGGTAGGACATTCAGTATTAATGGTAAGCGTGGGTCGAGATGCACTGCCACTGTACGTACGTGGGTGGCAACTGACACTAACTGGCAGATGATTACTGTCAATGTAGGATCGGGATGTGGCGTGATTCGGGGCTGGGAACACACACACACACACACACACACACAGTTAGTCTCTCTACATGTATATGTGTTTGTTTATTTATTCATTTAGATATTCATGTATTTATGTTTGGATATCGTTTCTTTTCTTTTCTTTTCATTCTCTTTGCTAGAAATCACCTTTATTCGAATTTTTTATCTATTTTTTTCTCGTCTTTATATTTTTGTGGAGTTTTGTTTTTAGCACGTCTGGTAAAGAGGTTGCTCTTCTGGTATTTGTTTATTTAGATTTCTAAGCACGTTGATCTCTCTCTCTCTCTCTCTCTCTCTCTCTCTCTCTCTCTCTCTCTCTCTCTCTCTCTCTCTCTCTCTCTCTCTATCTATCTCTCTCTCTATCTCTCTCTCTCTCTCTCTCTCTCTCTCTCTCTCTCTCTCTCTCTCTCTCTCTCTCTCTCTCTCTCTCTCTCTCTCTCTCTCTCTCTCTCTCTCTCTCTCTCTCTCTCTCTCTCTCTCTCTCTCTCTCTCTCTCTCTCTCTCTCTCTCTCTCTCTCTCTCTCTCTCTCTCTCTCTCTCTCTCTCTCTCTCTCTCTCTCTCTCTCTCTCTCTCTCTCTATATATATATATATATATATATATATATATATATATATATATATATATATATATATATATATATCTATCTATCTATCTATCTATCTCTCTGTCTATCTATCTCTCTATCTATCTATCTATCTCTCTATCTATCTATCTCTGCAGTAATTCTAAAGGAGCTGCCCCGCGTTACTCGTCGTCAGAATCTCATTCCTTTATTCGAATGTCGGAATTTTACTTGTACCTAAATATTTTCACGTTCTATCTTCATACAAACAAACCTGAATTTGAGTAGTGGGATCCGGTTAAGAATCTTAAAGTGTTACATATGGTCAGTACTATTATACGGTTGTGAAACTTGGACCATTAGTAGAGAAATGAAGAAGAGGATGGAGGCAACAGAGATGTGGTTCATTAGAAGAATGATGAGGATCCCGTGGGTGGCAAGGAGAACAAATCAGGAGGTATTGCAGATGGCCGGCACGACAAGGGAGTTAATGACTACAGTGAGAAGAAGACAGCTCGGGTATCTTGGGCATGTTTTGAGAGGGGATGGCCTAGAGAGAGACTGCCTCTTGGGGATGATCGAGGGAAGAAGAGCGAGAGGAAGACAGATGATGAAATATATGGATGCAATCAAGATGGTGGGAAGAGAGAGGATGGAGGAAGTGGTGGAATTGGCTGGGAACAGAAGAATCTGCCACTCCATTGTCGCCAACGTCAACTAGACACGGCACTGCGGTAAGGTAAGATCTTCATTCGACCTCGCTTTCAAGACGAGAGAGAGAGAGAGAGAGAGAGAGAGAGAGAGAGAGAGAGAGAGAGAGAGAGAGAGAGAGTTATTACCACTTCACACGACGAGCCTTTAAAGATTCACAAACCAAATGTCTTGCAAAACATCCGCAGGTTTGAGAAAGACTTAGGAAGAAATTGGTTCAGCAATAGAGTGGTGGATAAATGGAATGAACACAGTTATCATGTTGTTAGTGCTGAGTCATTAAGGTCAATTAAAAGAAGATTAGACCAGTTTTTGGATAGAGATAATAGACTGAAATAAGTAGATATGTTTTCTATAGTGAGCGCCACGTGTAGTCCTGATTTCTTCGTGCAGTTTTCCTAATTTTCTAACATATGTTACAGTGATCTTCAGGCACAGAGTGTACAGTGACTGGTGGACAGCAGAGGTGGCTGCGGCTAGTGATGCTTCTCTCTTTCAGATGTATTCTAGAATATCAAAGTCCGTGAGGGGCAAAGAGAATTTTCAAACGTCAATCCTCGGTGCACGTGCCTATCTTTCCTTGCACCTCAAAGCCTTTGGTTCATGGCTATGACAGCAATTTCAGTCGAGTTTTTCTGGTATCCTTTCAAATACACTTTTAATAGCATCACTTAGTCTTTGTGTGATTTTAGAGAATCTACGCGTTGGTGTCAAAAGAGACAGAAGTGTTATGTTACTCGTACATCAAGAAACAGCAAGAGAACGATTCCCATAGTACGCTCGTCGTTTATTATTGATATCGTGGATAACTGTAATTCACTGGACGATTTTCTCTGGTGTCTGCGTTGCCATGACTCCACGTTCACCCTCACTGGTGCTGTGGTGGTTGCGGGGAACTGTGGTGCACTCAAACAAACCTTTTTTATTTTGCCGGTAAACAAGGTGATGTGGAGACGTGTTAGTATGGCTCGAGTTTTATTTGGGTATGTCACGGTTATATGTAAACATACACACACACACAGCGAATATGCCTCTGGCGTTTTGGGGGACCTGAGGAGGTATTATGCTGATTTTCCCAGGAATGATTACTGCTTCCGTGTCAGAGACCCATCTCTTTGTGCTGAACGCATAACAGAGGTGATAGTGTCTGGCATGGAGGCGTACATTCCTCATTCTTTTTCTCAACCTAAACCTTCTAAACCTTGGTTTAACTCAGCCTGTTCTCGTGCTATACATGATAGAGAGGTTGCCCACAAAAGGTACTTGAGCCTTCCATCTCCTGAATCTCATGCACTTTATATCTCTGCCCGGAATCATGCCAAGTCTGTTCTTCAACTTGCCAAACACTCCTTCATAAATAGAAAATGTCAAAATCTTTCAAACTCAAACTCCCTCGAGACTTCTGGCATCTAGCCAAAAACATCTCAAATAACTTCACTTCTTCATCTTTCCTCCTTTATTTCATCCTGATGGCACCACTGCCATCTCTTCTGTCTCTAAAGCTGAACTCTTCTCTCAAACCTTTGCTCACAACTCCACCTTGGATGATTCTGGGCTTGTCCTCCCTCTCCTCCTCCCTCTGACTATTTCATGTCTACAATTAAAATTCTTCGTAATGATGTTTTCCATGCCCTCGCTGGCCTAAACCCTCGGAAGGCTTATGGACCTGATGGGGTCCCTCCTATTGTTCTCAAAACTGTGCTTCCGTGCTTGCACCTTGCCTGGCCAAACTCTTCCAACTTTGTCTATCGACTTCTACCTTTCCTTCCTGCTGGAAGTTTGCCTACATTCAGCCTGTTCCTAAAAAGGGTGACCGTTCTAACCCCTCAAACTACCGTCCTATAGCTTTAATCTCTTGCTTGTCTAAAGTTTTGAATCTATCCTGAATAGGAAGATTCTCAAACATCTGTCACTTCACAATCTTCTGTCTGATCGCCAGTATGGCTTCCGTCAAGGTCGCTCTACTGGTGATCTTCTGGCTTTCCTTAGTGAGTCTTGGTCATCCTCTTTAGAGATTTCGGTAAAACTTTTGCTGTAGCGTTAGACATATCAAAAGCTTTTGATAGAGTCTGGCATAAAGCTTTGATTTCAAAACTGCCCTCCTACGGCTTGTATCCTTCTCTCTGCAACTTTATCTCAAGTTTCCTTTCCGACCATTCTATTGCTGCTGTGGTAGACGGCCACTGTTCTTCTCCTAAATCTATTAATAGTGGTGTTCCTCAGGGTTCTGTCCTGTCACCCACTCTCTTTCTATTATTCATTAATGACCTTCTTAACCAAACTTCTTGCCCTATCCACTCCTACGCTGATGATACCACCCTACATCTTTCCACGTCCTTTCAGAGACGACCAACCCTTCAGGAAGTCAACAGATCACAGGGGACGCCACAGAACGCCTGACTTCTGATCTTTCTAAGATTTCTGATTGGGGCAGAGAAAATCTAGTAGTTTTCAATGCCTCAAAAACTCAATTCCTCCATCTATCAACTCGACACAACCTTCCAGACAACTATCCTCTTCTTCAATGACACTCAACTGTCTCCCTCTTCCACAATGAATATCCTCGGTCTGTCCTTTACTCATAATCTTAACTGGAAACTTCACATCTCATCTCTTGCTAAAACAGCTTCTATGAAGTTAGGCGTTCTGAGGCGTCTCCGCCAGTTTTTCTCGCCCCTCCAACTGCTAACTCTGTACAAGGGCCTTATCCGTCCTTGTATGGAGTACTCTTCGCATGTTTGGGGGTTCCACTCACACAGCTTTATTAGATAGGGTGGAATCAAAAGCTTTTCGTCTCATCAACTCCCCTCCTCTGACTGACTGTCTTCAGCCTCTTTCTCACCGCCGAAATGTTGCATCTCTTTCTATCTTTTATCGCTATTTTCATACTAACTGCTCTGCAGATCCTGCTAACTGCATGCCTCACCTGTGGCCTCGCTGCACAATGCTTTCTTCTTCCTCTAATCCCTATTCTGTCCAACCCTCTAATACAAGAGTTAACCAGTATTCTCAATCATTCATACCTTTCACTAATAAACTCTGGAACTCCCTACCTGCTTCGGTATTTCCATCATCCTACGACTTAACATCTTTTAAGAGAGAGGTGTCAAGACATTTGTCCTTGGCTTTCGACTATTCCTTTCAAATCTTTTAGGGAAACTGCAGTTCCAGTGGCCCTTTTTTATTCTAATATTTTGTTGCCCTTGGCAGTTCTCCCTCTTGCATAAAACACACACACACACACACACACACACACACACACACACACACACACACACACACACACACACACACACACACACACACACACACACACACACACACACACACACACACACACACACACACACACACACACACACACACACACACACACACACACACACACACACCGCATAGTGTAGTGGTTAGCACGCTCGACTCACAATCGAGAGGTCCTGTTCGAGTCCCGGAAAGCGGCGAGGCCTCGCTTTCCCGGTGTGTTGTGTGTGATGTGGTCTCAGTTCTACCCGAAGATCGGTCTATGAGCTCTGAGCTCGCTCCGTAATGGGGAAGACTGGCTGGGTGACCAGCGGGCGACCGAGGTGAATTACACACACACACACACACACACACACACACACACACACACACACACACACACACACACACACACACGACGGAATAACGCAGACGATCATTTGTTACATAAGTGTAGACATGTTTTTTTTTTTTTTTTTTGTGTGTGTGTGTGTTCTTCAGGGATCCACCCTCAGTAAGTGGATCCTGATTGGCTGCCATTATCGCGTACTCAGCTTATGGCGCTGCGAATTGAGCTGTGCGGCGTGTCCTGATCCAATCACGAGGGAAGGAAATATGATTTCATGCAGTCTTGCTTCAGGAAAAAAATAATAAGGATCCTAATCGATTTAAAATTCGCGCTACTTGGTGTTTACCTTCTTGGTGATCAGCGAGCCTGCCTGGTCTCTCTAATTTGATATCTCTGTTGTCATAATGAAATATCCATGCTGCCATCCATTTTTCTACCCACCTATCCATCCACCCATCCAATTTTCAGCTCGACCCGTCAGCTAGCCATTCATTCATCTATTCAGCCAGTCATCCAGCCAGCCTAGTCGATAACCCACCTAACACCCAATCCTCCAAACAGCCAGCCAGCCAGCCTAGCTGGCCCAGCTAACACTCCCCCAGTCCTCCAACCAGCCAGCCAGCCAGACAAGTCGATAAACCAGCTAACACCCCCACAGTCCTCCAACCAACCAACTGGTCACAAACAGATACACACGCCGGCAGACGGAAATGAAGATACATTGCTGGACAAACAGACACGTGCCACCTTTGTATTGCAGTGAACGGAGTGAGTTGACTTGCATTCACTGATTTTTTCCTGAATAACGATTGGTTGTTGCGAGCCACCAGAGATTCAGTCCGGTCCGTGATGCCTCGTTGGGGGATGGCAGGGGTCTCTGGCTGCGATTCACGGGGGTAAACGAGGGAGTTAACCATCACCCAGGGCTGTTTAATCAAGCGGAAAGAAATCAAGAGCCGCCGCGTCCTCTTCATTTTACATGATCGTTCTCTTTCCCTTTCGTTCCCCTCGCCACCTTAGACTATTCTGAAACACTTTTGTGCTTCACCTTCACTACATCCAAAAGTCTTTAGTAAGAAGTTTTTTAAGGATTTTTACATTCCTAGTGACAGATTAAGAAAATCTCTACAATGAGAAAAAGAGAAACATTTTGGAACTCGGCTAACCATCTCTGTAGTTAGATAACAGTGGTGGAGAGAGAGAGAGAGAGAGAGAGAGAGAGAGAGAGAGAGAGAGAGAGAGAGAGAGAGACTTCAGAATACCGGCCTATAATCCATCAGCACGGTGCCAATAACGATGCAGTCTGAGCCAAGTCGAGGCACAGCGTTGAGTAGTACCATGGGAGAGTAAGTAACTTGGCCGTAGCAGCGAGGCATGTTGCACTTGCCAGTTAGCCAAAGGGCGTATCAGCTTCCCGAGTGAGCCAAGTCGATGTTAATGGTGTACTTGTGTGTGTCCCGAGAGAACAAAGACTCTGCCAAGGGCTTTCAGTGGCAGACACGTGGATCTTCCTGATGCTGATGTCTTGTTGCTTGGTTCACTATAACATCAGGCCTCTCTCTCTCTCTCTCTCTCTCTCTCTCTCTCTCTCTCTCTCTCTCTCTCTCTCTCTCTCTCTCTCTCTCTCTCTCTCTCTCTCTCTCTCTCTCTCTCTCTCTCTCTCTCTCTCTCTCTCTCTCTCTCTCTCTCTCTCTCTCTCTCTCTCTCTCTCTCTCTCTCTCTCTCTCTCTCTCTCAACTCTGCATTTAGTTACCAGTTTTTTCATTGCTTCAGTTCACCTTTAACTTCCAACCGTCGCCAAACATTAGATAACGACAATTTTCTCCTTTGTTCTCTGGAATCACGCCAACTTCATGTTTTTCATCTTCAACCCCTTCAGTACGGGGAAATAATTCTGTATTTAGTTTTAGGTATGACTAGACGATTTTATTGACATTAGGAAGGGTTAATGGAGGTCAGAAGATTAGTAGCCACAGTCTTCACTATTTTAATCCCCTTATAAGTTTCTGAAGCTGTATAAAATCACTAAATAGTAAGCAGAATGAATATGAAAACGTGTCATGGTATTGAAGGGGTTAATATTCCTCGGAGGCTCGGATCCTTGCATCCTTGTGAACACTGGCTGAGTAGGGCATGTGTTTATCTACAACTGCTATAATCTGTGTTACGACAACACTGCGAGAGACGGTGTAATGAAGATAGGCGCGAACAAAATGTTGAGTAAGTGATTTGTGTAAAATCCCCCTGAAGGTATTGATAATACTGAGACTGGAGAGAAAGCGGGAGGATAGAAGAGAGCGAAAGGAAACACACACAATATCAATCACAGAGTACGACACACGAACACTTCTTTTCCGAGGATCGACTATTTACCGACACCAGATCTTCCCTTGTAATCTCGATAAAAGCAACGCCGGTACCTCCGCCTCAAACGCGGAGACACCAATACAAAGCTCGATAACAAAGCCACTCCGCTTCTTTTCCACACCCACACAGATAGCGAGATAGCAAGCTTTCACCCCCATAAGGCCGCACATCACCTTTTACTCACAAACACAGCGAACTTAGTGAAGACTCGTGGTAATATATTCGAGACTAAGCGCTCAACCACCATTATGTAAGCTTGAAATCTAATATGCCGACTTTTTTCTTATTTTCACGATCAATTATACAAGTTTCAATTTCATTACGCAAGGCTCTTCCAGTGATCATTCTGTGCAGCTTTAATGGCCTCAGTAACTTCATCATAAGCCGCTTACTGCCTGCACTGTGTCCCCGTTATATTACGCGACCCGTGCTATGTGAAAGGAGGGCGGTGCTGGAGTGGGACAAGTGTAGAGAAAGAGTTTGTAAGCAGTGCATGTATCCCCTTCTTATTTTCTTCGTATGGTTATAGACTGTTTCACTTTGGGTTGTGTTGTGTCCTCGTTATATTACATTATGCGATCCGTGTGGCGTGAAAGGAGGACACGGTGATGGGATGGGACAAGGATAGAGAAAGTGTTTGTAAGCAGTGCATGTATCCTTTTCTTATTTTCTCCGTGTTGTTACTCACTGTTTCGCTTTCGGTAGTGATGGTTAATTCTATTGGATATTTGTGTGAAAACGAGAGACGAGACACACAAAGGGAATAAATAAGACACATGATAGCGCCTTAAGATATCTGATGTCGATGCGGTATGATATCTTTTATATCTTTCTCACTTTTTCAATTCTATCTTGTCTTTTTGTCATTCCCTCACTTTTCTTCTTTTTCGTCTTGTTTGCCTTCCATCAGCCGTGACATTTTCCATCCTTTTTCCCAAATATCTGTTTTTCCTCTCCTTTAATCTTTCTTTCTCCTAAACCTAATTTTTTCCTGCCTTGTCGATTTTTTCCATTTTCCCATTTTCCATGACGTCTCCTTCTCTTTTTACCCTTCTTATCCTGTCACTTTTTTTCTTTCATATTATTCACCTTTTTATTACTTCCTTTTCATCCTCTTCTGTGTCTTTACCATTAATTTTCCCTACGCACCACTACCACCACCACACCACTACCTCCACCACACCACACCACCACCACCACCACCACCACCACCACCACCACCACCACCACCCAGCGTCACTCACCTGGCACGTAGCCGTACTCCGCCCAGCCATAGATCGGGCCGGACACCTCGATCAGCAGCAGCACCAGCACCCCGCACAATAGTACGTTCAGGTTGAGCAGCGAGAAGGTCAGCGAGTGTTCATGCGGGGAGGCGAACTTCACGTACCTTGTGGGGCAAAGAAAACAGGAGGTTGAAAAGGAGTGGATTGCAGTGGAGCGGTGAGGAATGAACGTCGTGTGAGAAATGCAAGGAGAGAGGGAGTGGAGGGGCTTTATATAACTCTAGGAATTAGCATCGTATTAGGTATTCTTATTTCCTTCTTTCTCCCTTTATGTTGATCCAGGCCAGTGTCCTTCATTCATGAAAAATGAGGGAGAGTAAAGAGTCATGTAAAGAATGAAGGGATGAAGGAAAGGAGGGAGAGAGGGAGAGAGAGGCAGAGCTTAAAGAATTATGCAGATGAGGAAGGAGAGCGGGAA
>NC_059285.1:10526345-10548845 GCF_017591435.1 Portunus trituberculatus
TCTACAGTTGTCTTAAGTCAGAGAGAGAGAGAGAGAGAGAGAGAGAGAGAGAGAGAGAGAGAGAGAGAGAGAAACTGGCGTGAAACAAGAAGCTGGAGAAGTGTAGAAGGTTTTGATGAGAGAAAGACTGATTGAAGAATGGAAGAAAAACAAATTGAATTAGATTAAGATGCATAAAAAATCATTTGAATTGAAAAATGAAAAGAAACAGAAAACGAAATAAAAACCGAATGCTTTGAATCGATGGCGGAGGAAAATAATGCATGTCAAAAAAAAAAAAAGCTAAGGAGGAAAGAGTGACAAAGGAAGCAAATTTAAATAGAAATCTGGCATAAGTAAATGGGATTGATGGTGTAGAATGTTTTGGGACTGAAGGAAATTGAAGAGATTGGAGGGAAAAGAGCGCGATGAATGAGGGAAACAATATAGATAGATAGTAATGGTAGGGAGCGGAGAGAGGGAAACAAAAAAGGGAAATTGAAAAAAATAAACTATATATATTGAAAGCTGTCGTTCACCCAGCAAAAGTGTATAGAGAGTTTAACAAGGAAAAGAGATAAAAAAAAAAAGTGAAAGTTAACGAGAAAGTAAAATGTGTAATGTATATGTATGTTTGTATGTATGTATGTATGTATGTATGCATGTATGTATGTATGTAAGCTATCAAAACGTGTAGGATAAATTGCAAAGATAAAAGTGGATGAAAGACAAAACGAGTTCAGTGATTTTATATTTGTTTCAGAAAAAAAAAAAAGCCCTGAAAAGCTCAAAATATAAACTACCGCTACAACCACACACTGATCAATTACAACATTTTCAAGCGTATAGTACAGCCAAGAGTTACGAAATATAGTAGAAAAAAGGAGTAGTGTTGTGTGTTCCTTGAAATGTAAGAACTGGTATTAATTAAATTGACTACGAAATGTAAAGAGAGAGAGAGAGAGAGAGAGAGAGAGAGAGAGAGAGAGAGAGAGAGAGAGAGATGCGTAGAATAAAAGGAGAGAAAGAGAAATAAAAATAAGAAGTGAGAAAAAAAGACAACTAGGAAAACGAACGTTTTACAGTAAAAAAGAAAGGAAAAAAAGAAAGTAAAGAAAATACATATACCCACACACACACACACTCTTTGTCTTTTGTCCTTGGCAGTTCTCCCTCTTACATAAACACAAACACACACACACACACACACACACACACACACACACACACACACACACACACACACACACACACACACACACACACGTTAGCATAAAACTGCCGTAAAGGAAAATGAAAAAGAACTGAAAGCAGCATAGCTTTTCCTCCCAAACACTGAAAAAAAAGAAAAAAAGCAACGATGAAACTGAATACAAAAGTAAGCCTTACTCTTGGTGGATCTCAAAAATTTTCAGAATAGGTTTTCTTTACTTGTTTCTTCCTTCCTTCCTTCTTTCATTGTAAAAATACAACGTCTACTGGATATTACTCTTTTCACAAATCCATTCTTCCTTCATTCATTTATTTCTCTTCTCACCTGCTTTCTTCACTTTCTTTTATCTTCTTCCTCCTTGCCTTCATTCCTTTCTTGAAGTTCCTCCGTTCAGTTTTCTCTCTCACTTCCTCCTTTTCTTCCTTCATCTGAGATCCTGGTCTACTCCATGTCTGTTTATTTTTTTTTCTTTCTCTCTTTGTTCCCTTCCTTTACTAAATCTCTTCTACCTCAATTTCTCCTCAGGCTTCTCTTCCCCTTCTTTGTTCCTTTTTATATCTTCTCCCTTCCATTCCTTTATTAATCCCCTCCTGCCTTCTTTTCCTTTCCTTCATTCGCTTTCTCCCCTTCTTCCTTCTTCCTTTCTCCTTCTTTACCTGCCTTCAGCCTTCCCCTCTCCGCCTCACCTGTCCATCTTCCTCGCAATTTCTGTCTCCTTGTAACCTCATTTCCATCTCTCTCTCTCTCTCTCTCTCTCTCTCTCTCTCTCTCTCTCTCTCTCTCTCTCTCTCTCTCTCTCTCTCTCTCTCTCTCTCTCTCTCTCTCTCTCTCTTCATCTGATGTGAACGCATAACCATGAAATAACTTTGTTTATATTTTTTTTCTATAGTTTTCTGTTCTCAGTTAAGCGGTACGATTTTTTTTTTCTTTATATTTCCAACTTTTTTTTTCCCTCTCATCCTCCTCCTCCTCCTCCTCCTCCTGCAGCAATCCCAAATAAAAGTACGAGTGGTATATTTAAAACAGTCTTCATTCTGGTTCCGGAATTATACTATTACCCCTTCTTGTCTCTCCCTCGCGCTTAAGGAGGCTTTTATCCCCATTCTTTCTCTGGCGTTCCAGCTTCTTATTGTCGTCCTTTTAGTGAGCTCAGCGAGGCGTTCACGGGAAACTTGTGGCAATAGGAGTTTCAGATAAAGGAGAAACTGAGGAGAGATGAAAGGAGAGAGAGGTGACGTGGAGGAAGGTAGGGAGGGAAGTACTTCTACAATGTTACGCCTCCATGTGTCGAGCTTTGATGAATTTTCAGAAGCTTGTTTTGCCTTCTACTGCTCTTCACTCTGTGCCGCCGCTACCGCCTCCTTCTCCCTCTCTATTCCTAACACTTGTACAGCTACCGGTATTTTTTCTTGTGTTCCTATACTCTTCAAGATGAAACTTAATTTTCAATATCTATAATCACAGCGACGAGTAAATGTAAGGCAAAAAATTTAAGAATGTTTGAAATATTCAAACAACTTGATAACGTCAGTTTATCGGTCAAATGACAACAAGAGTTATATCTTGAGGTCAACCGGTAAGGAATTCTCGTCAAACAAAGTTAAACACTTTTTCAATAGTCATTAATGTTTGGATCTTCACCTCACAGTATCGATAGTGCAACAGTTACGGTTGATAAGTTTCTGGATTCCAATCGATAACTGTGCCAGTGCCTGCTATCAGAGCGAACTGCAATCAGATTCGTCCAATTTCTCGTAGATATAAAATGTCTCTGATTATCGACCACAGGACTGCAGTAGCTATGGTGATAGTGCTTATCATTGGCCTATCAGATTCCCACTCAGTTTCTCCACACAGCGTACATAATACTAATTGTGTTTCTTGGAGGCACTAGTGTTAGGGAGCGTTGTGGAATTTTTATTCGTTATTTTTTTCATGCTGTTTACTAGGTAATGCAGTCGCCTTACACAGCTCTGTAAGGACCAAAAGGTGTGCTGTTGTTTGTTCTTTTGTGTTCGTGCTCCTCCTGCTGCTGCTCCTCCTTTCTTCCTTTATCCTCTTCCTTTTTTTTTTCTCCTTTCTTACTAAAAATGACACAAGAGCAATGGTGATTCTGTCACAAAGGTTGGAAACACAACACTCTTTATGTTGATTCTTCACAGTCATCCATCCCTTCCAACATGAGCATTGTTGACCGTCCTCATAGCTTCCCAATTACCACATTTCTTTATGATGAAATCCCTCGCTTCTTTTGATGTCGAAAGAATGTGGCCGTGCAGTTTTAAGGAGTTGAGTAGGTATATTCTAAATCCTGACCTCAGTCTCTTTTCTATAAGTTTATAGCTGACACTGATTCTATTCTTCACAGGACAAATAGATAAAGTGAGCGGCAGGGACACGACTCCTTGGTGGCACCTTGATCTAACACCTGACTGCAGCACTGACCATCGGGAGGCGGGCAGGTCTTAAAGTCACGTAGAACTTATGGACGATAATTTCACTCCGCCATCTTTCGTGAAGGACGCAATACTTGAGGCCAGGGACACAGCGCTCCACTGCACTGCCCTGACATGCCAACACGTCAAGGGGTTTCATCATGGCAGCTTCCCTCACTGTTCGCGATCGGGACTACACTCATGGAATATTGGCTAGGTACGTAAGCCTAACCTAACCTAACTCAGTCTAACCTGACCTGACTGACGGCTTGCGTAAACTGCTGGCGAGGTGAGTATAGAGGAGACAAAGGCGATATTAATGAGGCGTTTCTTGACGCTTCACGCCTCATCGTGCCTCCTTCATAAAGGATGTTTGTTAAAAGATTCCTCTTGTCATGGTTGTAGCTATGAATTCAAGAGGAAAATCATGACTTGCATGTGAGTTGTCTGAAGGTTTGGAAAAAAATGACAAATGACCGACAAATTTGTTAGCTCACGTTTCTCTCTCTCTCTCTCTCTCTCTCTCTCTCTCTCTCTCTCTCTCTCTCTCTCTCTCTCTCTGACCCCAATGTTTCACTGACCACGAGGGAGAGAGACAGATTGAGGAGAGGGAGGCGCTGGGAGGGAAGGCGAGGGCGGGGGTGAGCCAAGAGCACCTTCCTTCCGCCTTGAGGTGTCGTGTGGCGCGGGAAGGATAGGCACTGCAGGAGATGAGGGAGCGTGTGTGTGTGTGTGTGTGTGTGTGTGTGTGTGTGTGGGGAGAGGGGAGGTTATTGGGAGTCGTGGTGAGTTAAGTTTGGCTTTCTTCATGAGATTGATTTAATGTTATTGTATCTATTGTGGCTTTCATGCAGTGTTGAGAATGGTTGGCTTTATTAATCGTAAGCTTTGACAGGACTCGTATTGACATATTTGTATTTCTCGTTAAGTCTGTCGCTCTGATCTATCATTTTTTTTTCTTTCTTTTGTATGTAGCTTCGACTTTCATCTCTTGGAATTTGAGTTGTTGTTGTTGTTGTTGTTGTTGTTGTTGTTGTTGTTGTTATTATTGTTTAGTTCTTTTTGTAGTTGCATCTGTTGATTAGTTTTAAGCCGATAAATGTTTTTTTTAGGTTTTGTTGTATCCCAGTAACTTTAAATCCAGATCGATCTACCAGTTCTCTTCTTCTTTTTCCTCCTCCTCCTCCTCCTCCTCCTCCTCCTCCTCCTCCTCCTCCTCCTCCTCCTCCTTTTCCTCCTTCTCCTCCTCCACTTCTTCTGTCCTGTAATATATTTTCATTCTCCCATCCATTCACGTCCACCTACCTCGTTCCCCTTCGTAAAATACCTTATCTATACCTTGACTTTTTGCTGCCTTTATTTATTTATTTTTTTTTTAACTATCCTCCTTCCCATCTCCATCCGTCCCTCCCTGCCCTGCCTGCCCTCCCTTTCCCCTCCCTCCTCTTTCCCACTCCCCTCGTGATTCTCTTTCCGCTACACTTCTCTTCCTCTCCCCAATGTCACTCTTAGTTTCCTTCCCCCCTCTCAATCTCCTCCACCACATTCCTACCTCCCCAGCTTTGTCCTGTCGCTCTCCTCCTCCTCCTTCTCCTCCTGCCCTCGATCGACAGCATAAATGAAAAATGACATGCCGCCTCAAAAAGTCAAACAAAAGCAGAGAGCTATTCAGAAATGTTCAAACACAAAATGTAAATAGAGAAGAGAAGGTTAGACACATTGACACGAGAGCAAGGACAGACACACAGACAGACACACAGAAGACAGGCAGACAGGCAGGCACACAGGCAGACTGAGTGGCAGACTGACTGACTGATTAAAAGCAACCAGACGTACTTATATACATAAATACATGCATTCGTAAATATATCCTTAAATGCAGCCAGCCAGTTAGCTACGCAGATGAAAAGCAGACAGATAACCAAGGGAAAAAAGAAGAAAGGCAAAAAAGGAAAGGCAAGCAATCAGGTAAACAAACAGATACATACACATAACAAAGAAATATGTAAACAGATGCAGGCACACGGTTAAAAAAAAAAAAGAACAGTCAGAATCACAAAGAAAGAAGCAAATTTAAAGACAGAGAGAGAGAGAGAGAGAGAGAGAGAGAGAGAGAGAGAGAGAGAGAGAGAGAGAGAGAGAGAGAGAGAGAGAGGCGGAAACACAAAAGGGATTAACAGCGAACAGAATAAACACAAAGAGGGAGACAGAGTAAACAGCTCAGTGGGGCGCAGGGCCGAGCAGAGTGAGGCCACGAAGCAAGGAAGAAAGTGAAGCGTCATTATCGGAGCATTTTCTTCAGTCATCCTCTGTTAGATCCGCTCCCCCGCCTGCCTGACACGCACAGAGAGAGAGAGAGAGAGAGAGAGAGAGAGGCTGTGTGTAATATGATGTGCTGTGGTTTCTGTGTTCATATGTGTGTGTGTGTGTGTGTGTGTGTGTGTGTGTGTGTGTGTGTGTGTGTGTGTGTGTGTGTGTGTGTGTGTGCTTGTGTGAATTTCAATACAGGATTAATTTACGATTAATTGCAACATTTAATTCGATAGAAGAATGGGTTATCTAATTACCTGTGTTGACTCTCTCTCTCTCTCTCTCTCTCTCTCTCTCTCTCTCTCTCTCTCTCTCTCTCTCTCTCTCTCTCTCTCTCTCTCTCTCTCTTTCCTGTGAATAAAAATTAGCCATGAATTGGATGACGCCTCTATATCTTTAAAGTCTCACGTGCGTCATCATCGTCTGCATCCTTATCATTATCGTCATCGTAGCTTATTTTTCGTATTAGTCATACATAATATCAGTAGTAATAGTAGTAGCAGTAGCAACAGCAACAGCAGTAGCAGCAGCAGCAAGAACAGCAGCAGCAACAGTTGTAGTAGTAGTAGTAGTAGCAGTAGTACTAGTAGTAGTAGTAGTAGTAGTAGTAGTAGCAGCAGCAGCAGCAGTAGTAGTAGTAGTAGTAGTAGTAGTAGCAGTAACAGTAGTAGTAGCAGTAAAAGTAGTAGTAGCAGTACTAGTAGTAGTAGTAGTAGTTATAGTGGTAGTAGCAATAGTAGTAGTAGTAGTAGTAGTAGTAGTAGTAGTAGTAGTAGTAGTAGTAGTAGCGGTAAGAATAGAAGTAGTAGTAGCACGAGTGTTTGATAGCATTGTTGTTATTGATACTCTTATTGTTATTATTGTTTTCTCACCATTATCATCACGCTGTCATCACCACCATCCTTCTTCAGGACATCAGGTGGGTACGGAATGCGGTGGCATAGTGGATAGGGTAGTGAGCGTGGGTTCGCATCCCACCACGTATCGCCTTGTTACTTTGCCATTTGTCAAGTAGTTACTTACATGTCACCATGATACCCAGGTTCCAGGTGGTTACACCAAAGATGCGCTTGGGTGGTGATATGGGCCCGGATATGGGTACCACTGTAAATAAAATTGCTTGCGCCGCTAATGGGTTGAAACTTAACAGCACTTCCAATACTCTTCAAGTTATCTACAAGTGCTATAGGCAAGGACATAAAAAAAAAGAAAAAAAAAAGCGCAAGCTGCGGACATCATGTAGACGGTGAGCAAAAGTTGAGCAGGTGGCGACAACTTCACAGGTGTCGTTAAGGAGACAAAACCCTGAGTGGCGGGATAAAAGGCGTGACGTCACAGACATTACTAAAAAGACGTCACGGAGGGGATGAGCAAGACGATAACAAACAGATGACGTCACGCTGTCCCCGGGTCCTCATTGGCTGGATAAGGAAGCGGCGGCGGGGGTGGGGGAGCGGCGGATGGCTCAGGACCAACCAATCAAGAGGTGGGTGGTGTTCTTTCCCCTCCTCCTCCTCCTCCTCCTCCCCCCTGCCTTGTAATCAATACACCATCCCACCCATGGATCCCCTGTGGCCAAGATTTTCTAACCTTTCCTCCTTTCCTCTCTCTCTCTCTCTCTCTCTCTCTCTCTCTCTCTCTCTCTCTCTTACCTGTTAAATTTCCTTTCCCTTTTTTCTCTCTTTTCTTCAATTTCTTTTTCGTTTCCCGCCTCTCCTGCACATATTCTCTCTCTCTCTCTCTCTCTCTCTCTCTCTCTCTCTCTCTCTCTCTCTCTCTCTCTCTTCTCTCTTTCGATTTTCTTTGTTTCCTTTACTTTTCTCTCCCGTGTTATCTTTTCCTTCACTTTAAACTTCTTCACGGTTTCCTAGATTTCACCCTCCCCGCCTCTTCTTTTTCCCCTCTTTTTTTCCTTTTCTTCGGCATTTTTTGGGAAAGTTTTACGAGAAGTTATGTATTTTTTTCCCTCTTTCCCTCCCCTCTTGTCACCCAGAAACCCCAACAAATACCTTCCAATTTTTCTATCTTACTTTTTTTTCTATTTTTTCTTCCTTCCTCTCTCCTCACACTCTCCTCTCCTCCCTGTGTTCCCTTCCCTTCCTCTTTCTTCTTTCCTCTTTCCTCCTCCTCCTCCTCCTCCTCCTCCTCCTCCTCCTCATTCTCTTTCTCCTTTTCCGAAACGTTGACCCTTGTATCCGTCTCATTTTGTCCTCACTTTCCTCTTTCTCTTCTGCCAATCCTGAGTCTTCTCGTCTTTTTCTTCTGCTTTTCTTTCTTGACTTGGCTGGTTCTTATCCGATATTTTTCTTCTTCCTTCTTTTTTGGTAGGATAGTTTGTGTTATTGTTGTTGTTGTTGTTGTTGTTGTTGTTATGGAGTTCCTCGCTTCAGTTTTTAAAAGGTTTTCATCTCTACCGTTGATTAAAAAGTCGGTTTACATCCATCTCTCTCTCTCTCTCTCTCTCTCTCTCTCTCTCTCTCTCTCTCTCTCTCTCTCTCTCTCTCTCTCTCTCTTAATCTCAATATTAATCTATGCAAGGCAACCAGGGATACCTTTCAAAAACTCATCACAAGAAATAAAAATAGAATAGAAGAAAATTTATTCATTAAAAGCATCAGTCAACACGGGAGCAGGACACGAGGGCCTCTTCACTACCACCACCACCACCACCACGTCACAAACATATTTCGCAGGAAGACACCAGCTGGGGGCACCAGGACCGGGGGCTGTTTGGGGGACAGCTGGGCGAGTCGCGTACACCAGCCTTACGTTACGATCGCTACGCTCCTAAAACGTTATAGCCGGGATGTTGTACGTGTTCCCAAATCTTCCAGCTGTAAAACTTTATCCCTAGCGTAACGAGGCAGGTGGTGGTGGTGGTGGTGGTGGTGGTGGGGGAATGAGGCTTAAGCTGGTGAAATATTGGAGTGGTGGGGAGTGGGTGGGGAACATTTGGGTTATTTTTAGGTCAGTATGATTTTCAAATTCAGGGAAGAGAAATACGTAGTACAATGGAGGATCATTTTATTTGTTCGTGTGGTGAAGTATGGGGATTAGTTTCTTTGCTGGAAGGGATTTGTTGGTTGGAGTGTGTGATATACATTCTTGGTATTCTAGTCTGTTTATTTCTTTTTCGAAGGGGGAGTTTAGGAAGATAAATGGAAACAAGGTCTAATTCTTTCCATTGATTCATGCACTGCCTTGCGGGGATTAGTTCGTATGCTGGGTGGGATTAGTCTGTATAATGGACTGAGAGGAGAATACTGTGAAGATAACACAATCATTTTTATTTTTTTTTTACATTGTAGTTGGCATGATGGTACACAGGGAAGAGATAGCGGGTTTTGTATTCAGCGGGGATTAACGTTTGCTATGATGGAGCATGTGTATATTTAAATTCAGAGGGCAAGATGAACCAAGGACAAACTATTTAACTTATTCCGTTTTATATTAGATACGAATGACATTTTATTCATTACTTTTTTTCCTTATATTTCGCTGAATATATCGGCAAGTCATCAAGGGAAGGGCAAAGAGACGAACCCTTCCTTGCACCCAAACCCTGACAAGGAAAAGAGCGCGCCATCTTATGTCAGAAGCAGCAACGAAACATTTCCCTCCAAGGACACTATTTTTCACGCAGAGGAAAGTGACCAAAGGCACGAAACAAATAGAGAAAATAAAGATACCGTCTGAATGGTTTCCGAGGAAAATAAAAGAGAAGAAAAAGAAAGTCCAAGAAAATGCAGCGCGAGACAAAGGTGAAATACGTGTCATATGAAGACTTCCCGATAAGAATAAAAGAAAAGACTGGTAAATTTCGGGAAATGAGTATAGATAAAAAAAAAGCAGAAATACACCCCGCTAAATGTTCTTCAAGGAAATATAACGAAAAGAAAAGCCTGATCACGACACGTAATGAAAGGAAAGCACACACACAAACACACACACTTCGTCATCTGAATGTTCCTCAAGGAAGAAAAGAAAAGGGAATACAAAACTGACCAACAGCACTAAACGTATAAAAGCAAGAATAAATATACCAGCCGACTGCCCCGAGAGGAAGGAAGAAAGTTAATAAAGTAAGAATTCCACAGAGTTGTCTCTTAAGGCAGTGCAGCCCATCATTTTCTGGAGTTCCTGACCACTCTTGATGCTTTTCTCTTCCTCTCCATCTAACAGACTCAAAGAATTCTCGCAGGTTGTCTGGGTATTCACCGACCGTTGAGTAGACTTGTAGAGTTGTTTGCCTGGGAATGTTGTGTCATGTTGGAAGAGATGAGGAGCCTACAAAGAGTAAGGAGAGTGCCTGTTAAAGGGAAGAGTATCGAAACTACGACAAAGAATAAGAGACAGTGATGTACTTGTGGCTAAGGTCTAGAGAATAGGAGGAATAAAGGGTTATCCAAGGCAAAAAAAAACAACTGGAGAAGATTCTTATTATATGACATTCTAGAAACAAAAACCAAAGCGAAAAGCAATAGTAATTTGCCTGTTTTAAGTTCCGACAGTGAATGATTTTATATCAAATAGTGTAAAGTGAGACAGAAAATTTTTCTACGTAAAAGAACAACTGGAAAATATTGCACGTGTCCACTGATTCTCTGACGCTCGGGAAACAAACACAAAGACAAAAACGAATAATAATTTGCCTGTTTTAAGTTACAACACTGGAGGATTTTTTGTTGAATAGTGTGTAGTGAAACAGAACTCTTTGTTAGAGAGGAGAATTTCTAGGCGATTAATTGAGTAAGTGATTAGATTTATAGCACCAGGAACAGCGAGATGCAGCTAATCACGTATGCTAACAGCCTCATTCAGACTGACTGATTGACTGATGGATGAAATAAACCGAGCCACAGCAACAAGGTGGGAGGAGGTAAGGCCAAACTGATACATCCACGATAAGTAAAAACTAACATTACTGACATCAATCACACACGGTGCCACCACACCAGGCTCATATGGCGCCGAGGTAGCGGCGAAGGAGGGATGAGCCGTGTTATCCGTCACGACCAACGCAACTGACACCAATCATGGCCGCCTGTCACATGTTGTTATTCTCGCCGCGAGCAGAGGAATTAACGCTGTGTACATGCGTGGCCCAGATTGCTAAGTGTGTGTACCGCTTTGAATGCACGTGCCTCATCTGTTTAACACACACACACACACACACACACACACACACACACACACCGCATAGTGTAGTGGTTAGCACGCTCGACTCACAATCGAGAGGGCCGGGTTCGAATCCCGGTAAGCGGCGAGGCAAATGGGCAAGTCTCTTAATGTGTGGCCCCTGTTCACCTAACAATAAATAGGTACGGGATGTAACTCGAGGGGTTGTGGCCTCGCTTTCCCGGTGTGTGGAGTGTGTTATGTGGTCTCAGTCTTACCCGAAGATCGGTCTATGAGCTCTGAGCTCGCTCCGTAATGGGGAAGACTGGCTGGGTGACCAGCAGGCGACCGAGGAGGTGAATCACACACACACACACACACACACACACACACACAGAGAGAGAGAGAGAGAGAGAGAGTGGGGAAGGATAACAGTACAGTACACATAAATCTAAAAGAGAGACTGCAATGGGTTGATATTAAAAGCTTGACAAATACTGTGCTCTCTCTCTCTCTCTCTCTCTCTCTCTCTCTCTCTCTCTCTCTCTCTCTCTCTCTCCCAGTGGTGCAGTATTTCCAGAATTCCTCCATAAGTCTTCAGTCTTGGCAGTTTATTAAAGAAAGTGGGACAACGTGAGAAGGTGAGAAGGTGAGAAGGGAAGTAGGAATGAAAAATGAAGAGGAAGGTAAACAAACGGAGAGGAAGTAATGTAGTAGAGAAAAGAGGGAAGGAGGGAAGAGAGAAGGAAAGGAAAAGGCTAAAGTATCAGAGTATGTCTCTGGAGGGGAGGAGGCACAGGAGATAAGAATCTACGAAATGGCAGGTGATGGACACTTAATGCAGGGTATGAGACTTGCCTGGTTACCGACACTATTTTTGGATGTGATAGTGTTGCAAGGACGCGGTAGAAGTGTGAGGGCTTAGTAGTAGTAGTAGTAGTAGAAGAAGTAGTAGTAGTAGTAGTAGTAATAGTAGCAGTAGTAGTTGTTGTTATTGTTGTTGTTGTTGTTGTAGAAGTAGAAGTAGAAAGAGAAGTAGGACTGGGAGGAAGAGGAAGCGAAAGAGGAGAATTAGGCTACGAAAAATTTCAAACCACAAGGAATGATTGAAGGGAACGAGCTGATAAAAGGTGAAAAAAAATAGTAGGCATTCTATGATAGGCGAGCATAGGGAAGGGACTGAAGCTACCTGATGACGATTGAAGGAAGGGTCTCCGGCTGAGGATGAATACGACTTGGACGAGACTTTGACGAGAGTCCAGGAAAAGAAGGAGCTTGGGATAAGAGGGAGACAGGATTTAAAGTCTTAGGGGAAAAATGAAGAGATTGAAAAAGTTTAAAAGGGAGAGGATATTCGAAAATAGGATGTGAGGTGTACTGATGGGTAGAGGAGGAGCATAAGGAGGAAGAAAGGGAGGGGAAGAGTGTGGGAGGAAATGTAGAGAATCGGAGAAGAATTGTAGAGCGTAGAAAAAAGGGAGGATATAGAAAAGAAAGTAAAGATCTAACTGGAAGTGAAAGAATGACAACTTAGAGCAATTTGATAAGTTAAGGTGGATATGTAAGGAAACTGAAAGGTGGATTCGAGAACATGCAACAAGACTCGGAGGGAGGAATGAAGGTCCAGAGAAAAAAAAAAAAAAGCAGGGTGCAAAGGAACTGGAGGCGTCTTGGAGGGATTAGAGAGATTGAGCAGGAAGAAGGAAAGTTTGAGGGTGGGGAGGAGAAGTGTAAGAGTTTTCTGAATATAAGATATACGGATTTCCAGGGCGGTGAGGACGAGACTGACCCGAGGCAGAGTACAGGTGTGTGGGCAGCGAGGAGAGGGTGGTGGCCAGGCCGGTGAGGGCCAGCAGGCCAATCACCCTGTCCACTTGCAGGGGTGTGCGGTTCCATGGGCGTATCAGGAACGCTCCAGCCACTAGAAGGTTCCCGCCCACGCCCACGCCCGCTAGTGCCGCCCATGTGCCCTCTATTGCTGGCCTGGCTGTGTCATTGAGCAGCGTGCCCGATGTCTCGTTGAACCAAGGCTGCTGAGGGAGAGACCATGCCTCGCTTTCGCTGGTCTCCGAAGAGCCCATCCCTGCTGTAGGCTACTGTGGCCACAGTCGCTCAGGACAAGCTGTCACGTTACCACACCTATGCTTGTTTGACGCAGACTGTCACACGGTCACACTTGTACACTACAGGCTGTCCGCAAAACCACACTTGGCTAAATCATCACAACGTCACACCTATTTTCTCTTTGTCACGTGGTCACCTTTATTAGTCTCCCTAGGCTGTCACAAGTCACATGTATTTATCCTTATGATGCTGCGAGGTCACACTAATCCGCAGCGTGCTGGGCTGCCGTCACAGTGCCACTCCTGTCACCTGCAGGCTACAGCGATGCCACACTATCTCTTCTAGCTTGTCACGCCGCCACGATTATCCTGCACCACCACTCCACAGCAGTGCCTGGCTTACCACACTGCTTGACCTGATCTCGTGCCGCAGGTTACCGAAACGTCACTTGAACTTTGACCTGACCACAATGTAACGTCAGCCTGACCACCGAATCATGTCAGCCTTCCACACAGGTCATGATGACCTCCATGGGTTGGCGTGATGCCTCCATGTTGTCCTGCAGGTCACATCAGTGCCGCACAGGTCATGTTGTACCTTTCAGCCCATCAATGACCTGCGTCACCATCTCAGTGTCACGCAGGTCACGGGTCGCGGCACCCAAACAATAATGGACTGATCAAAACCTCTACGTCACTACAAACCAGGCTGGTCAGGTCAGAGGAGACTATTACAGGTCACTATAACACTTCGCTGAGAGTGTGACGCACATGGTCCTCCTGTGGCCCAGGAAACGTACATGCCGCGACGTTCACGACTACACGCGTACATGCGCGGCGGCAGACGTCCTCCTCCAGCCACGGCCGAGGAGAGACTAAGAGAGGGTGAGTGAGAGGCAGAGGCACCATTACCCTCCCTCCCTCCCTCCCTCCCGTCCTCTCAGCTGGTTCCCTTCATTCCGCCCTCCCTCACAGATGGCTCCTTCCCATCCCCCTCCCTTCCTACCTCTTTTCCCCTTCTCTCTCTCTTTCCATTCCTCCAAGCTTGTTTTCCTCTCTGTTTTCAAATTTGTTTCCTTCCGCTCTTTCTTTTTCTTCCTTTCAAACCTCCTTGCCTCCATCTATCCTTCATCATTTCCAATTTGATCTTACTTTCTCCCTCCTCCATTTCCTCCCTCCTCTTTCTTTCATCCTTTCTTTCTCCCTTCCTCCCTCCCTCTCTTCTCCGTCCTATCCTTCCTATTTATCAACTTGCCCAAAAATTAAGAAGGAACGAAAAAGAAACGAGAGGAAGAGGAGAAGCAAAGAAAAAGCTTTTATCTAAATCATCCTACAGACACAAAAACTGAAAATAGAATTGCTTCAGACCATCATCATTTATTGCAATACCGCTGCTGCTGCTGCTACTATTACTACTACTACTACTACTACTACTACTACTACTACTACTACTACTACTACTACTACTACTACTGCTGCTGCTGCTGCTGCTGCTGCTGTCACCACCACCACCACCACCACCACCACCACCACCACCACCACCACCACCACCACCACTACTACTACTACTACTACTACTACTACTACTACTACTACTACTACTACTACTACTACTATGTATCTACATGTATCATGCCTTTTGAATAAAAAATTACTCAGTATGGAACGACAGTAATCATCCACTACATGATCATTTAAAGAATTGCTCAATACCACGTAGCGGCCGACTCAGGATGCCAACATTCAGTACACAACTCGACATCGACTGTCTTTTATCCCCCGAGCTATACGGCTTTATAACTGTAAATTCAAAAGATAATTTTATTTTTTCTTATTCTGTGCTTTCATTATTGCAGACTGATGCTATCTTTGATGTTACATTTAATTATTTATTAAGTGTTTTCAAATTCCTATTATGCGAGCCCTGTAGTTTCCATTATTTATGGAATGATAAAGTTTTACTTATTTACTTACTTAGTAGCTTACTACTACTACTACTACTACTACTCTCTCTCTCTCTCTCTCTCTCTCTCTCTCTCTCTCTCTCTCTCTCTCTCTCTCTCTCTCTCTCTCTCTCTCTCTCTCTCTCTCTCTCTCTCTCTCTCTCTCTCTCTCTCTCTCTCTCTCTCTCTCCACATATGTACATATAACAAGTTTTTTTTCGTTATATTTTCTTTTCTTTTTCTTTCTCCTTTTCAGTGTCTTGCTAAGCTGGTATCTGTAACCTGTTTTGTCTCGTCTCTGTTCGTGTCTTGTCTTGTTAATCCTGTCTTTAGTTAGCCTTCAACAGTCTGTTCCCTTTTGTTCTCCCCAAAAGGACAAACACGTCTGCTTCCTTCTGTGTGTTCTGCCTTTTGTTAGCCTTTTGTGCGTCGCGAGTATGATTTACAAAAATATTTTTGAGACGTGATTATTAATTTTTTCTGTCTCGTTTCCTGTTGTATGTCTTTACTCCTTTGAATCCTGATTGACGTTTGACGTGACGTAAGAGGAAAAAAAAAGAGCTTTGTGGGAATAGATAGATGAAGATAGATGGATAGCTCTGTAGGAAGACTGGTAGATATATAGATACTAACTCCGTGCGGCAATAGATAGATTAAAAAATATATATAAATAAATACTGATCCATTTTCTTTTAATTGGAGGAAATTTAGTTAGTTCATTGTATGTACGAATCAAAAGGCAATGTAATACTATTCATAATGTAAATAATAAAGAAAAACAAAAAATAAAAGAAATCTGAGGTGCATTACGTAATCAGTAAAAGAAATCATATAGCATGGAAAAGTCAGAATATTTTTTTATTATTATTATTAAATAGATCCAGTAAACAGAATGATAAGATTCACAAACTACAATGCCTAAGAGAAGCTAAAAGTCGTAGGAATATAATACTGTTCTTTGTATTCATTATAACAAAACAAAAAAAAGATAACGGATGAAATTACTCCATCGCGATGCACCACTATGGCCTCTCATGATGAGTGTAATGCGAGAAAAGATCATCATAAACATGTTTTTTTACGAATCAATGGACAAAGGGCACAAAGCTGTAGTGTGTAAAGGGGCGCTGAAAACCACGTTCCCTTTAAGGCTGGAGGATGTAAGAGTCACTGAACATTGATTTTTGATCCAAAACTGATTGTGATATTCCCGTCTTGGGTTTCCTGATGGGGAGACTGAATGATAGGTGAAAGTTGTAAAGGAGAGACCAGAACAAAGGGGGATTGTAAATTTAATCCGTGAAATGGTTTAAGAATTTAAGGTATTGGTGAGGTTCTTAATGAGGTGAACAGAACAAAAGAGTGATAAGTTATTTAATGAAGGTTGCATGAGGAGAGGAGGGAGGGAGGGAAGCACGCCACTAACAGCATCAGAGGGGCGGCGTGACAAGACGTGACTCGTGGAATTGTGTTGGTTGTGATGAGAAGTGACGGTCGTGAATGTTGATATTGTGGTGAATATTATGAGACGTGGTTCATGCATTCATACAGATTTCATACTGACAAGATATACATACATATATATTCACGCTTACATACATAAATATATACATACATGTATCATAAATTATAATTTTTATACTCACTAGATCCTCACGATAATATATACAAATGTGCATACAAAATATAAGTGCGCGCGCGAGCACACACACACACACACACACACACACACACACACACACACACACACACACACACACACACACACACACACACACACACACACACACACACACACACACACGCACACACACACACACACACACACACACACACACACACAGAAATGAGAGCAGACAGATCAATACTGGTAGACAAAAAAGTTAAAACGCAATCATCTGCTTGTTAGTGTTTGCCTATTATGTTACTGAACTAACAAAAACACGTAAAAACACACGATAAAAAAGAACAAATGATATAAACATCACATATACAGTACATAATTATATAACTGCTTCCCCAATACCCCTGTCAGGTGTGTGCCGTCTGGTGTGTGCCGTCAGATGTATGCCGTCAGGTGTATGCCGTCAGATGTATGCCGTCAGGTGTGTGCCGTCAGGAGTTCTAGATGTTGGAGATGTTGCCGTTGCTTTTGGCGTTACCGTTGCTGACGCGAAGGGAACTGGAGAGGCCATTGTGGAGGAGAGTCTGAGGTTCCTCCGCCGCTGGTCGTGGTGAGGAACGGGCGTAATGGTCGTGGTGTCCTCAGGAGGCAGGCGAGACCGGGCTTCTGTTGGAGGAGGTGAGTGGCAGAGAGAGAGAGAGAGAGAGAGAGAGAGAGAGAGAGAGAGAGAGAGAGGGTTATTATTTTACGTCATATTTCTACTTCTTCATTTCCTTTTCATCTTCTCTTTTCTCTACTCTTTCCCGTTTTTTTTTTTTCTTATTTCTCACGGTCCATTTCTTCCATAGCACCAATACATCTGCCTGCCTCTCTATGCTTCCCTTTCCTCCCTCCCTCCCTCTTTCTTCTTCCCCTCCCTCCCTTCCTCCTTCCTCCTTCCTCCTTCCTCCTTCCTCCTTCCTCCCTCCCTCCGTCTTTTTCTTTCTCTATTTCCATTCCTTAACGTGTTCTCTTCCCATTTGCCCCTTTCCTTTATTTATTTTTTTCCTTCCTTCATTTCCATCCTCTCTCTCTCTCTCTCTCTCTCTCTCTCTCTCTCTCTCTCTCTCTCTCTCTCTCTTCCATACACGTTTTTTTTTACTTGCTACTTTTTTCCCCTCCTGCTTATCTTTGTTTCTTTAGCGTGACACTTCTCATGTTCCCCTCCATCCCTCACCCCCGCCTCCCCTTGTTTGTTTCCATTATCTTCCACTCTTCCTTACCCTCGCCATCCATTCACTTCTTACGGCCTTCCTCCTTACTTGGAAATATGGTTTTCATTTCTTCTCTCTTTAGTGTTCTTTTTTTTTTGTGAATGATTTCAATTTTTTTATCGTATTTTTTTCCTGCCTTGTCTTATGTACAGTAATTTTTTTTTTTTTTTTTTTTTTTTATTAATACTCAGCGTAACACATTTATATTTACATTGGGTTTTAACGGGCTTAAGGAGGTATTTTGGTTATGTCCTATCTCAAAGCTCACCAACTATTTGACTGTTACTGTTCTTAGTGATTTAGTGATAATTACTCCTGCAATGTATCACTTATGTCACTATATATCTTACATTATCACTTAACTTATTCACTTATTCTCTATGTACACTCATGTCACCGTCACGCACTTCACTTAGCCTCTGGTTCACTACCGGGCACTTGTCCGAGGCTAGAAATTTGTTCCACCACTGCACATAGTTTTGCTTGAATTGTCTTTGGTGGTGGGTGGAGTGTGACCGTGGTGTAATCAGTACTGAGGGCGCCGCGGAGACGGTCCTCAGAGCGGCGTGGAGGCAAGCGTATTTCCTGCATGCGGGGTATGCGTTGCTCCTGCATCTTGTAGACGGAAACCAGGCCTGCCACATCACTGAGGTGCTGCAGACCGTACAGGCTGTAGAGAGAAGCGGCTTGCTGCTCAGGAAGACCGTCCTTTATCAGCCTCTCTGCCTCCTCTGAATCTTGTCCAGGACAGCGAGATGGGAGGGCGCTGCTTCGCCCCAGGCGAGGCAAAAGTACTCGAGAGAGTGAATCTCAGCTTTGTACAGCAGCTCTCTTCCCTTGCTGTCCAGGAGGCCGGCCATCCTTCGGAGGCAAGCCAGCTTCCCTGCTGCCGTTTTGGCGACCTGCCTGATGTGTGCCTGGCATGTCAGCTTGCTGTCAAAGGTGACTCCCAGGATCTGCAGTTCCGGCTGAGGCGTCAGTTATGCACCGTTGAGGGTGAGGCGGATGTCGTGCTCCGACCTGGACACAACAAGCAGCTGTGTTTTTTGTGGAGCAAAGGTGACCTGCCACCTGCGTCCCCATTCCTCCAGAGTGGCGTAGTCAGTCAGTCAGTCAGTCAGTCAGTCAGTCAGTCAGTCAGTCAGTCAGTCAGTCAGTCTCTCGCCTCTTCTCACTTTCCCATTTCCTCTCTCTCTCTCTCTCTCTCTCTCTCTCTCTCTCTCTCTCTCTCTCTCTCTCTCTCTCTCTCTTTGCTCTCTCTCACTCTTTCTCTCACAATATCTTCTCACTTCTCCATTTTCTCACGTTTTATTTCGTTTCTTTTCTTGGTCCTTAATCTTTAACCAACGAAATTCCACGTCTTTTTTCTATTTTTTGTTTCTTATCCTCTTTCATGATCATTATTCTCACCCATTAAGTATTTTTCTCTCCTCCTCCTCCTCCTCCTCCTCCTCCATTTTCTCTTTCCTATTCGTCCTCCATCACCTCTTTACTGCCTGACCTTCGTGTGTTTACCTAATAGTCTTACCTTTGTTTGTCTCTCTCTCTCTCTCTCTCTCTCTCTCTCTCTCTCTCTCTCTCTCTCTCTCTCTCTCTCTCTCTCTCCTCCCTCCCTTCACCTCCCCCTCTCCCTCCCCTTCTTCTCTCTCTCTCTCTCTCTCTCTCTCTCTCTCTCTCTCTCTCTCTCTCTCTCTCTCTCTCTCTCTCTCTCTCTCTCTCTCTCTCTCTCTCTCTCTCTCTCTCTCTCTCCCTCTTTTTCTACATACTTATCACACTGTCTCGTCTCTTACTCTATTATTTCTCCCAGCCTTTCATACATGTCTGCATTCTTTCCTTTCCCAGTCTCTTGTTTCAGTCTTTTGTTCCTCTCTTTATATCTACATTCTCTTATTCCTCTTCACTAACATTCTTCTAGCCTTTATTTTACAGTCACCTCGTTATAGTAACCTCCCATCCTTTGATCTCTCCCAGTCTACCATCCCAGTTTCTCTCTCAGTTTTCTTTCTGGTCTTCCATCCTCTTGTCTTCCTCATTCACAATAGTTTATCTCACAGACTAAAGAACGTAAAGATATTAAGACACGAGAAAGGCTGCCAGAAGCTATCAGGTTGACACGTGCCTGTTTTCATCTATCATCTTTATGTATAACAGTGTGTAATCTTCTTGTAACTCTTTCAATGTGACACGGAACCAGTAGCAGCAACAGAAGCAATGTGTGAAGTCTTTAGAAGCATATACAAGAAAGTTAGCGATGGGAAAGAATATATTATGCAATTTCACTCTCAGTGCAGATATTGGATGTGGCTCTGGAACAAGTAAAGATATCCCAAAATTATTGATAATTAAGAAAAAAATGACAAAGTGGCAGTCAAAACGTCACTAATGACTCAACACTCGAGCAATCTTGTATCCCTTTTCTATTTTTCTCTTTTTCATCTATTAGTCTCTCATTCTTCCATCTCACTCTTACTTTTCACTCGCCTCACACGACCTCCCACTCACCCGTCGGCCTCCGCAGCAGCATCTTCTCCAGGCGAATTATTGGCGACTCAGATATGAGGGACACAAGCACAGACACTGCCGCTATCACCAGCATCACGCCCGCCGTCTCCTGCACCTGTGGACATGAAGGTGTAACGTGGTATTCTTTCGGGTGAGTTTTAGGGCACACTACAAAGGTGTGGGTGTGGGTGTGGGTGAAGTGGAGAGTGACAAAGACAGGATGAAACTTATTTGTTCTTCACTTCCAGAAAAAAAAATATGAAGTGTTTGGGCGTCTAGAAAATGGGCGTCTAGAAAATGAGAGAAGAGATGAAAAAATGAGGTCATTCCTTATTCGCTTCCATATGATAAAATGGAGACTGACACAAGGGCAGAAAAGTAGATAAAAGCTCCATAACTTCCCACTGTCAGGAAAAGTAAGAAAAAAAAAATCGTTAATTTCTCGCTTCTACAAAGGTTTACAGAAATATGGTTCATTTTCTACTTCCAAAATATAAAGTCGAAATATAACTTACTCATTCTGTGTTTCCGAAAAAAAAAAAGCAGAAGAGGCACGCTCACTCTTCCCTCGCAAGTAAGTTAATTACGTAATGAATTTCTCAAAGGTGAACTGGACTTAACTTCTTTCCTTCTGGCTTTCTTCTTTCTCTCCCGTCTATCTTTTCTTTCCTTCGGTCTCTCACTTCACTGCTTCTTTTTCTTAATATTTTCATCATTATAGTTTTTCTCTCTTTAGCTCTATATATTTTGCTCTCTCTTTCTGTTATCTCCTTTTCTCCATTTTCTCCTTTCTATCTGATTCATATCGGTCTTCTCCGTTCTCTCTCTCTTTTTCCTTTGACTCTTCGTCTCCATCCCTCATAGTGACTGACAGTCAGTCACTCACTCACTGACTCTCTCTCTCTCTCTCTCTCTCTCTCTCTCTCTCTCTCTCTCCCTCTCCCCCTCTCTCCCTCCCCCTTTCTCTCCCTCTCCCCCTCTCTCCCACTTTCTCTTCCTCTCCCTCCTCTCTCTCACTCTCTCACCTTGTTGTAGAAGGAGTAGAAGGCTGGTCGCTTGATGGAGTAGAGCACAACGTACTGGATGGGCAGCGAGGTGAGGTAGATGCAGTAGGAGAGGCGGCTGAAGGGCTGCCAGATTGGGTGCTCAAGTATATACGCCACGGGTCCTGAGAGTAAGAGGGGGAGAGGAAGGGATTAGATGGATTACGAACAAGGGAAGGTAAAGGAGTAAGTACTTGGATGTGTAGGCCTTTACGAGGTTGTCTGTGAGAAGCTGGCCTGTCTTATGTGAAATTATGAAATAAAGGTTGTGAAGGTGAATGAACGGAGAAGTACTGTAATAATTGCAACAGTAGAAAGAGTGGGAGGAGTAGGACAGCGACTTGAAGAGATAAGATGACAATAAGGAGGAGAAGGAGGAAGAAAATAACGGTTAGGAAAAATATTAACTATTACCTGTCAGAATAATGTGTTTGTGAGGAAGCAATAAAGAAAGAGGGAAAATAATCAATTAAAAAATGAAGAAAAATTAAAGATAAAACCGCAGATAAAGAGAAGGAAAAGAATTGCTACTAAGAAACTTTCTACATACTTTATCTACAACTAATAATAAACTACGCGTGGGATAACAGTTACGATAGAAGCGGTAACACCATGTTTTTTACCTTAACGAAGCTGTCAGAGATATGCAGCACTATTTTAAGTTTATAGGAAAGAATAATTGTCACCTGAACAGGAATTGAGTTAGTGAGGATAAAATATGTGTCTTGTAGTAAAATAGAAAGCAACAAGGTTTCTCCCAACCCACCTGGCTGTCATAAAAGTGAAGATCTGAAGGTGAAAGAAAGAGAAAGTGAGTGGGAGAGTTAAAATGAGCGATAAAGGTAAGAACTGGTGCAAAAAGAGTGAGAGTGAAGAAAAATTATAAAGAACGTTAGCGATTAGATAAGAGTGAGAGGTGAGGGAGGGAATACAAGTGAAAGTTAAAAGTGGGAGTGGCGAACAGAAATGAGAGAGACAAAGGTGAAGAGCAGCACAAAGAAAGAAAAGAAGAGTTAC
>NC_059285.1:10556345-10568845 GCF_017591435.1 Portunus trituberculatus
TGTGTGTGTGTGTGTGTGTGTGTGTGTGTGTGTGTGTGTGTGTGTGTGTGTGTGTGTGTGTGTAGTGGGTGTGTTTGTGGCGTTAATGTGTGTGAATTCGAGAAAGGAAAATGTAAAAAAAAAAATACAAACACACGCACACGCACGCACACACACACACGCACATGCACACGTACCTGGAGCTCTAGCGGCGTGCAGGTGGAGGGCATACAGGTGCCGTACGCCATGAAAGAGAGGGTTTGGGGAAGCAGTATAGGCAAGGCAGGAGTCCTCAAGTTCAGCAAAGGTTTCAGCTTCTCTTTGGCGGACCTTTAGAGGGAGATGAAGAGGATTAAGGGGCGGGAAATGATAGGCGACAGTGTTGGAAGAACAAAGATTTGAGGACGTAGAGAACAGAAATGAGAAAGAAAATAATGAGGGGTTGAATAGAAAGATAAATGATTTAGAATAGAATAATAGGGATGGAAGAGGAAAGCAAGATTATTAAGGAGAAACAAGAGGGAATGAATACGAAGATAGACGAATTAGAAAAGGAGAAACAGGACAGAGGGAGAAAGTAAAGAAATTGATGAGAAATAAATAGAGGGTTGAATAAACAAACGATTTATAAAAAAAAGAAAGAGGACTGAAAAGGAGAAAAGAATAAGGAGGAAGATAAAGGTTTGAGCAAGAAGGGCTGTAAAGAAAAAAATGGAAGACAATAGAGAAGGAAGAAAATAATTGAGATGAAAGAAAGGGAAGTATGAAATAGAAGGAGAGAATTGAGAGGAGAGGGAAGAATACCAGAGAGAGAGAGAGAGAGAGAGAGAGAGAGAGAGAGGTATTAAGTCTCATTAGCTTAGCCCGATTCATTACCGTGACGTGAATGTAGGTAATGAACTCTCACTCCTGCCTAATTAGTCCTGCATTTACCCTAACGAGAAGCGCAAACCTTTTCACTGGGACAATTATGCCAATGCCACTCGCGCTCTCTCAAGGCCACGCACTGTCCCTCACCCAGATTCCAACAAACGTTCTGCATTAATTTTCTTTCCCTGTCCACCACCACCACCACCACCACCAGCCATGCAAATATCTTTCAGTACATTCATGAAGCGACGCAATTTTCATTTTTCAAGGGTTAATATTAGCATGCAATCTACATTCACTAGTTTAGTCCATGGTTGCTCGCGTTTCCTAGTATTGTGCAGTTAGTTCTTGCTCTAATTGGTCACTCTGCTTTGCTGGATGTTGATTTTAGGCAGTGTAGAGGAGAATATTAAATGGCAAATGATCACTTGTACACATTATAGTTTCGACAATATTAACGTAACTAAAAGATACCTGGGAAGGGCGAGAGGACGATAAAAAAAAAGAATTGAAATGCCTCTCGGCCTCTCGGTCTCTCTCTCTCTCTCTCTCTCTCTCTCTCTCTCTCTCTCTCTCTCTCTCTCTCTCTCTCTCTCCTTCCCTGGACAGATTTTTTAACATGTAAGAATTGAACGTGAGAAAAAGAAAACATCAATTTTGTCTAGATTCACGGCGGTGCGATTCATTAAAGTGCAGACAAATTTATGGCAACGGTCCCTTGTGGCGGCGGCGGCAGCGACAGTAATGGCGGTAATGGTGGCGGTGGCGGTAGTGGTGGTGGTGGCAGTAGAAAGTGTTCTTTATCGTGTGTTGTAATTTGTGTGGTATGTTCCTTTGGGGGAAGAGGGGTGGCACTTGTGCTTGTTGTGCGCGTGACGGTGCCCTTGGTTGTGCGGATGTAGGATGGTGAAGGTCGGGGAAGGGGAAGAGATGCATGGTGTACGTAAATGTAAGCACCAGAATGAGTAACTTTCATTGCTCTGCCTAAAACCTGGAAACTCGGAAACTAAACTAAAGAGCAAGGTTTCCCTCTTTACTCATAAGTAGACTTATACACTTTCATGCACTACAATGCTGCTGAAAGGGGGAAGGAATGAGATGCTACACAAAACAACTACATTTCCGTTCCCCATTTTACGTATACAACCCCATTGCAATAAAGCTGAGAGAGATAGGAATGACATACCACTTAAAAATGCGACGTAAATGGTTTCTTTCCTCCTCTGCATTAATAATTTCCCTATCTAAAAGAGCAAAAAGAAAAAAAAATCCATACTCTTAGGTACTAAAAGGGAATTCAGGATAGGTATACGGACAAACCCTAGAAAGAAGTATAAGAGAAGGCCATACTGATACTCACGCGTAGGTCACCAAGCAGTACTGGCCACTAAAGTCAGCGGGAGGGATGGCAGTAGAACGTTTCTCAGCTTTAAAACTTGGAAGATCGGAGGAAACACGTCTATTTGCATCTTTCTGGTCTGGTATGCTGTTGTGAGATTGTTGAGCCGCGTTGAGGAGCCTGGAGAGCACACCGACAGACTGGAGAGGGAGTTTCTGAGACATTTTGAGATCCGAGGAAGGCTGGAAGACTCTTATGTTGAGACACTCCTCAAAGAACCCGAGCTGTTTTACGTTCCCGAGTAGGAGGCCGTCACCGAATTTACCCCACGAGTCCACCACTGCTTTACGTAAAGGGAGAGGGAGCAGAGATGTAGTAGAATAGGGGAGATGAAAAGAGAGGTATGAAGAACAGAGAGGGAAAGGAAAAGAAGATTGAAAGATACGATGAACGGAAAGGGAAATGAAGTAGAAGCGAATAAAGAACAGAGGAAGGAAAAAATAAATGAAAAAGTAAGAAGAGCAGAGAAGATAGAAAAAATATGGAGAACAGAGAAAAAAGGAAAGGGAGAAAGAAGTGGGAGTAATGGGCAGTATTCCATCAACAAGTAAACAAAGATAAAGCAACGAAAAATGCAAACGTGATGTATGAGTGAAAGAGAAAATATGGAAGTGCAGAAAAATAGGAAGAAAGGAAAGAAAAAGTTTTAGGGTTAGTGAATGTATGGGAAAATTTCTCGAAAACCACCCACACACACACACACACACACACTAGAGCTTTCAACTTTAGTGTGTGTGTGTGTGTGTGTGTGTGTGTGTGTGTGTGTGTGTGTGTGTGTGTGTGTAGCTTTACCCTATCTTTACCATAGTATCGACCACCACCACCGCCACTCACGCTGCAGGGGCCACAGCTCGCCCTTCGGGATCATGGTGCTCAAGTGTGCCATGGCTGTGTAGATGGCGGTGAGGTCCCTGCGGCAGTGTGGATTAACCTTGGTCAGGTCAGGCAGATAGAGGTGCACCAGGTCAAGGAAGGTCGTCTGGGCAGAGGTCACGTGGCCTGCTGGTGACATGGGTATTCTACCATGAACTTCTTGTGATCTGGCAAATGAGAGGAGTTTGTTTGTATGGGGGAGGAGGAGGAAGAATACAAGAGGAAAGAACAGACAACAACAGCTTTACTGAACTAAACAAGGTTGTCTGTGTGATTCTGCTACCACTGCAGGTACATCTCAGAGTGTCAAAAGTTAAGAAAAGTTTGTAATGAAAAGCATGAAAACTAGATACAGCTTTCCTGAAAATTAACATTGTGCCAGTTTCAAAAATTTGCCAAAGCAATTTTATAAAGCCTAAATAAAAAAAAAATGTGTGACTGCCAAATTTTTCAGTACATCTTAAAGAATCAAATAACAGATGGAGGAATTTGTAGTGAAAAGCATGAACAACTTTTTAATATAGATAACATAGTCTATTCATTCGCCGCTATACTTTATCACCGCCGCACATATCAAGGGAAACCATCGGTTAGCACTATGAAGAAACAACCTTGGATAAGCGAACATGCAGCGTGAATAACAAGATAATGGAGAAGTGGACTATGTTATCGCATGATAGTTTTAGACCACAAACAGTGAGTGTCACCATGCACGATATCTGTTTGCTTTCCCTCTTTCTTTTTTTTTTTTTCCTAGTTTTCTTCCAAGTGGCAATGTCAACATCAACTTTTGGTGACTAACAAACTCTTATAAAATTCTCCTAAGTGTCTCCTTAACTGACCCACTGCACCTTGCCGGCCGTGATAAGCCACACCTGCTCAAGTGACACCTTTTATTTATGTATGCGTCTCGTTATCGTTCATTGCTCCTTATCGTCCCTATTTTACACACAACACACAACACACAACACACACACACACACACACACACACACACACACACACACACACACACACACACACACACACACACACACACACACACACACACACACCTTCCAGTTCCAGGCGATCTATAGATAGGTACAGTACAAAACTTCCTTTCTTTTCTACTAGCATGCATATCAGGCAGCGAAGCATAGCAGTCCGCCGCCCTACGTCACTGTATTCTGATGGCCTCGTCCACCTTTCCTCACATGATAAGACCAAACACCCCATTGCTCTCCCTATCAGTCATCGGTCATTGACTTGCCTTTCTCTCATTCGCTCCCAAGATTTGCAGACACAGTGGTGAGTCTCAAGTAAAGAGTAAATAGTGTCGGGGTAGTAGTAATAGTAATAGTAGTAGTTGTTGTAGTAGTATTAGTAGTATTAATAGTAGTAGTAATAGTAGTAATAGTAGTAATGGTAGTAGTAGTAGTAGTAGTAGTAGTGGTAGTAGTAGTAGTAGTAGTAGTAGTAGTAGTAGTAGTAGTAGTAGTAGTAGTAGTAAAACCAGTAGTAGTAGTAGTAGTAGTAGTAGTAGTAGTAGTAGTAGTAGTAGTAGTAGTAGTAGTAGTAGTAGTAGTAGTAGTAGTAGTAGTAGTAGTAATAGTAATAGTAGTAATAGTAATTGTCGTAATAGTAATAGTAGTAATAGTAGTAATAGTAATAGTAGTAATAGTAGTAGTAGTAGTAGCAGTAGTAGCAGCAATAATAGTGGTAGTAAAAGAGAAGCGTCAAATGCAATCAGAATCCAGACTTCTATTCCGTTAACTTTTGTTTTGTGTCTGAATATTGTTTTTTCTTTTTTCTCCTGGAGTTAGAACTCGTGCGTGCTTTCTCATTCCTGTTGTTGATAACTTTGTCCCCTCTCTTTCACAACTAAAAAGATATATAAATATATATATATATATATATATATATATATATATATATATATATATATATATATATATATATATATATATATATATATATAGAGAGAGAGAGAGAGAGAGAGAGAGAGAGAGAGAGAGAGAGAGAGAGAGAGAGAGAGAATAAGCAAGTGGCTATACATCAATAGCCAGTGTTATCGGAATCCTGCCCCTCACATTGTATTGGAGCGACTCGAGGCTACACTCACACTCTGAGTTAGAGTCACTCACTCTCTCTCTCTCTCTCTCTCTCTCTCTCTCTCTCTCTCTCTCTCTCTCTCTCTCTCACCTGTTACGCTGCACGGCCTTTAGTATCGCCTCTCTTAAACTTGCAGTCTCATCATCAACCTCTTCCTCTTCCTTCCAATTGTCTGCCTCCACACCCGTCCACCGGAGCGGCGACTCCACTGCAAAGATGCCACCTCCACTATCCACATCCCGGTGCCTGGTATTGATCCATCCGCTGGCGCTCCTAGCGAGTCCGCCGCGCGTGAGACACACCAACACAAACACAAGCGGCGCCAAGTCCTTCATGGCGTCCACTGATAAGTTTTTTTTTTTCAAGACGTGAGGGTTTTGTTTCAGGCGTCTCAGCTACTGCCCCGCTACTGCGCAGCCTTGGCGGGGAACTGAGAGCTTGGCGTGGGTTTTGCGGATGTATCTATGTTCAGTGGTCTTGTTTGGTAAGTAGGTGACCATTACTGTAATCTAATCATGCACTGAAAATAAGCCATTACTATCTTTTGCAGAAGTGGGTCAGTCAGGGGATGGGCATGATAAGGTGCCTGCCTGTGTACCATGAATGGTGGTGGGTTGTGTAGGGAGAGTACTTCACAATTAATGGGTCTAGGTGTCGTGCTTCTTTTATACTTCCCATCCAAATCACTTCACATATTTAACACTCAATGATACCTGCATCGTACACAAACATTGTAATTAATGTTACACATCCTACATACAACTAATCCCACTGTCAATATGTAACACCAATAATAATCTGACTGCATCACAGTTTTCTGATTATACTTATTGGAACTGTGACAGGTGACTTACCCATTGTGATCCTCGCAGGTCTGACTGCTCTGTACAACTTATTTTTGATTCCTTCTGTCTATTTCTGTCTCCTACTCATGATATGCATGTGATGTTAAAGCCACTTTTTGCCCCAACAAGATATCCATTGATATAAGATTTATTTTGTAATACTCCAGTCATACTGTTCATTTTCTTTACTTTCAATACGGTTCTTTTTTCGAGTAACTTTGGTAATCACTAATCAGGAATATATCTGCCCGTCTTGTCCACTTCATTTGCTTCCACTTGCTTCTCGATCTAGTAGTCGCTGCCTGGGTATCCTCTCCTGTGATCTGCTGCTAATATCTGACTCCGTTAGTCTTGCAATGACTCACTGCATCTTGTCTTCGGTGGTTACGTCTCGTCTCTCATCTATCAGGGCGGGGATAGCTTCTTGTTATCTTGGTACCTGCCTTCTTGTTTATCATCTTTTTCCTTCATTTATTCTTTCTACCTTTTATTTATTTCTTGTATAATTTTCTAATGTGTTTAATTTCTTAGAGATTCTTTAGTGACATCATAAGGCATCTCAGTAAATGTCACATGAACCAGTGACAGCTGAACCATTGACCAAAACTGAACCAATTGTTAAACGAACCAATAAAAAACTGAAAGACACATGGAGCCAGAAGAATGATTCAACCAAAAGACAATTGCCGTCTCATCTGTCTCTAAAGGTGAACTCTTTTCTGATACCTCTAAAAACTCTACCCTGGATGATTCAAAGCTGCTTCCTACTTCTCCTCTATCCTCCAACTACTTCATGCTAATCATTTAAGATTCTCCTTAGTGATGTTTTCCAGACCCTCGCTGACCTTAACCTTCATGCAGAAAGTTGATGGACCTGATGTGGTTCTTCATATTTTTCAACAGAACAGGCTCCGTGAAACTCTTCCAACTCTATCAACATCATTTTGTTTCTTTTTCCTGTTTGCCTAAATTCATCTAAGTCCCATAAAGGGAGACCACTCTAATCCTCTAGACTGCCTTCGTATCAATTTGATTTCCTCCCTCTTTATAGTGTTTGCATTTATCCTCAATCGGAAGGTTCATAAGCATCTATCACTTCACAATCTTATATTTGATCGCCAGTATGGGTTCCGCCGTGGCTGTTCCATAGTGATGACCTAGGTTTCCGTCCTGAATCTTTTAAGGAGAGAGAGCACGAGTTCACTGAGTACAAGACTGATAGAGACCAAGAAATGCGACTAATGAGATAATTTTGATTGCCCTCCAAGGACAAACATCAAGGAGATCACGATGCATGTATTCATTCTATGCTGCACTGTGTATGACATTTTCTGATCAATCTATAGAAGATTGATTAATCTATGTATTCTTGAGATGAATTATAAGAGTAAAAATTAGCATCTGTTTTGTTTATCAAGCGACTGTGTGGCCACTGTACGTTTGGTGAAAAGGGGCAGAATGCACTGTCTGGAGGAGGGTTGTCTTGTACCTAAAGGAAAGTTACAACACACACTTACAGTCAGCTCGCGTCAACAGACAAGACATCGCATTGTTAAGATTAGTTCAAAGGAAGACTCCTGCTTCTGTGATATAAAAGAGACTTTGAATTACTCAAAGGAAGGATACAATGTGTTGTAACTATTTTATGCACTTGAAAATACTTAATATACTGACAGACAATTGCTGTCTTTCAAGATTTCATGTACTGCGTAATGTGATAAGTTAAACACATCTGACCCAATATTGGCTTTAACCAACACGAAAATATAGCAGTTATCTACAATTAGATACAATACATAATTAAAATAAGTGTTTCCTAGCATTGTTTATCCCATACGAATAATATCGCTATCATACTAAACACAAAAGTTACCAATACACACCTGGTAAGGATGAGACGCTATAGACGAGTGAAGGGGAGTCATTGCTTTTACCTGAATACTTGAACTAACCTATATCACTGAATCACCAAAACTGAAACACTAATCTATCTTAAACAAGTCACCCAAAGTTCGAACGCAACCTTAACAACCAATCCTACACTGAAACAACTAACTACCTTTACAATCACCACGCTGCGTACTTAATCGGAAATATATTTTTTTTCTGAAGGTTTGCAATTACAGTAAATATGTAACATCTATTATTTTCATTACTGCCTAAATAGAGAACAATATCCATCATTGTTTTGTTTAGACAATGCGTAATATTATCAATTATCTATATTTGATGTCAAGAGACATGTGGCATTCACTCACCGCCACCACCACCACCACGGCAACAGCCTCTCTGGTTTGCAAGTTGCAGCACAAAATGTTTCATCTCTGATCTTATTGACTCTCTCTCTCTCTCTCTCTCTCTCTCTCTCTCTCTCTCTCTCTCTCTCTCTCTCTCACACACACACACACAAGGAGAAGAGCGCGAGTCTGTGGAGTGATACACCCATTCACACTTAATAACGTCCTCCATACCCAAAGAATCGTAGCTGAGCGCCAGTCACTGCTTCTCTGCGCTCAGTTCACCGGTGCAGGGAAGTCGGTGTGGCGGCAAATCTTAGAGACATTTGCGACAAAGATTTCATGGTCGGTTGCCCGATGTAGTAATATTGAAAGTACTGCTGGGAATTCAGTGCGATATGAGTAAATTGATCTCGAAATTCGCAATGTGTGTGTGTGTGTGTGTTTCACTGTTTTCACTGTTTCACTGTTTGATCTGACGAGACAGCCAGACGTTACCCTACGGAACGAGTTCAGAGCTCATTATTTCCGATCTTCGGATAGGCCTGAGACCAGGCACACAACACACACCGCGACAACAAGGTCACAACTCCTCGATTTACATCCCGTACCTACTCACTGCTAGGTGAACAGGGGCTACACGTGAAAGGAGACACACCCAAATATATCCACCCGGCCGGGGAATCGAACCCCGGTCCTCTGTGTGTGTGTGTGTGTGTGTGTGTGTAATTCACCTCCTCGGTCACCTACTGGTCACCTAGCCAGTCTTCTCCATTACGGATCGAGCTCAGAACTCATAGACCGATCTTCGGGTAGGACTGAGACCACATCAACACACAACACACACCGGGAAAGCGAGGCCACAAGCCCTCGAGTTACGTCCCGTACTTATTTACTGCTAGGTGAACAGGGGCCACACATTAAGAGGCTTGCCCATTTACCTCGCCGATTACCGGGACTCGAACCCGGGCCTCTCGATTGTGAGTCGAGCGTGCTAACCACTACACTACGCGGTGTGTGTGTGTGTGTGTGTGTGTGTGTGTGTGTGTGTCTGGGTGGGTGAGTGGGTATGTGTTATTTCTGGAGGATGTCAATGTCACGGATAAAGTTATTCGTTTTCAAATATACGGGCATGATGGTAGAAAGTTTTTATTTTCAAGGGTGACTAATATTTTCTTTGTCTTGAAGTGAAATGGACTTAATGCTGTGATAGGAAATTATTGGAAAAGAGAGAGAGAGAGAGAGAGAGAGAGAGAGAGAGAGAGAGAGAGAGAGAGAGAAGAAGTGTTGATCATTTCCTTTTTTCTTTTATGTCCTGGCTTATAGCGCCTTTACGTAACTTGAAGAGTATTGGATGCGCTGTTAAGCTTCCTCCCATTAGTGGCGCAGGCAGTTTTATTTATAATGTTACCCAATTATAGATTAGAATATTTGAGCCTTGTAAAAATGCCGTTATTAATGCGTCCTCCCGCCCCTTATCTCTCTCTCTCTCTCTCTCTCTCTCTCTCTCTCTCTCTCTCTCTCTCTCTCTCTCTCTCTCTCAATGGACTTTATTTATTACATTTTTGGTCAGTTCCCTTCCTACATAAAAATAATGTGTCTGTTTACTACCTTGTTTTAGTTACCTAGTTGTATGTTACAGAGTTGTAGCGGGTCTCATAGTGACCAGTCTTCACTTAATCCATTCCAGATGTCCACCGTCTAGTGCGGAAAACTGAACTTCTTAATGTTGCTCAGACACTGACTTTTCATGATCTTGTAATGTCCTCGTGTTCGTCTATTTCCATCCTCCTTCAGTGTTAGCAGGTTTTGTCTATCTATCTTTTCCATACCATTTACTAACTTTTACATCATTATTAGATCTCCTCTTTCCCGTCTATCCCTCAAAGATGGTAGTTCCATCTCATTCAGTCTTTCCTCATAGTGAAGATCCTTTATTTCTGGGACCATCTTTGTAGCAGTCCTTTGGATTCTTTCTAGTTTCTTGATGTCTTTCTGCCTGTATGGTGACCATACCATTGCTGCATATTCTAGTCTACTTTTTATCATAGTGGTTATGATCTTTTTCAGCATACTCTTATCCATGTAACTGAACGCCACATTGATGTTACTTAGTGTCTTGTATATTGAAGCAAATAGTCCATTTATGTGTCTTTCTGGAGATAAGGGTATCTTGTATAATCACTGCTTTTCATTTCAATCTCTTCTCTTATTATTGAGGAGGAGAAACGTGGCAGTATTTTTCTTCCCTCTCATCTTTTATTTCTTCATTCTGTTTAATATTTTTTTATTTTCCTTCCTTTCTATTATTTTACATTATTTTCCTTCCTTTCTTTTATTACTCTTATTTTTTTACCTTTATCCATTTCCATTATATGGCATTTCGTGGTATTAAATTCTAATTTCTGCTTTTGGCTCCATTTCCAGATCTTGTCAATATCTTTCTGCAATTTCATACAGTCACCAATGTTCCTTATTTCTCTGAAAGGCTTCTCATCATCTGCAGACAAATTTATGTCGCTACTGAAACCCTCTTGTATATCGATGACATATACTATTTGGAACATAATTAGTGCTATCACCAACGTGTGTGTGTGAGTGTGTGTGTGTGTGTGATTATCTAACTATCTGTCTGTCTGTATGTATGTATCTATCTATATATCTATCGATCTGTCTGTCTGCTTAGCCGTTTCTAAGTTACATATCCTCCAGAACTAAAACCTCACTCTCTTTCTTTTTTCCATAGGTTGTTTTCAGTCACTCACGCACCACCCGTTTGCCAGCGTCAGTATCGAGGTGTGTGTGTGTGTGTGTGTGTGTGTGTGTGTGTGTGTGTGTGTGTGTGTGTGTGAGAGAGAGAGAAAGAGAGAGAGAGAGAGAGACAGACAGAGTGTGTGTGTGTGTGTGTGTGTGTGTGTGTGTGTGTGTGTGTGTGTGTGTGTGTGTGTGTGTGTGTGTGTGTGTGTGCCCCTGCTTCAGTCACTCCTCACACCTGTTGTCCCACACTCCTCCAATTCATAGATAACAGAATGAGAAGGCTTCCGTGCATCTGTGTGTATCTGTCAATAGAAACGTGAATGAAGTTTGAATTGTTGTCAGTAAGCAAGGATTATATTATTAAGTCTTGTATATTCCTTTTCAGTCAGGGAGGAAAAGGTGTAGAGAGAATGGGAACTTAGGACTAGGGAAGAAAACGGTATAATTTTATGGTAGCTAAAATATATATTATCTTTTAGATATGTGCTTAGTTTGTTCATACACACACACACACACACACACACACACACACACACACACACACACACACACACACACACACACACACACACACACACACACACACACACACACACACACACACACACACACACACACACGCACGCACGTTTTTTTTTTAGATATGCTTCACGAAATATATCACAAATGGCAGCCGCTCCTCATGAACTGATTGTAAAGAGGATTTGTCAAACATTCATTCCATTTACTTGAAGTTGAATGAAAGTGATTACTCCCATTCCATTACAGAAGATAAATCAAAACGTTATCAGTAAAAGTTAGGTAAAAAAAAAACATTAAAAAGGCAAAACAAGAAAATAGAGGCAGTGTTTTCCCCATCGGTGCTGATTCGACAAGTAAAAGTGGAAAAAAGTCTTCACTTCACGAGGAAAAGCTGGAAGGTGGATAAGCTTGTCATCCACCACCACCACCATCATCACCACCACCGTAGCTCAGATGGGTGTCATTGTCTACACAGATTGATTGGGTCTCGTTTCTTTTCCCTCATACTGCCACCCCTCCCATCCCCCTAAACCACACCCCAACTGCCACCCATCCTGCAGCCACCCGTCCTACTACCACCCCTTCTTCTGCCACCCTTCCCCTGCACCACCCCCCCTCCACCTCACCCACCCCTCACCAGGACCACCTACTCATGCCACCACACACTTTGTTCTAGGGTTTCTATTTTCACCTTATTGAGTTTATTATTGAGGAGGAGAAACGTGGCAGTATTTTTCTTCCCTCTCATCTTTTATTTATTCATTCTGTTTTATATATTTTTTTTCTATTTTCCTTCCTTTCTATTATTTTACATTATTTTCCTTCCTTTCCATTATTACTCTTATTGATTTTCTTCCTTCCTATTATTCGTATTATTTCCCTTCCTTCCTATTATTACACGTATAGTTATTTGTTTTCTTTACC
>NC_059285.1:10573845-10576345 GCF_017591435.1 Portunus trituberculatus
GACGCGCCGGTGATCAATTTCAAGGGAACGAGAAAGAAAAAGTACGGCAAATATTAAGACGCCGCGGCCCCGCAAAAGACTTACATCGTGTGTGCGCCGTGACAAACGCACATATACCATTCACAATTCAGCGTGTGCACACCATCTTTGCGTGTGCACCTTGTACCTGCTACTCCATCCTCTCACTCTCACGGCTCCCCCCGTTGTGTGCACGCGGGGCTGAATGCCATGTGCACTGACACCCAGACGCACACATAGATATGCGACTCCCCGTGCACTCTGTAACAGGTGAGTGTGTGTGTGTGTGTGTGTGTGTGTGTGTGTGTGTGTGTGTGTGTGTGTGTGTGTGTGTTTATGTTCTACCTCACACCCGAACAAATAGCGTCAATAATCGTTCACACACGTCTATTATTCTTTCACCCACACACACACACACACACACACACACACACACACATCCACACCCACACGCACATAAAAAAAAAAAACATAAATAAACACGCAGCGGTGAATGCACCCAGACCTGTCACCACATGGCACTGTTATTCACTGCACATTATCTGTTGCCTCATTCATTTCACTCCTGCCACAAATTGTTCGTGGTGCAAACTTCGTCGCTGAATTGCAGAAACGTAACGCTTTATTTTTTTTCTATTCTTTTCAGAAATACACGTACTCCGTCATACACTTACACCATCTCTCTCTCTCTCTCTCTCTCTCTCTCTCTCTCTCTCTCTCTCTCTCTCTCTCTCTCTCTCTCTCTCTCTCTCTCTCTCTCTCTCTCTCTCTCTCTCTCTCTCTCTCTCTCTCTCTCTCTCTCTCTCTCTCTGGTCACGCAGTGGTGTCATTTGTGTTAGTTTTTTGTCTTAATCACAAGGCTGTCACTTTTCTACAGCAATTAAAGAGACCAAAGAGATCCGTTGCACGAGAGAGAGAGAGAGAGAGAGAGAGAGAGAGAGAGAGAGAGAGAAGAAATAAAGCCCATTTGTGTGTGTGTGTGTGTGTGTGTGTGTGTGTGTGTGTGTGTGTGTCGCCGAAGGAGACCTGCGATAATGAGGAGGAGAAGGAGCAGAAAAGAACGGGCATTGTTTTGCAGCTTTTGATAGGGAAATGAAGATGATGAGGAAGAGGAAGAAAAGCAGGAGAAGGAGGAGGAGGAGGAGGAGGATAATAATTCCGTGCTAATGAAGGAAGGTTATAATAAAGAAGAGAGTTGAAGGTTTGAGTATGGTGATGAAGATACTTTGAACTTGATAAGGATAGTAGAATAAAAAAAAAAGTAGATATTTCGAGGTGTGATGATGTAGTGATGATAATAGTGGCTTGGTGAACAGATAATGATTTGATATAACATTTAAGGTGGAGATAAAGAAAATAGTGTAAGATGTCAATAATGGTGATGGCAAGTGATGGTGTTGGTAATAGTGGTAATTAGTGTTAATGATGATGATACTGGTGGTGTCTGATAATGGTGATGATGATGGCAGTGCTAACAGTAATGCCAATTGTCGTTGTGGTGATAATGGTGATGGTGCCAGTGATGGTGATTACAGTAAGGTGAGATAATGGTGGAGACAATGGTGTGAGAAACTGTACACGTGGGATGGGTGACAATAATGGTGACGGTGGTGATGGTGATGGCGTTGATGGTGAGTGGTGATTAATAATGACACGTGCAACTGAATGTGTGTGTGTGTGTGTGTGTGTGTGTGTGTGTGTGTGTGTGTGTGTGTGTGTGTGTGTGTGTGTGTGTGTGTGTGTGTGTGTGTGTGTGTGTGTGTGTGTGTGTAATTGCAAATAACAATGATGGATAGTGAACAGATAACTAATAGTGCCAAGGCGTTACGTACACAACACTAACAATAAGTAAGATTAAGAAACACTCGCTACATTTAAGTAACTTCACTCCTCCTCCTTCCCTTAATAAATAAATAAACAAATCTAATAAAAAAAAACAATAAAATTCCTTCTTCACTAGTCCACTTCTACATAATCCACTTTTTTCCACCTTGATTTTCTCCTTTTTTAATGACTTGGGAATAGTTGTGGTGTCGCCGGTGGTGGTGGAAGTGGTAACAGTGGCGGTGGTGGTGGTCATGGTGGAGGTGGTGGTGGCAGGTGGGGACTCAGTTACCATGTGCTGGGTTTGAAGAATGCGGGATGGGAATACAGAGAATAGCAAGTGGAAGTGAGTAGTGAGAGGAAGTGATAGGAATGTGAATAATGGAAACTATTGGACATGTGAGTGAAATTAGCAGGAATAGATAATTATGATGTGTAAGAATAATGAGAATAATGACTACTGAATAAAGCAAGAAACAATTATTAGCAAAAATTATCCGAATAGGAATATATAAGATTAATGAAGCAGTAAGAATGGCAATGATAGCAGTGGAAATATGTAGTGAGGGAAACTATTAGGAATGAGGAATCAATGGTTGTGAACGTAAACAAAAACAAAACGAAACAAAAACTGGAATGACGTGATAAGAAAATATAG
>NC_059285.1:10588845-10593845 GCF_017591435.1 Portunus trituberculatus
CTCTCACTCTCCCACCATACTACACCTCTCAGCTAACCCACTTGTGACCCAGCCGTGAACTCGTATGCGGTCAGGAAAATAGGTCACAGCGGGTCATCTTACCGTGAAGCTGCTTTGGTGGTGATGGTGGTGGTGGTGGTGGTGGTGGTGGTGGTAGTAGTTGATGTTGTTGTTGTTGTAGTGTTGCTATTGTTGTTGTGTTGTGGTTAATTTGTTGTATTTTCTTGATGTTCTTTTCTTCATCATCTTCTTCTTCTTCTTCTTCTTCTTCTTCTTCTTCTTCTTCTTCTTCTTCTTCTTCTTCTTCTTCTTCTTCTTCTTCTTCTTCTTCTTCTTCTTCTTCTTTTTCCACGCAGTATTAATTTGTATATTATTCTGTTACATCAAAAGGTCAACTGTAAGCCGAGTTAGGTTAGAAGAAAGGAGGAGGAGGAGGAAGAGGAGGAGGAGGAGGAGGAGGAGGAGGAGGAGGAGGAGGAGGAGGAGGAGGAGGAAGGAAATAAGAGGAGCAGGAGAAGAAAGAGAAAGAAGAAAGCAAGGATTTGACAGAGAGAGAGAGAGAGAGAGAGAGAGAGAGAGAGAGAGAGAGAGAGAGAGTCAAGTTCTGCACAACACCTTTCACCCTTGCTCCCCTCGTTCTCCTCCTCCTCCTCCTCCTCCTCCTCTTCCTCCTCCTCCTCCTCCTCCTCCTCCTCGCCTTTTACTCGGCTCAGAAGTGTTTCAAGGCCGTTCTGGGAAGGGGCGTGTCCAGTTTTATTGCTTTTTTATACGTTTTTTCTCCTTTTACGCAGGGAAGCAATAGTTTGTGGCGGAAGGGGAAGAAGAGAGAGTAAGCAAAGGAGCGAGGGAGGAGATAAAGGAGGAGGAGGAGGAGGAGGAAACGAGGGAGAGGGAACGTCGGTATAGGATACTTGTCACCAGCTTCCTCTCTCTCTCTCTCTCTCTCTCTCTCTCTCTCTCTCTCTCTCTCTCTCTCTCTCTAGTTTGCTGAATAGGCTGTGTTATCTTTATGCATTCCACCACCTCTTTCTCTTTTCTTCCTCTTCTTCTTCCTTTTCTTTCTCCTCCTCCTCCTCCTCCTCCTCCTCCTCCTCCTCCTCCTCCTCATGACGGGGTTAGTTACATAATAAACTTAAAGTTGCTAGTGGACACTAGGCAACTATTCTAAAAGTTTATGTGGGTGGCAGGTCCTTCCTTCACGCGTTTACCCAAAACTTTCTTTCTCTTTGGTCACAAATTTAAGGAAAAGAGAGAAGGGGAAAAAGGGAGGAGAGAAAAAAATAAGACTACAATGATTGCAATGTGGTTTGTAAAATTGCCCGGATATCTTGATGCATTATTTTGTACGTCTCTCCTTTCTTCCCTCCGCTCTTCTCCCCCTTCCCTCCTTCCCTCCCCTCCCTCCCTCCCTCCCTCCCTCTCTCTGTGGCCTACTATCACTCGGTAGCTCTTGTGTATGTGTGTGTGTGTGTGTGTGTGTGTGTGTGTGTCATAAAGGTTACCCAGTGAGTGTCTCCGTATGCATTGGATACAAAGGTCACTCTCTCTCTCTCTCTCTCTCTCTCTCTCTCTCTCTCTCTCTCTCTCTCTCTCTCTCTCTCTCTCTCTCGCTCTCTGATGACGTCAATGGTGCTGATGATGGTGATGATGGTCGAGGGTGTAAAAACAGTGTCGTAATGGAGAAATATACATTAACACATTCACTTTCATTGGTGGGAAGTTCAGATTGCTTGGTATTTGCGTCCAGGCTTACCAGGAAAATATTACATGTTGAACTCAATCTGGCAACACTTTGCAGATTATCTTTCTTCCTTTCTTTTACATAATTTCTTGAACACTGCTCAGGTTGTCAGCTTTTTAGGCTTTATTTTTACTTTTTTGTGATGCATGTGTGCAAGAGTGGGTGAATCAGCGGTAGGCCACACAAAGCAGTGCACAGCAGATGGCACACTTGTGAAGGACGCCTGCAAGCGTGCACGTGTTCCTTCGTGGCAATGCTTTCATAACTTGTATAATTCTCTAATACCTTGAAAATGCCTCGTAATCTGCGCTGCTACTGGCAATGCATTACTTCCGCGATCTCTTATCGAGATGTTACTTCCTCAAAACTTTGTCGTGATATTCTTTCTCTGTCAGCTCTTGTTGGCTTCCGTAAACAGAACTATTTTCATTATCAATATATATATGTATATATATATATATATATATATATATATATATATATATATATATATATATATATATATATATATATGTGTGTGTGTGTGTGTGTGTGTGTGTGTGTGTGTGTGTATATGTATATATATATATATATATATATATATATATATATATATATATATATATATATATATATATATATATATATATATATATATATATATATATATATATATATATATGTGTGTGTGTGTGTGTGTGTGTGTGTGTGTGTGTGTGTGTGTGTGTATGGAGGGGAGCCTGGGGATCTGTGTAATGAACGAATAACTTAGTCTTATCTATTTATTTATCTATTCATTGGTCATGTGTACGTATGTGTTTGAGTGCCCGGCCAAAAGCTGTCCAGTGCTACTATAGTAACACAGCTTAGCGAGGCCTTCCATTCATTCGTCGCCTTCTTAGAGTAAGTCATACATGTGAACCATTTCTACTGTGGAGTTGTGCGTTTTCTCTCAAAACTGTTTTTCTTTTTTTTTATTGTTACGTATTTCTCCCTGAAACTCCTCCAGTGATATCCTTGCATGTTGATCGTAATATTTTTTTTCTTTGTGAATAAAGAAAGATGCAAATGAACTATTTATTTCCATTCACTTGCCTGTTTCTTCCACTGACCTTGTTTCTCCCTTTATTACCCATGCATTTCCCTTCAGACGTCGCTTAAAACTCTCATTGCCTTTATTTCCCTTATAAAACTTAACGATGCCTGTGAACCATTTATTTTCCTTCTTCTCATTTACCAGTTTTCTCCCAAGACCTGCTTTTTCTGCCCATTAAACCTGTACATTTTCTCCCTAAACATCCTTTAAATCTCGTCATAAAGAGCACTGCTAAAGTATCGCGTGGCCGCACCTGGCGTGGCAGCTGTCGCCTTGCCCATTACCTTACCTTCGCATGCCGCCACTTCACCTGTCGTCTCATCTGTCACCTACCCGTTATCTTACCCTCGCTTCACCTGTTGCTGCCTCATATTCTCACCTCTTCTTTGCTTCACCTGTTCGTATCTATTTTTTTTTTTCATCTCTTCCGTTTACCAGTTCTTCCCTCTCACCTTTGCCTTACCTGTCATAACCCTTCTTTCCTCTCCTCCACTTACTTGTTGCTCCCTCTCACCTTTCCTTTTGCATTACCTGTTATAATCTTTTTGTTTTACTTCTCCTCCATTTACCTGTTGAACTTCTTACATTTATTTCGTTCCGCCTGTAACATTTTGTCACTTCCTATTTATCTACTAATCCTTCTTTTTTCTCGTTTGCTCCACCTACATCTTATTTCTCCCCTTCTTATTCATATCATATTTGTCTCATTTCTCTTTTTCTATTACCTCTTGTTTATTTGTCATTTCTGTTTCTCGACTTTTATCTTTCTGCAACAGTATTAATCCTCTCTGAGTTTTTTTCTGGTTTATTTGTTATTTATTTTTTCCTGTTATCACATTTTTCTGTATTTTCTTCTCTTCCTGCTACCGCAATTTCTCTTCTATTTATACTTCGAGCTCCTCTCTTCCTCCTCTCACTACTAATTTTCCCTCTCTCTTGTCTTGTGTTACCGTCTACAATCACAGGAAATATTTAAGCACACGCCAGATGGAGATACAAACCCCTCGGAGCAAAGACACAGCTGCATCTCCGCCTCGCTCCGCTACCTTAGAGGAGAACACGACTCACTCTGAGACATTAACGCAAAGCCGCAAAGATTCCACTGTCTCCGCACCGCAACTCAATCCCAGTGTCCGCTGCTGCAGTATCTTTAAATGGTACTGGAAGGTAGATTTGCCTGACTTATTGTAGATAGGATGTATGTTTTTTTTTGTTTTATATATATATATATATATATATATATATATATATATATATATATATATATATATATATATATATATATATAGTGAAAGAAATGAGTGAAATTTGAAAGTGGGATTATACAGGAAGAACCAAAACTTTATTTCTCTCTACATATGTAAGATATTTTTCTTCCCATCGATTTTTTTTTTCATTTCTTAATTATTATTTTCCCCGCCACTCAATTTCCCCGCGTGTGTTGCCGTGGTGCTAAGGGCGGCTGACATGCGGGCAGATTGTGGGCGGCCAGTATGCAGGAGGCATGCGTCGCTATGTTCAGTCTGGCGGAACGCTGGTTGGCTATAGGTAGAGGTGGAAAGTTAGATGATGGATTGACTTTGGTTAGGAGATATGTATGTGGTTGTGAGGGCCTGGATGTGAACACGAGATATCTCTGTACGCTGTCTCTTACTCTCATATGCAGGGGCGCCGTGACCACTGGGCATGATGTGTTGGGTATACTGGCATTAGGACGTTTTGCTTTAAGCTGTATGATCTTTCACGGCGATATGAAACAATTCACGACAACAGAGGTACAGCACAAGATCTATAAAGCACTTACGAGAAAGGAAAATTAAATAAAAGTAGATTTTCCATAGTCTACTCTGTATGATTATGATTCACAGTGCGATTCTAAGAAAGATGTGTCAAGCATTGTGCTCACAAGAAACAGAGATGGCTACTCGGACTCTCATGAGTGTTTGTTCTCTTTAATGGTGTTGACTCCTTGTTAAATTACAGCTAGACCTAAGGCGACAACATGTTTGGGAATTTTTTGTTATGCAAGAGAGGAGACTGGCCAGGGGCAACAAAAAATGAAGAAAAAAGGCCCACTCGATTGCCATTTCCCCTAAAGTTATTAAGAGTTATCCAAAAGACAGGGACAAATGTCTTGAAACCTCCCTTTTGAAAGAAGTCAAGTCGTAGGAAGATGGAAATACA
>NC_059285.1:10603845-10643845 GCF_017591435.1 Portunus trituberculatus
TCCGTCTCCTCCTCCTCCTCCTCCTACATTTTATGGCGTAATTTCTTGGTAACAAACTGTGTACAGCAGTTTTTATTTGCGCTAATTTGTTTTATCTCATTTGTCACTGTTTGTTCTTGATGGTATTACGAAACACACACACACACACACACACACACACACACACACACACACACACACACACACACACACACAGTACATCATGTGCGTTTCCCAGACGCCGTCACTCACCGTTACTTCTTCCTCCTCCTCCTTCTCTTCCTCCTACTCCTCCTACTCCTCCTCCTCCTCTTCCTCCTACTTCTCCTCCTCCTCCTCCTCCTCTCCGTCCTTTTCCTTCATTGTTGCCAACATCAAGAAAACAAGCTGGAACCGTGACGCACACAACATTTGGTGAGCGTCACACCGTCACCAAACTTTTCTTTGTTAGTTTTGTCACAGACTCTCCTCCTCTTCCTCTTTCTCTTTATCTCTTCCTCTATCGTGCAAAAGACGCAAAAAAACACCGTCCTGTATTGTTGCTGCGGTACAGGAGGAAACAAGGGGAAAGAATAAGTGTTACGAGAAGAGGAGGAGGAAGAGGAGGAGGAGGAGGAAGAGGAGGAGGAGGAGGATGCATCTCTAATTATGCTCCGTTAGGAACTATGTGTGTGTGTGTGTGTGTGTGTGTGTGTGTGTGTGTGTGTGTGTGTGTGTGTGTGTGTGTGTGTGTGTGTGTGTGTGTGTGTGTGTGTGTGTGTGTGTGTGTGTGTGTGTGTGTGTGTTGAAATTAACAGAGAAAATAATGAAAGATAAAATAAATTCGTGAACTTTCTTCTTATTCTTCCTCTTTTTCGTTCATTATATATTATGTTACGTTTCATTTTTTCTTGATTTCTTTTGTTAATGTTGATAGATTTTTATTTGTTTACACACACACACACACACACACACACACACACACACACACACACACACACACACACACACACACACACATTTTTTTTTCTTCTAAAGATTATTATGTTTTCAGGGTTTGACTTTTCTTTTTTTTTTTCTTTTTACTTCACCTGCCCACCAGTTAACTCCAAATAACAGAAGCAAGAATTCTCGCAAGAAATTAAAACAAAAGTCATGAAATTTTATACCAATTGTTTTGTTCACATTTGTTTTCTTTTTGTTCTTGTGTGCGTGAAATAACACCAACCATTCTTGAGCTATCTCTTCTCACACAAAGTTCACATTACCTCTGATTTTTACAAACATTTTTTTTTTCTTTTTACTCTCTTTTTTTTTTAACTGCATGATTTTTTTTCCATCTGAGTTTTGTGCAAAGATATTTCGTCTGTTTTCTGTACGTGGATGCTTCACGCACAGACACCTCACAAGATCAAATAAAAAAAAAGACACTAGTTCACTTTTACGACTATCCACTTTCATGAACACCTCTTTCTTTTACAGCACCATTTCTTATTTTTTATCTCTTCTCTCTTCATTGTGTTTTACAAGTTTTACGATGGATGCTTTCTTGAACCTTCTTTTTTCCTTTACGATTTTTTTTATATAATTTGTTTTCCTTGTCACTATTTTTCATACCCTTTCTGTGTTCTCTAGGAAATGACACTGACCTTGAACCTTCCTCCTGTACGTACCTCTCATTTCTAAAGTTTCTCCAGCACAGCAACATTTTCCATCCTACTCAATGATTTTCAGCGATACTTCTAGAATGCATCAGTAACACAGTATCGTGCTCAACACTTGTACAGGACCTTCTTTTACCTTTCAACCTTTTTTCATTGGCAACTGGTACATAAGAGGACCTTTTTTTATGTTTTTACCCTTGCCAGTGATCCTCTTGGAAAATAAACAAGTAACTAGATAAATTAAATCCTAGTATGGGCAGTGACACCCCCACTGATGACCCCTTGCTTGAGCACTGTAGCATATGGCCAGCGTGAACCATTCCTATTTTGCCATTAGAGTAACGGAGTGGCAGTATAGAGGCGGAAGACGTAACAAAGCAGACAGGAAACTAAAGTGGAGAGATGAGAGTGTGATCCCGTATTCCTAAGTGTTTTGGCCTCTCATCACACTTTTTTTTGTCACAGGACATATAGATAATTATTCGTGTTCGTAGGAGTGATTTTTCTTATCGAACTATCAACAAAATCACACAAAAAAAATCCTTTAAAAATCCCTAATACAACTTGTTAAATGTAAGAAATAAGACGATGAAATTTTGAGGAACAGTGTCGAAGATTGAAGAGAAGGTGACGGTTACCAGTCTGGGGGGATTGGTTTGTCCTGCAGTGGAATCATGGAGGCTAATAATGAGGAGGAGGAGGAGAGGGAGAAGGGAAAGGGGAAAGAAACGGAAGGGAAGTAGGAGGAAAGAGAAAAGAACCCGGAGAAGGATAAATAAGAATGGGAAGAAGAAGAGAAGGAGAAGGAAGATGAGTAGGAAGAGAATGGTAAAGAAAGAAAAAAAGAATAGAAACAGAGGAGGAGAAAGAAGAGGAAGAAAAGGAAAAGAAGAAGAGGAGAAGGTGAAGGTTGAGCAGCATCCGTACGAGAAAGAATAAGAAATTTCAACCATTCATCATCCCAGCAGGAGGCAACTGTCTATCGTTTGTTACTCGGATAATTGACGTCTAGCGACGAGTCAATAAGCAGCAGGCATTGGCAGTAGTGATGTCCATGAACCGGTTAATGGAGTGGTGGTGTTCCCTGTCCCCACTACCACCACCACCACCACATTGTATTGTCTCGTACTACTGGTGTTCTGCCCGCCTGACCTTCCTGTGTACTTGTTATCCTTTCCCTATCCGTTCGTCCTTTTTTCACAGTGTTTAGTTGTTTTATAGCATTGCTTTTTCATCTCTATCCATTTGTTGTTGTTGTTGTTGTTGTTGTTGTTGTTGTTGTTAGGTGTTGTATGATATAGTGATGTTCGCTTTATTCAACTTTTCTTCCTTATCTCTCTCTCTCTCTCTCTCTCTCTCTCTCTCTCTCTCTCTCTCTCTCTCTCTCTCTTCTATCTATTTGTAATGAGGATTCTTGGTACTGTCTGTCCACTCTATGACTCTATTAACGGCGGGTGAAAGGACATCTGCAATTAGACGTGTGTGTGTGTGTGTGTGTGTGTGTGTGTGTGTGTGTGTGTGTGTGTGTGAATCAGCGTGATTTCACGAGTTTCTTATTTTATGACAGTCCTCGTTTTATTCATAGTATTTGCGTTGTTATATTGTTTGTTCTATTTGAGATGCATCATTGGTAAGTGTTCATTTAGTTTCTCTTCTTTTCGTGTCAGTGGGACTTGAATCAACCGCTTACGTTTTCTATTTCGTTTTTGTCGTTTTACTGCATTCTTGTTCCATTTCTTAAAGTCTACTTCATTACCTCTAGTTTTAGTTTGCGTCGTAGTTTTCTACTCATACTTTCATTTCGTCATTTGGTCTCTTCTTGCATTCTTGCGTCCACTAAAACGATGATATTTGGCATAATCTTCCTGTTTTCCTCACGTCTTGCTTGCTCTCGTTTCCTTACACTTTACCTTGCTCACGTCTTGTTCACTTGTACACTATATCTCTCCTATTTTCTTTACTACACGAGTATATTTCCCTCTTGTTACCATTGCTCTGAGTGACGCATGTGCTGCGCCACTGCCATTAGAGTCAGAATGATCGTCCTCTTCCTCCTGTTGTCTCTTATTATCGTTGTCTTGACAAGTATTCCCTGGAGAGTGACGCGCCGCTGTACAGTAACACTCCACACTCTCCTTCACGTTCCCACGCCCGCACTTGACGGTGGGAACGCGAGTTTGTGCTTACATGTCTCTCAGAGGAAACAGTTAGGTATTTGATGGACGAGTGGAGATCTAGCAGGCCGCTTGTTCATCAGTCTTGCTTTACGGGTCACCTAACCTCTCCAAGCTTAGGTCCACTGGGAGGAGCCAGTACACCTTAGCCCATAGCCGCTTAGAACGTATTGGCATGTTCCATGACACTAAGGATTTTTTTTAAGCTAAGAGTATTAATGAACACAATACATATTGTGTTGATTGTAAGAGCTCAGCTGTAGAGTTTAGTTTTAGGACCATAATGAGAAAAGCTTCACTGTCCTCCCCCTCCACCCGACTACTTGAAAAGGCTGTTTCTTCCTAGTTAAAGTTATAAGGATTTTTAAGGATTTTTTTCTTTTGTTTTTGGTGATACAACAAGATTTCTGCATTATTAACGGGAGAAATACTCTTAAAATTCCTGCTAGTAATTTTTGCTGCATCTGAAAATAATAGTCATAGTGAAAGAATAAGGCATTTCTCAATATGGTTATGAATTTCAACCCAAGCAAGCATATGAAAAGACTACCGGGTTCATGGGCTCCAGTAAGTTAGAGTGGCATAGTGTTGGCTCAGATCACTCTCACCAGCCGTGTGTGCCTGGAAGTGAGAACAGCGCGGGGACGTGGCGACGTGCTCGTGTTCAGCTCGGGTTCTCCTTCCTCAGGCATGATTGCAATGAGGTTAATGGTGGTGGTGGTGGTCGTGGTGGTGGTGGTGGTGGTGGTGGTGGTAGTGGTGGTGGTGGTGGTGGTAGTGACGGTGACGATGATTATTCGCTTTCTTGAGTCTGGATCGTTCATGGAGTTATTTGGCGATTGTGGTGGTAACGGTTGATGATGATGGGAATAGGTGATGGTGATGACATACCTGCAGTATGTACAGGGATGGTGATAGTGATGGTGAGAGTAAGGCGGCTGTGTTGGCTCCTTTAATTAGGTCTGTCAGATATTGTAGTACAGGCAATGTCGAGTTTGTGTTGTTTGTGTGGTTTTTGTGTGAATTGTTTGTGTTCGTGTGATGCTTGCATTGTGTTTGTGTTGTTTTTGTGAGCTGCCTGTGTTTTGTTGAAGTGGTCACGCTGTATTTCTTCCACAGCGTTGGCGGTATTCGCCTGTGCCGGATGGGCGCCGCTGGGCTTGGCGCGCCACCCCGCCACGCCTGCCACCCGCCGCGACGCCTCCAAAAGACACCTTGTCCCGCCACCTCCCGCCCCAGCTCAGGCCCTCGCCAAGGTGCCCCATAACAAGGAGGGCGCCGCCTCCACCACGCCCGCCGCCACTACTCTAACGGATGACGTCACAACCGCCACAGAAGACATAACAAGTGCCTCTACATCCCCGCCAGATGACGTCGCGTCACCCACCGTCACCTTAACTAGTCACGTGACGGCGCCCACCTCCCACATCGATATCGTCACTGACACAACTACAGATGATATCTTGTATACCACTACAGCGCTCCCAAGTGACGTCACGGATCCCATAGATTCCGCAGAGACCGTCACAACCACCACTAATGATGTCACGACCACCACCTCTGCCACCATCACCACCACCAGTATCAGTGACATCGCCGTCCACACACCGCCCAGCAACGCCCTCACGTCCACTGGTGGTGGAGATGGTGGTGGCGATGGTGGTGGTTTAGGAGCTTTTGCGGGCATAGTAGGTGACGAGGAACTGGAGTGGGACGACGAGGAGGACGACAGGCAACTGTACGAGGCGGTGGTGACGAGTATGGCTCAGTGGCACCTTCGCCGCCTGGCTAGGGAGAGGTAAGGGCACGTGTTCGAATCTCACCAGCTCTTCCACACACACACACACACACACACACACAAACACACATGTGCACACACATGTGTATCTCACCTCTTACCTTTTCTTTGTGTGTGCATTTTCTTTTGTCTTTCCTATGGTTTCTTTTTTCTTTCCGTGTGCACTTAAGTAGATTTCTTCCTGTGCACCTTTTTCTTTTCTGTGTAGTGCTGGTCATGTTCAGCACGTGTGATTTTGTGTTAGCTTTGTCTCATGTACAGTTTTCTTTTCTTCTTTCGTGTATGTAGACTTCATGTCATGTGCGGTGTCACACACACACACACACACACACACACACACACACACACACACACACACACACACACTTGTTACGTCACATGTACACCTCGCGGGGACTGATTTCTCATGTATGTACATTTTCTTCCGTGTATGTCTTCATCATTTCCTCTGTAAATGGACACACACACACACACACACACACACACACACACACTGATTTGATTGAGCGTCCGTGTTGCAGACAAGGGCACCGTCAGAAGAGAGACGAGGAGATGGTTTGTTACTTCGAACTCGGCTGCTTCACGGACGATGGACCCTTTGACTACCTGGACCTGCTACCCTCCCCGCCCGACGAGGTGTGTGTGTGTGTGTGTGTGTGTGTGTGTGTCATAATGGTAGAGTCTCGTAGAAGTAGTAGGTAGGTAGGTAGGTGCATTACACATAATTATGGTGAGAGTACAAGTATGAATGTAATCTCTCTCTCTCTCTCTCTCTCTCTCTCTCTCTCTCTCTCTCTCTCTCTCTCTATATATATATATATATATATATATATATATATATATATATATATATATATATATATATATATATATATATATATTATATATATATCCATCCATCCATTCATCCCACACCTTCCGTTTTCTTTTCACATTCCCAAGACGCTCATTCCTTCTCACCACCACCGCCACCACCACCACCACCAATGTTACGCCACCACTGACTGACGCAAATTTACGCAACCCATTCCTTCCCTCAGATCAACACCCGCTTCCTGCTGTACACGCGGGAAAGAGACAAGGAGACGGTGCTCAAACCTTTTAACATCTCCAGCATCCTCGACACTCACTTCAACGTGTCCAGACCCACCAAATTGCTTATCCACGGCTTCGGCTCCTCCTGCTACAGCGTGTGGATCAAGGAGATGCGCATTGCTCTACTGACGGTGGTACGTCATTAGTTGAAGGGGGGGTGTGTGGCTCTTGCTGTTAATATTTCTACTGATGTTACTGTTACTGGTATTACTGTTAGCGTTACTACTGCTACTTCTACTGATCTGCTTCTCTTTATTCTTCTTCTGCTCCTCCTCCTTATGGTATACTGCTACTACTACTACTACTACTACTACTAATAATAATAATAATAATAATAATAATAATAATAATAATAATAATAATAATAATAATAATAATAATAATAATAATAATAATAATAATAATAATAATAATAATAATAATAATAATAATAATAATAATAATAATAATGATAATAATAATAATAATAATAATAATGCCTCTCTCTCTCTCTCTCTCTCTCTCTCTCCCTTCCAGATGGACGTAAACATCATTTGTGTCAACTGGCAGAAGGGCGCCGAGCTTCCTAACTACGTGCGCGCCGCTAGCAACACGCGGGTCGTCGGCAGGCAGGTGAACGACGGGGAGAGAGAGAGAGAGAGAGAGAGAGAGTGTGTGTGTGTGTGGCGAAGTGAGTTGAATTACATGAATAAGAAAACGTAAACAGAACTGGTATCTAAACTTTTAATACCTTTCTTCTTCTTCTACTACTACTACTACTACTACTACTACTACTAATACTACTAATACTAATACTAATACTACTACAGGTGGCGCTATTCCTGGAGAGACTCACTGCCTTCCTCAACACATCCTTAGACGACTTCCACCTGATCGGGTTCTCCTTGGGTGCCCACGTCTCTGGTCACGCCGGCGCCACTCTCAAGAATCTCTCCAGAATATCAGGTCAGAGGGATCAAGAGGCTGCGAGGAAGATAAGGGAGCATTGTAGAGGAAAAAAGGAGAGCTAATAAATGTCAGGAGGTAGTCAGCAGGTAAAGGCATCAGGAAGCCATGGAAGTGAAAGGGTGTACTAAAGGGAAGGAGGAAGAGATTATGAGTGTCAAATTAAGTGCGTGAAGTTAGGGTTACGTTACTCATTTGTTTGTAAGGAAGAAGATACGGAGGTGGTAGCCAAAAAGATGCATTTACAGTGAATTAAGCAGTTGAGATTGATAAGAAGTGCGTATGGAGGGATACCGGGTAGAGAATTGGAGAAGTGGATTGCATAGATCGTTATAGATGGGAATGTGTCTTTGTCATTGTTCAGGTATTAGAGGGAGAGAAAGTTCATTTATCGAGGTGGTAGATGTCATACTAACTATACAAATAAGGCATATCAGGACCCTTTCCACTGTGCCTATTAAACCTCCATTACCGTCCATTCACCCACATACCTCCCTTTTACAACTTTTCATCTATTCACTCACCCCGTTACGTCGCATCTTCCACCTACCTATACGTACACCCCTCCTCCTCCTCCTCCTCCTCCTCCTCCTCCTCCTCCTCCTCTTTCTCATTATTACCCACCATCACCTTGACACAGCCTTCCTTTCTACCTCATCCAGCAGACTCTCATTCGTTACATCACAGTGGCGCCTTATGACTTTGTTTTTGCCAACTATTTCTTCACATTTTTTATTTATGTAAGAAGAACAAAGGTAAAAAACAAAATGAACAAGAAAGGACCTACGGAGATGCTATTCCTACCAAAAAAAAGGGTCAGAAAGTAACTACATACCCTCATCACATCCTCCACCACCCATCACCTTTCTGTCTCCCTCGTCACTCAGGTCTCGATCCAGCGGGCCCCCTCTTCGAATCCTTCTCCCCTTCCGTGCGTCTGGATCACACGGACGCGCGTTTCGTCGACGTGATCCACACCAACGCCGACTCGCTCCTCATGGGTGGCCTGGGCGCCTTCGAACCCATGGGACACGTGGACTTTTACCCAAACGGCGGCAGGATGCAGAAGGGATGCGACAACCTCTTCATCGGCGGCGTGTCCGATATTCTCTGGCGTGAGTTGTGTTGTGTTATGTTGTGTTGTATGTTTGTATACCGCTTCTGCCACGAGTCATGTTTCTTTTATTACTGCTACTACTATTGCTGCTACTACTACTACTACTACTACTACTACTACTACTACTACTACTACTACTACTACTACTACTACTACTACTACTACTACTACTACTACTACTATTATTATTCCCAACAGCCACAGAAAATAACAGCTGCTTTCTACATAATAATTATTACTACTACTACTGCTACTACTACTACTACTAGTACTACTACTACTACTAGTACTACTACTACTACTACTACTACTACTATTAATACTACTACTACTACTACTAATAATAATAATAATAATAATAATAATAATAATAATAATAATAATAATAATAATAATAATAATAATAATAATAATAATAATAATAATAATAATAATAGTCACAGAAACGAACAGCTGCTTTTTACATAATCATTATACTACTATTACTACTACTACTACTACTACTACTACTACTACTATTCCCACCACCACTTCAATATACCCACAACAGCAACGGAAGGAAACAGTTGCTATCTACACAACCACCCTACAACCACAACCACAACCAATCTTTACCAAAGCCAAACCAACACCACTTGTACACCCCTCACAGCCACGGAGGGGGGCGGGCGCTACCTGTGCAATCACCGGCGGGGCTACAAGTACTACCTGAACTCTGTGGTGCCCAAGTGTCGCTTCCCGGCCTTCGTGTGTCGGGACTACGATACCTTCCTGCAGGGCGACTGTTTCCCCTGCAAGTCCTGCGGCGACATGGGCTACTTCGCGAACCAGGCGGAGGGGCGCGGCCAGCTCTACCTCGTCACTATGGACATGGAGCCTTTCTGCGGTAGGTGCTGCTGCAGGAGGAGGAGCAGGAGGAGGAGGAGGAAAGATGATATATATCGTAGTTTGTACTAGATTAGAGTTAAGGAGGAGGAAAGGAGAAGACGAGTTGGAGGAGGAGGAGGAGAACAAGCAGGAGATAAAGGAGGAGAAAGAGGAGGAAGAGGGGGAATAAGAAGGAGTAAGCCTTGTCTGCACTGAGTTGGTGTTTGGAAGAAGAGGAGGAGGAGGAGGAATAGAAGGGAATAAAAAGGAATACAAAGAAAGAACAAATAGCAGCAAGAGGAGGACGAGGAAAAACAGGAACATAAGTAATGAAGAAAACAAAGTTTGAAGAGTAAAACTACTAAATTGAATTTCTCTCTCTCTCTCTCTCTCTCTCTCTCTCTCTCTCTCTCTCTCTCTCTCTCTCTCTCTCTCTCTCTCTCTCTCTCTCTCTCTCTCTCTCTCTCTCTCTCTCTCTCTCTCTCTCTCTCTCTCTCTCTTCTCTCTCCTTAACAACTCTAATTATTCCTTTCTCTTGTACTCACGAACCCTCTTCCCCTTCCCCCTTTATTACCTAAGCAATCCCTGCCTTGCCTCCCCTTCTAACCTCCTCTTCCTTTCTACTCATCCTTTCCCCTTCACTGTCCTCTCCTAATCATTCTTCCCAACCCCTTCCCTTCGTAGTGAGTCTTAATAATTATTCCTGAAACTCTCCCATTTCCCCCTTTTTTTCCCCATCCCTTCAGTTTCTTTTCCTTTCCCGTCCCACAGTGTTTTCCCTTCCCATGGTTTCCTGTTAGTTTTAATTACCCGTTTATCTTTCATTTCGTATTTCTCTACGAGTGATCCTTTTCATATTCTATTCCTCACTCGATTTTTTTTTTCAGTCTTCGATCTTATTTATCTTCTTCCTTGCGTCTGACTCGTTCCTTATTACCTTTTTACTTCCTCTTAAACTAGTTTTTCATGGTTACTCTTTTTCCTATCTAACCCACCTCTTGCTATACTCTACTCCTTCTTTAACTATTCTTCACCTCCTCTCATATGATCCATCCCTCATTCTCCGCCCTGTTAAACTGTTCTTATCTGTTTTCTCCTAAGTAACCATTTCTTCAACTCTCCTTCCTTCTACTAACAAGGCCTTACCATCCTCTCTCACTTAACTCGTCCTTCACTATTTTCTCTCACTTACCTGGCCCCTTACCTTTCCCTCTCACCATCTTCGAGTTAGCCTTTCTCTCACCACCTTCTGCACATCCACCCCTCACCGTCTCCGCCACTTACATCGTCCCTCATAATTTTTCCACCTGATATCGCCCCTCACCACCTCCTTCTCCCCGCAGCCAACCAGTACAAAGTGACGGTGAAACACTCCGGGGGGCCGCCAGCTGAGCCCGTCACCACCTACGGCCGCCTCGACATCACCTTCATAGCGGCAGACGGCCTCAACGAAACTCTCCGCGTGACGCAGTAAGTCTCTCTCTCTCTCTCTCTCTCTCTCTCTCTCTCTCTCTCTCTCTCTCTCTCTCTCTCTCTCTCTCTCTCTTTCTCTGCATTTCCATCTTTCTAACGCAACTAATGATGAATGACGTGATAAAAACTTTAGGTGAAATAAAAAAGCATCTCTGTTTGTCTGTTTGCCTGTCTGTCTGTTTGTCTGTCTGTCTGTCTGTCTGTCTGTCTTTCTGTCTATCAGTTTGATGGAATGGAGTGAATGAGTTGATGAAGAAATTAAATAAATTGCATTAATATGTAAATTGCTTTTGAAATAGATTAATTCTTTGGTTTATGTGTGTGTGTGTGTGTGTGTGTGTGTGTGTGTGTGTGTGTGTGTGTGAGAGAGAGAGAGAGAGAGAGAGAGAGAGAGAGAGAGAGAGAGAGAGAGACTTAAGCGTAAAATTATCATTCTATTGGGCGTTAACCGTTAGCTTAATCAGTGCTAAATAGAACACATAATGATGAAGCTAGTTTCTCTCTCTCTCTCTCTCTCTCTCTCTCTCTCTCAAATGAATTGGTCCTATATCACTTTATGGTCACGTTCATGTAATTATTTATCTAATGAATATAAGTATATAATGTGTGTGTGTGTGTGTGTGTGTGTGTGTGTGTGTGTGTGTGTGTGTGTGATAACTTCTAGGTGATCATTTGCATAGCGTTCGTACTGTAGGTACTTACGTACCATCTTTTACTGTTCACCTTTACCTTACCTTTCCCTCCCCCCTTTCTCTCCTTCCTCCTTCCTTTCTCTCCAACTTATTCATCTCTCTCTCTCTCTCTCTCTCTCTGTAATTTCCTTTTTTTTTTATCTCCTCCCTACTCCTCTTCATCATGTGTGGCCCTTTCCTTCTTTCCTCTGCCCATAGCATCTTTTTCTTCCTTTCCATCACGTAACTAACCGTTTACTCTCCATCACTGTCCATTCCTTCTTCTGTCCACACCTTCCGTCCTTCCTTCCTTTCCGTTCTCTTCTCTTCTCTTCCTTTTCCCACCTTTTTCTTTCCTTTCCCATTCTATCCATCTCTAATAATGACCACCACCACCACCACCACTGAACACTTCTCTCACCAATGCACGTGTCCGCAGGAGTGAGGACACGGCCATGGAGGCTGGAGGCGCCACAGTCCGCATCGTGGTGCCACATCCCAACCTGACAGACATCCGCGCCGTGCAGCTGCGATACACGGCCTACCCTGGCTGGATATACTCGGGTTTCCAGCGCTGGGCCATCGACGGGCTCTCCCTTATGGACAGCTTCGGCACCATGTAAGTGAAGAAGAGAGAGAGAGAGATTAATTAATTCGTATATATCCACATACGTATTTTTGTCTCCATATTTGACCTTTTGCCCCTCCCAGGATGTCCTTCTGTCACCGCGGCACCACCCTAGTGTCCGGCAAGGCGATGCATCTGTCTCTCCTTCCTGGCGAGTGTGACACCTCTGCAGAGCCTGCCCCCAAGCCCCCCACCAAGATACCCCCTGCAGCCCCAGCCCCCACACCTGTGTCAGGCAGCCGCCCCCCACTGCAGCCCCAGCAGCAGCCCTTCCCACAAACCCCTCTCAAGGTTTGTGTGCCTTTATGATGATGTTTTAATTCTTTTTGTGTTAGTTGAGTGATAATCAGCTGTATATTATGTACTGACTATTTCCAAATGATAAATATTGATCTGGTTGTTGTGTTTAAAGTCTTTGTTATTTCTCTGAACAATTCATATTTCCATTTGTTTCTAAAGTGGCTGATGCATTGACAGTATTCATCCATCACTCCCTTGTCTTCATGTTCTGCATATAAGTGTGTACGTACCTATAGGTAGTTCATCATGCCCTTTGCTTCTTGTATCCTTCTGTTGCAAAGGGAAGCCAATCAATGTTCTTCACACATATTCCACACACTTACAGGAGGGTGAGAATGAGGTGATGACACCGCTAGGTGTCAATCTCAGCCACCACCAGCCCATACCATCACCAGTGCTTCTGCCCGGCAAGCCCCACGCCATTCTCACACCCCTGCACACCCATCCAGTGCATCCAGGGGTACAGCACACCCATGAGGCACCTAGAAAAGACCTCACTCCCCAGCCCAGCCACCCCAAGACTTCTCCAGGACACCATATCAACCCAGCACCTCCCCAGCATCCCCCTAGTGGCAGTCCTCATGGCCCTCGCCACCCCAGTTACTATCCCACCAATTTGGCACCTAACCTTCCCAACTCTCCCTTCAGCAGCCATTCCCCGAATCTCATCTCCAGTCACTTCCTAGTCACATCTTATAATGGACACCCCTCTCGAGAGCCTTTCGGCAGCCGTCCTCCTGCTGTGAGTGTGGTGCCGGGGAAGGGATGGGTTGCAGTCACAAGAGGTGAGCCAGTCAACATCATCCCTGCCCCCGATCTGGGCCCTGGACACAACCTCCCCATCCCCCTGTAAGCACTAACACCCCACCCACTGCTCTGACTACAGTCACTACTCCTGCCACCCTTCCTCTGCTCCACCCACCACCGCCAGAACCACCACAATATCAAACTCAAATATTCCAGATGCAACAACTATTTTTACTACTACAACTGTTTCCACTAGTACTTTTACTGGCAACAAGACTGATGGTAATAGTTCTACTCCTCTCATCACCATGCCCATATCTACCACCACACCCCTGCCAGTAAATGCCAGCACCACTTCAATCTCAATAGTTTCCACCAACACCACCCTCGCTGAATCCACCACTAAGGAGCTTACCACCACCATTACTACCACTACTACCACTGCTACTCCCATCCCAGAACCTGCAGTGAGTTTAGAGAGGGTGTTTGTTAGCATTGAAGTGCCCCCCAGCAGGAGTGACAATGGACATGGAGTCGAACACATGCTAGGACTTCAGGCTGTTCCTCCCTCCCTAACCCATCCTGGCAAATCTTCCCATGCACATCCTCAAACACACCCCAACCTCACGCCAATTCTGTACACCAACAGCCTTATTGATGGGGATGTTCCAGAGAGAGAGAGAGCACGAGCCCTTACCCTCACCTTCCCTAGGGCTCAGTCTCTTCCTCATCCCATCCCACAATTCCGTGCTCCAGGTCCAGTCTATGTTACTGGTGCATGGGTGAGAAAAGGACAAAACCCTCCATCACGTCAGCCTCCAATCCCCAGGTCCCAACATCTCCCAGCCCAGCGACCCCTTCACAGCCAAGGTCCACAACATCATCCTAATGTAGATCACCAGCCTCAGCCTTCCCCACCACCAGGGCTTCAGACACAGTCACTACCAGTTCAAGGTCCCCGCCCTGAGACATCTCCACGTCCACAGTTCCTCTCAGGCCCAAGACACCAGCCTCAGCCTCAGCCCCCATCACCCAAACAGCCTCAGCACCCTTTATCACCTGCCCCAAGCCCAATGGCCCAGCCAGATCAAGAGTCCCAACTACAACTAAATGCAGAGTCTCTTAACCAAGCACTCTCTGACCAAGCCTCACAACCCTCACCACTTTCTTCAAGTGTCCATTCACAGATGGCACCACCACCGCCACCACCACCACCACCACCACCACCATCCCCATCACCATCACCATCACCATCAGTCTCAGGCCTCATACCATGCCATCCGTAAGTCCTCAATCTCAGTCTCAGCCACCTGCAAGTCCTCAGCCTCCACCTCTCCATCCACCACTCCTAGGCCCACAGCCACAGCCACCATCAGGCCTCCAGCCTCAAACTAAGCCACAGTCCCAAACCCAGTCCAAGTTACAGTCCCAATCCAAGTTGCAGGCCCAGCCCCAAGTTCATACCCAGGATCAATCCCAACTCCAATCCCAGTCTGAGTTCCATGTTCAGCCCCAGACCCAGAGCCAGTCTCAAGCCCAGTCCAAAGTCCGACTGCAGCCTCAGTCTAAAGTTCAGCCCCAGTCCAAAATTCGGGTGCAGCCCCAGTCCAAGATTCAGTCTCAGTCACAGTCTTTACCACAGCCTCAGGTGCAATCCCATCCACAACACCTACCTCAGTCTCCACCACCTGCCATCCAGTCTGCACCAGCTCCAAGTTCCCGACAGCAGTCTGCCCCGAGTCCTCAGTCACAGCCACCCTCACGTGTGGGTTCCCAGAGGCACCTCCGTCATGGGACACTTTTCTTCACCCAGTCACTGCAGGCACCAGGTCGCCAGACACACCCACATTCCAGTTCACATGTTGCACCCGGTTCTGCAGCTACCACTCCATCTCAGAAGACTCCACACCCACAGTCCCAACCACGCCCAAACTCAAGGCCTCAGTCCTCACCCTCCACCCCTGCCCCACCCTCACAGTCCCTGCATGTTCCTGCCAGCTCTCAGTGTGCTGATTGTCCCACACACAGGGAAGACTCTAACTCTGGCTCCTTGCCAGGGTGGCTGCCACCCCCACCCCCACTTCCACCTCCACCGCCATCCCAACCTCGGACACGCAGCTTCTCCCCTCAGACCATTGTGGGTCGAGGCTGGGCACCACAACCCAGTTTGCAGTCCCATCGCTGGGTACGGCAACACCCTCGACCTGATGCTGTAGCCTCTCCCAGCATCCTGGAAGTGCATCTCTCTGCTCCTAACCCACCACTTAACAGTCCCCAACATAAGCAGCCACAGCAGCAGCAGGGAGGCTCAGAAATCCAGGAGCATTCTGAAAGGCCCCAGGGGGAAGAAGATCCACAGCATGTCATGGACAGCCAGTCCACTCCTCTCTATGTGCAGCTGCTACCACCCACCTTCAGGCAGCTGCCTCGCCTTGAGTCACGGCAACAGCAGCTTGACACCCCACCCAGGCAGCGTGCTGGACGGGGTGGCTGGGGAAGGAGTCTGTCTGTGCCAGGTCCTGGGACTCATGTTGGAATGTTCACACCAGTGATGATGCGTCTGCATGACCATCCTAAGGCACGTTACATTCCCCTCAGACCCCAGCGCCGCCATCCTCTCCTGTCTTAATCCTTTCTGTGTATCACCTTATTTATTGATCTTCAAAACCGCACGTGTGTGTGTGTGTGTGTGTGTGTGCGAAAAAGAGAGAGAGAGAGGAGTGTGGAAGAATATTGTCAACAGTTGGTAAGGCAAGCCCTATGTGACTCATCTTCATCTTGTTATTTATTGTTCTTGCTTATGGCTACCACTGATGTAATTTATAATTATTGTTCATCTTTGATATATATAATTTATATGTTGTACCCCCTGCGATAGTCTATTTAGGTTGTTGCTGTTGTTGTCATTATATTTGTTTGTTGTAGATGCATCGTTATTTATTATCATCACTAAGGTAGTCGTGGTGGTGGGAGGGGCAGCAGGTCTTGTCATCCCCACCTCCTCCCTAGCCCTGCTGCTCTCGCCAGGGGAGTCACGTGATAGTAGATGTAATGTATTTAATTCAGCAGGACTTTAGCTTCACTAAGGAGCAGCAGCATCCAGTGTTGCAGAAGACTAAAGTTAAATAAACATGGTTTAATGAAAATATAAATTATATTTAGACCAATACATTTTATACATTATGTATGTATTTATCTTTTTATATGATTATTACCCTTTTTCACTTGTTAATTTACACTGGAGGTATGAGTGAAGTTTTGAGTATTCCACATGGATGCCTCATCAACAGCCAGGTGGGCTTCAGCAACATCCTCCACAAAGATGATGTACTGGCAGTCTGCATCAGTTTCCTCCACTACCTCCACAACTATCTCACACTTGGGAGGTCCCTGGGGGAAGGTGTTATGAGACTTCCTCAAGCCAGGCACCAAAACAAAGCCACTGGATTCTTTTATGAGTTGTGCACGAGTGGTGAGAGAGCCTGAGGCTGGAGGACATCTGTTCATCAACAGGGCATCTGCAAAAATTACCTTCTCTTAGTAGATTCATGAAGCTTACCTACAATGAACAACAGTTTATAGATGACAAAGAGAAAAGTAAAGAAACATAAACAGAAAGGGTTAAATCCTGGGATCATGGTTGATTCATGTTTATCTCATTGTCTGTAATGAAGCCTTTTATATTAGCCTCATTTACAGAAACCTTTCAGAACAGAGGTGACAAGTGACTGAGGCAACACTGCTTCACTGTCCATACTCCACTCTGATCAAAATGAAATCAGGGTTGTTGACCTGATCTCACCTGCTGTGGTGTTTGAAGTTTGCTTTCCTTCTTCATCATTGCTCTGCCTCCTCCCACTAAAAGCTTCCTCTTCTCCTATGCTGTAAAAGATAAAAATATACATCAACTTCAAGTCCCTGGTTGATGTTACTTTGGTACATCATTAGTTTCGTAACATTCACCACTGCTGGTGTACACACTGCGTAGTGTAGTGTTTAGCACGCTCGACTCACAATCGAGAGGCCCGGGTTCGAGTCCCAGAAAGCGGCGAGGCAAATGGGCAAGCCTCTTAATGTGTGGCCCCTGTTCACCTAGCAGTGAATAGGTATGGGATGTAACTTGAGGGGTTGTGGCCTCGCTTTCCCAGTGTGTGTTGTGTGTTGATGTGGTCTCAGTCCTACCCGAAGATTGGTCTATGAGCTCTGAGCTCGCTCCGTAATGGGGAAGACTGGCTGGGTGACCAGCAGGCGACCGAGGTAAAATTACATCAGAACTGGACATTAATGGGTTTTAGGGCATGGGTCAGTACTGATTGCTTCACTGGTGCTGACAGACACTAAGCAAACATATCTAATATGAACTTTCACAATCTGCTCAATCTGCTATCAAGTAACTGTATATGTAATTCATTCACAACACTTCTCAGAAGAAAGTAAGAACTATAAAACAATTAATTACATAAAGTTTTTTGTTGACAATTAACAAACATTAAGTTAATTGATATTTGGGAAAGGGTTTGCTGCAACATTTGTCTTACAAACTGTCTTATTGAGTGGTTTACTTTGTATTGTTTTCTTCACCTTGAGGTAGTGGCAGCATCCTGGCCAGCACAAGTCATGGAGTGCTGGTGTAGTGCTTCCTCTGAGTACAGCAACAGCCGACATCCAGGACACTTGTGCTCACTGGACCTATGGAACTGAAACACAGGATAAATGGTGTATATCAAGGAGGGTGGATACAATTTATAGGGAATAGGTTGGGCAGTCAAAATTTACCTCAAACTGAGAAAGGTATTGCTATAATCCTACACACGGAATTCTGATAGAAATTATTATGCAGTGTTCTTACCTTCTTCATGTGGTAGATATAACTGGCATGAAATTTCCAGTGCCTGTTACAGGCAGTGCAATGATAAGCTGCCTTGCGCATGTGGTGGGCTCGCCTATGCAGTGTGAGGTTGGATCTACAGCTGAAATATATAGAAATATAATAATGTAAATCTCAAAATCTAATATTAAGTCATGATGACCTGATAGCTTAGTACCTTAACAAATCCCTTAATGTATGTTGAAGAAGTACTGGAATATATTACACTAATACAACAATCATGACCTGCGATTCATTTCAGTATGGTCAACTCATGTCTTTGTCCTGAGGTGCAGCAGGAACTGACCATCTGTACTACACCTCACATACTTGTCATCTTCCACAAGTAACTGTAAATATTCAATGTAAGCACAGTGTTGATTCTACCTGAACACCTTGGAGCATTCTGGACAGGTGTAGCCCTGGTGTGCCCTGAGGTGTTCTGCCAGAAGCGAAGTGTGAGGGAAAGTGTGGCCACAGAGGGAACACTGGTGGGTGCCGTGAGCCTTCCCGTGGACCCTTGCCTCATGCCGTTCCAGGGCCTCCTTGCGACTGAACCCTCGCCCACATAACTCACACAGAATGTCCCCCTGCAATCATCTCACCATTGTCATCCATCACCACATACATGCAGAAGGAACATTTGTATTTGTGCCACCATACAACACTATATGTAGTAGCCATCAAGCAACATATCATAATGAATCTGATTTCTCAGACAAAGGAAAAGTTGTGGAATATAATAACATTTTGAGATAGAACTCAGTGTTACTTGACACCTCACCACATTTAGTGGCTCATTTATAAGATTGGCATATCTTTAAGACTACCATTTCAGCTGTTGTATTTTACTAGATGGATGGGGATAGACAGGCAGACAGCATGCCTACATACATGATGAGGATGAGTTAGTTATGCATACATGATACATTAAGCCTTCAGTTCCAGCTGAGGAATTAATCAGTAATATCTTTTCATAAGATGCACTTTGTTAAGGAGTACCTTGGTGAGATGAGACTTGACTTGGTGCAGGGCTGCCAGGTGACGAGGAAGGTACGCAGCACTTGGCAGCTTCACCTGCCACGTACAAAAAAGTTCCTGTGTTACTGATATTGTAAAATATTATTTTCTGAAAAAGGAAAATAATAAATAAAGGAAAACATGCAACTCCTAATGTTTGCAAAGTCATACACAATTTTTACTTAAGTAAAATTAAAATGATTAAGATGATAATGATGATGATAATGATGACTAAGATGATGGTGATGATGCTGCTGCTTCTCACCAGGCACAAGTTGCATGTGACCGGAGTGTTCTTGTAGCAGGCGTTGACATGTTTGATATATTCTCTCCTCAGGAGGAAGACATGCAAGCATCCTTTACATTTGTATCTTACTTTTTCACGTTCCATTCTTTTCATCTGAGAGCATTTGTGGTTCAGGATGGCTTTTTTTGTTAAAAATTCTTGTTTACATTTCTGACATTTTTTTCTTCCTGTCCTTGGAGGAAGTCTAAACTGGTGAGCTGAAGGGAAGGTATCTATCTTGTCACATTCTGGCTCAGCAGTCTTGCTCTCATCCTCATAATACTCAAAATCATCCCACTTTTTTGCAGTTTTTTTTCTTTTTGGTACAGGTCTTTGGGACAAGGAAACTGCAACAGATGTAGCATTTTCCTCTTCCTTGCCACACTGGTTTTTGTGATTTTGATAAACTCTGTCATTAGAACATTTAACATTTTTGGGATAATTGCTCTCACTCTGAATATCTTTAGCATTACTGTCTTTCATACCTGGAGTCAAGGTAACTGGCACTAATTTTTCAGTGTAGTACAGGTCTGCCAAAGTCTGGCTGCTGGACATGTCGTGGCCTTCAAGGGAAGTTGCTGGTTTGCCTGACAGGGTGTCTTGGCCATCATTCCTGTGGTACTCATGATCACCAACAGACTGAAGTGGATAGGACAATATTTTCTTATCTACCTCACAAATGGCATGAGAACTTAAACATTGGTCAAACTTTTGGCTTTCTGCATGATCCTTATTTGGAGATGCATCCCGGCTAATCTCTAAATTATCTTGCACTTCTTTCCCAGCAGAACCTCCACCATCACCAGTGTCATGCAAAGGCCTCTCTCTGATGCCTGCTGCTCTGTTTTGTCCCTGCTGTCATAGAGCCTCAGCAGAGCCAGTTTTTGTTTCTCCTGTTGGTGTGTGTGGTAGTCCAGGCCCAGCACAAGCCGGTAGCACCTAAAGCACACCCACGACAGCTGTGCCTCACAGGCCAGCAACTCGCCAAGGGCCTCCGCTACAGCTCGGCCTGAGTGCCTTAGCTGGTTGCTGCCCCTCACCCACCGGCTGCCACTCAGCTGACGGCCACACACGCAGCATTCCTTGGCACCACTGGTCACCTCCATGGAATCTATGAAGGGAATAAAGATTACTAAGAAATTCATGAAAAAGAAATATCTTTTGTTTTACTTTAAGTTAAATTTGGATTAGAATGACATTAGATTTAAGGATTAAAATCATAACACACTTAATAAAATGTGAAGGGTAAATTGAGAGAAGGGAGCATTCCTGTGATTAATTTTTACATAGTACTGTAAGCATAAGTTTAATTAATTACTTTTTATTTTGGAAATTATTTTTATGAAAGTAACAGTAGGTGGTATAACAATGCATGTTTTAACCATCAGAAGAAGGCTATTTTTCAAGTTAATTTCTGCATGCTTTGCATTGCTTTATAAGTAATTTTCATTGGAAATTTGGAAGTTAGCAGTTTCTTGTGAGATGAGAAAGTCAATATTTATCAAAGTGTCATCAAACCATGACCTTATTAAAGGGACGAGACCTTTTCACCACCCACTCTGCATATTAAAGAATAAAATAACAGAAAATCTGATTTTTTTTCTTTTTTATGCAAGAGGGAGAGCTTCCAAGGGCAAAAAATATTAGAAAAAAGAACCCACTGGAACTGCAGATTGAAAGAATTAGCCAAAAGCCTGGGACATATATCTTGACACCTCTCTCTTAAAGAAGTTAAGTCATAGGAAGATGGAAATACAGAAACAGGTAGGAAGTTCCAGAGTTTAGCAGTATGAATGATTGAGAATACTGGCTAACTCTTGTATTAGAGGGTTGGACAGAATAGGGATGAGAGGAAGAAGAAAGTCGTGTGAAGCGAGGTTGCAGGAGGAGGGGAGGCATGCAGTTAGCAATATCAATAGAGCAGCTAGTATGAAAATAGCAATAAAGGATAGAAAGAGATGCAACATTTAGGCAGTAAGAAAGAGGCTGAAGACAGTCAGTCAGAGGAGGGGAGTTCATGAGATGAAAAGCTTTTGATTCCACCTTATCTAATAAAGCTGTATGAATGGAACCCGCTCAAACATGTGAAGTACTCCATACAAGGATGGATAAGGCCCTTGTACAAAGTTTGCAGTTGGAGGGGCGAAAAAAAATGGCAGAGATGCCGCAGAACGCCTAACTTCAGAGACGCTGGTTTAGCAAGAGATGAGATATGAAGTTTCCAATTAAGATCATGAGTAAAGGACAGACTGAAGATATTCAGTGTGGAAGAGGGAAACAGTTAAGTGTCATTGAAGAAGAGGGGATAGTTGTCTGGAACGTTGTGTCAAGTTAATAGATGGAGGAATTGAGTTTTTGAGCCATTGAAAACAACTAAGTTTTCTCTGCCCCAATCAGAAATCTTACTGAGATCAGAGGTCAGGTGTTCTGTGGTGTCTCTGTGTGATCTGTTGACTTCCTGAAGGGTTGGTCGTCTCTGAAAGGATATGGAAAAATATAAGGTGGTATCATCAGTGTAGGAGTGGATAGTGCAAGAAGTTTGATTAAGAAGGCCATTAATGAATAATAGAAAGAGAGAGGGTGATAGGACAGAACCCTGTTAATAGATTTAGAAGAACTGTGGCTGTCTACCACGGCTGAAATAGAACAGTGATCTTATCATTGATGACATCATACTAGATGCTACATATCCTGCATAATTATCATGAATATTTATTGATACAATAAAAGAGCAATGTCAAGTATCAACTAGGGACGAGTAGAACTGAGTAACAAGTAAGGCACTGTTCTAATATAGTAGTCCCTCAAACTGTCCTCGCTTCCCAGTTCCTCCTTTGCAGCTGTTTCACCCAGCTGACATGACGTGGGAATAAAAATATGATCAATAACTAAAACTAACCTAACCTAACCAAACCATAACTTTAACCTTGCCTAACATGACCTAGTTGAGACAACACGCACCATTGATACATCTTTGTAAGAACCCTTCTGACCAAAAGTGTGGTTAAGTTATGCTACCTAGGTTAGGTTAAAGTTAGGGTTGTTACTTTGTTATCATATCTTCATTCCTACGTCCTGTCAGCCGAGTGAAAGAGCTGCCTAGGGGAATCCGATAAACGAGGAAAGCTAGAGGGACGACTATATTAGGACAGTGCCGCAACTAATACCAAGGGGTGATATGAGGCTGGTAATTCAAGTCATTAACAAGTGACAGGCAATCAAGTAGTGACGTAATCTAAGTGCCTAGTTCCTACAGCTGGTGAAGAGCTTAGCTTGTCCATACCCACTCACTCCACTTCGTTGGCTTGTTTTACTGTATTTTCACAGTGACTATGAAAATACAGTAAACTGTGACACAGTCGATGTATATCACACTTTGATGTAGAGCTGCCTAGTTTGCTAGGCGACTGTAATGATGTTTTCTAGGGTGTGTGAAATGGTTTAGGTAAAATGTTTTGTTTCTCTACCTAATATTCCTCTTCTTCTTCTTGTGACCTCTAGTATAAATACATGACCATTGATAACCTTCTTGGGTCTAATTTCTCTCATATATCATTTAATCATATCAGAACTAAGCCCTGAACTAGCTTTGGAAAGGGAGGGGATGGGTTGCAGGCTGTGGAGGAGGGGATCTTCCTTTGAGAGTCCAACCCTTATTTTGTTTGCAGCTTTATTCACGTCTGTCAACTTTGTACATAGTGTAAACAGAGTAGGGTAGCATGATGTAAAAAAAAGATATACATATATTCTAAAGGACTTGTAAGCCATTTTCTGTAGTGCAGCGTGTGTAGTGAATTGGTAGTTAGGCTCGTGGTCCCCATGACGTGATGCTCGCGCACTCCCACAGTCCCACTCACCCAAACAGCAAACACCGCCGGGCCTGAGTGAGAGTGGTAGCTGCGGCCAACGGTACTATCACTTGCCCGTGTTCGGTCTTGTTGAGCTGTGTGTATTTAGTATGCAACGTCGTGTTTCATCTTTCACGTGTAACCCATGATTCCATTAGCGGACCAGTAGTGAGTGCAGGCTTGGACTGCCGCACATTAAGGTCTGAGAAGAAGACGATTAGAGGCAGAGACGACCCCAAGGCAGAGGGTGAGGCAGCAGCAGGGCAAGCCAGGCCGCCCGGGTAAGTGTGGTGCAGTGTGACACATCGCTACACTGGGTGCCTTTGCTATGTACTAAATAGGTCGGCACCCTCTTAAAGAGCACGTCCCACCCTCTCTCCTCGATTCCCGGCTCTCCCTTCGCAGCTCCACCCAGCTGATTTAACGTCACATATGTGAAGCCACGCTATTGGTCAACAAGAAAGAAAGAGAGAGAGAGAATAAGTAGAGAAAGTGGGAATTAAAACAGTCTGGAGATAGAAAGAAAAAAATATGGATAATGAATGGAGTATACGGAAATAAAACAGAATAGACAGAAATAACACGAGATAGAAAAAAAAATGGATAATGAATAGTGGAATAGGAGGAAGTGGGAATGAAAATATAATAATGAGTAAGGAAATAGGAGGAAATGATGATATAATACAGTGGATAGAAAGGAAATGGGTAACAGACAAGGGAAGAGAATAACATTTAGTTAAGGGAATGGTAGAAGGAAATGATAACATAACATAAATAATAGGATAACAAAGGGCCACCAGGGCCCATCTAGGTTATCTTGTATCAGTTGCACAGCGACCTCGTCATCAGTACTTAAAGATACACTTACAAGTACACAATACATTATATACTAATTCTAAATATTTGGCCCATTAACAGGGCTAAGTCCTGCAGTGAACTACTCTACAATCTGTGATCCCCATACATGGGGATCATGTCTTGTTTAAATGATAATGAGGATGTAACGAATATGAGAATATGACGAAATGGTAATGAGAATAAGGTAACAAATAAGAGAGGAGGAGGAAATGGTAATAAAACAGCAGATAGAAAAAAAATGGGTAACAAATAGAAGAGGATAACAAATAAAGGGGAATGGTAATAAAACATGAAATGAAGGGAAATGAGAAAGAGGGATGAATGAGAGTAAAACTTAGAGAGATAAAAGAAACCAAGGGATGATAAACGAAGGAACTTGGAAAATACTTTTACATCGCAAGGCGGTGTTTTTATTTATTTATTTTTTTTCCTCCCCTCCTACAGGCAACCTTGCTGTTGCGAGACATAAAAGTGATCAAATGGTTCTTTTGTTTGGGCAATCAGCCACTGACCAATAAAAGTAATACTAATGAATCTGGCCAATCAGAGCAGTTTGTGGAGAGATGCAGTCCTATTTGAATTCAGTCTGTGTAAGGTTTCTGAATAGGCAGGCTGTTGGGACTGTCGCCTCGATCATATCCATTGTATTGACAGATACAAGAAATAAGGTATTACCTTTATATTAATTTCTTATTGTTGCCAATCAGGTTAGGCTTGTTTGCTTTGGTTAGATATGTTTAATTGTGTTAGATGAAGTTAATTTTGTTTTGAGGAAGACATATCAGTGGTGCGTGTCGCCTCAACTAGGCTACATTAGTTAGGTTAGGTTTAGGCTAGGTTGTGTTAGGTTAGGTTAGGATAGGTTATTGCAGATTCATTCAAAATTGGTCAAATTACTCCAGGAAAAAAATGCTTCATTTTACTACAAAATCATGTTTTTTGAGATGGGGAGGGGAGGGTTAAGGAAAAAAATGGATTTGTGACAGAAATGAAGTGCATAGCCATTGAGAACAGGTCAAAATCTACCAGTAAAAACTAATTTCAACCAGAAGTGAGTTGTTGAAGTAACAAAAAATTTACCCCTCCAGCTCTCCTCTTTTTTGGTTACTGCTGTTGCAGCTCTTTTACCCAGCTGATTTGACATTTAATTTGTGAAGCTACACTATTGGTCAACAAGGGAAAGATGGCAAAATAAATATGATTGAAGGAGGAAATGAGATTAAATCAGGAGATGGAACCATTTCCTCCTATTCCCTTATTTGTTATCATTCTCATTACTATTTCCTCATATTCCTTTATTTGTTATCCTCTTCCCTTATTTGTTATCCATTTTTCTTTCTATCTGCTGTTTTATTATCATTTCCTCCTATTCCTTTAACTATTCATTATCATATTTCATTCTCATTTCATCCAAATCTGTTTGTTATCCTTTTTCATTCTATCTATGGTTTCATTTCCATTCCCTCCATTTATTATTCATTTTATTTTTGTCTCCTGTTTTATTTTAATTTCTTCCATGTATTATCCATTTTCTTTCTAGTTATCTCGTTTTACTATTTGCTGTGTTATTACCATTTCCTATTTCCTTGTTCGTTACCATATTCTCAATCATATTTCTTCCTATTCCCTTATTCGTTATCATCCTCAGTACATACCATTTCCTCCTATTCCTTATTATTAATTTTTCTTTCTTTCTGCTGTTTTGTTATCATTTCCTCATATTCCTTTATTCATTATCATATTTTCATTCGCATTTCCTTCTATTCCTCTGTTCATTATTAATATTTTCTTATCATGTTTTATTCCATTTTCTAGATTTCTAACTGTTTTATTTCCACTTCCTCCATTTATTATCCATTATTCTTTCTCATGTTTTAATTCCATTTCCTCCATTTATTTATTTTTTTTCTCCTTCTTTCCCTTGTTGACCAATAGCATGGCTTCATATATGTGGTGTCAAGTCATCTGTGTGAAAGAGCTGCAAAGGGGGAACCAGGAAACAAAGAGAGCTGGAGGGACCTGTATATTAGGACAGTGCCAAAGAAAGTATTTGAATAATAGCTAGGTATTTTAAATAGGACTGTATTATTAAGGAGTGTTCAGGCAGGTTCACATGTGCCAATTTGCGACTTTTTTTTTATGTACAGTAAAACCTCGCTTGACGAACGTCTCTAAGGACAAACAATTCGGGAGACGACCCAAAAATTTGTCAATATATCGACCCAGGGGACGAACGATATTTCGGGAGATGAACGCGGTTTGTGTGATAGCCAACCTGGCTATCACACAACAACAAAACAAAACATAAGCACAAAAGAAAATAGAAACAGGAACATATGAAAAATATTACATAACATAATCTCCATGCCACCACAATTTTCTCCTGTTTTTCCTGGGCATGGTGATGTTACCGCGCTTTACTGTAGCTTCCTCATCGTTATCCTCTCTGCTATAACGGGACCCCACATAGCGGCACTGACTTGTGACGCTGCACACCTGTTGTGTAGCTCTGGCACACTGCGCACATCCAAAGTCCTCTCATGACTGTCTTCTCGGATCTTGTCTGTCTTCCTTGCCATCCTCCTCTCCTCCATTCCATCATGCCATCAACGTCCAGTCTCTCAAGTTAATAATCTTTTCTTTTTTATTAATTTTATTATCATTTTGATAGCATTTAGGTAAGTATAACAATTTAGGCTTTTTATAATTATTCGTTCATGTCATGCATACATTAAAGGTCTATTTTGAATGGGTTTTATGGACAAAGTATGATTTTTTTTTGTCTGGAATGGATTAATGGTATTTCAATACATTCTTATGGGAAAAATTGATTCAGGGGACGAACAAATCGAGTGACGAACAGGATTTAGGAACGAATTATGGTTGTGAGCTGAGGTTTTACTGTATGTAGAGTGTCCGACTCGTCCCTTCTAGTCAGAAAGTGTCAGATGTATCACCTGGAAAGTATTGACTAGTTGGCTCCATGGCGGGAAATGAATGTAAACAAATAGCTATCCACCAAGATGTCTTCCTCCAGTGACGATGCTGAAGTGGTGGTTGCTCTTTTTTTGGCATACTAGAAGCGTCAACAGAAAAGAAAATACCTCTGGCTAAGTAGAAGGAAAGAAAGGAGTGTCTACCACATCCTAAATTAACTTATATTTCTCATAAAAAAAAAATTGTTAATCTTAAGATTATGCACAAATACAATCAAATTAAATCCTGACAAGTCTTCAGTCCTCACCTCCAATAATACCCTGCATTGAGGGAAACCGCTCTTGTAGAGTTGCAGCTATTTAGTCGAACAACGATTTGCGCAAACTTTTTTTTACTGTATGATTAATTTCTGGGGTCCCAGATGTTTTCTTTTTCCCTCACCAACTCTAGCATCCTTTTCTCTATCTCTAGAGACTACATTTTCTAAACTTACTCCGTGATGTCACAACGTAATTAAGTCACAAATCGACTAGCAAGACCAACATGTTGGTCTTGATTTGCGACTGCTTTCTGCAGTTGTTAGGAGCTGATTGCAAGTTGGAAACTATTTGTACGTAAAAAAAAACTCACAAATTGGCACGTGTGAACTCATCTTTATGTACAGATGTATAACTTTATTGGATGCTTCTTGATTATAAGTCTGTCAATTCATTCCCATGTTGGTAAGTTACTGAGGGCTCATTGAATCTCTTGTTTTGCAGTGTGCTGCAGCAACATGGCTGTATCTGTGTAAAAGACTTACAGTAAATCCCTTATCTGGCTTTATTAAAATGCATTGGCTGATGAGTTAGGAAAGCCTTCAGTAATAGTCCAGTATAGCTATGCCTGCCTCCACACACACACACACACACACACACACACACACACACACACACACACACACACACACACACACACACACACACACACACACACACACACACACACACACACACACACACACACACACACACACACACACACACACACACACACACACACACACACACACACACACACACAAATAGAGTAGAAATAGAGTAGAAATAGAGTAGGTAAGATGGGAGGAGGAGTGATGTTGCTGGTTAAAAAAGATATAAAGGTGGATCAAGTGAAAAAAGGTATGGGAAAGGCAGAAGTGCTAAAGATCAGAGCAGAAACTAATGAAGGAAAAAAGAGGCACTACATAGTGGTGTACGTACCACCTAAGACAAATGCATGGTCAGTACAGGAATATGAAGAAATGATAAGTGATACAGGAACATGTCTGGAAGAAATGTTGGGTGGCTGTGAACGAACTATAATGATGGGAGATTTTAATTGTAAAGAGGTGTGTTGGGAGGACTGGTCAATGGAAGGATCAGAGACAACATGGGAAATACACTATTGACACTGGCAATGGAAAATGTGTTAACTCAGTGGGTCAAAGAAGATACTAGGTTTGGAGGAGAGGAGCATCGTCAAGACTGGACTTGGTCTTTAGTACAGAGCCAATGGTCATTGAGGAGATGAGGGTGGAGTGCCCTTTAGCAAGAGTGATCATGCAGTTTTGGAGTTCAAGGTGATAGATGAAGAGAAATCTAGAAGAAATGAAGAATATAAAGTGGGAAGATGGAATTATGCCAAGACAGATTTTGGAAACCTAAAGAAATTCTTTCAAGAGACAAATTGGATGAAATTCAAGAGTGCTAAGGAGCAAATGAAAAGTGGAAGGAATTTATAAAAATATACAAAGAAGGTGAGAAAAATTTGTACCAATAAGACAACATAGAAGTTGGAAAGCAGGACTGGTTTAACGATAGATGTGAAAAGGCTAGAACAAGAAAAGAGGATGCATGGAAGAGGTGGAGAAGGAAAAGACGGATTAAGCAGTGGGAAAGTTACAAAAGAGCAAGAAATGAATATGTGTTGATTAGAAGAGAAGAAAGAAAGAAACAAGAAAAGGATATAATTGATAAATGTAAAGACCAACCAAGGCTTTTTACAGACATGTGAACAACAACATCAAAAATAGAAAGTATTGAAAGTTTAGAAGTAAATGGGTATGCAGTGAAGATCCCAGGAAATGGCAGAGGCTATGAATGGATGCTTTCGGAAGGTATTCACAAAGGAGACTGCTTTTGACAAACCACTGGTAATGGAACAGAAAGGGATTATGAAGGAGTTTCAAGTAACTGTGGAGGAGATCAAGAACATGATGGGGAGTTTAGAAGTGAGAAAAGCTGTGGGACCTGATGGGGTATCAGGATGGATTTTAAGAGAATGCAGGGAGCAATTGGCAGAAAAAGTTTGTGAAGTAATTGATGCCTCATTAAGGGAAGGTGTAGTGCCCCAAGACTGGAAAAGAGCTAACATTGTCCCAATCTATAAATCAGGTAACAAGAGACCCATTGAACTATAGACCAGTGTCACTTACAAGTGTGGTAGCTAAGATGTGTGAGAGGGTGGTGAAGAATAGATGGACAGACTTCTTGGAGAAAAATGACATACTTTGTGAGTGTCAATTTGGTTTTAGAAAAGGCGTTCATGCACGACAAACCTGATATGTTACTATTCGAGGGTGATAGATGTAATACAGGAAAGAGATGGTTGGGCTGATGGAATATATCTGGATTTAAAAAAGGCCTTTGATAAGGTACCACACCAGAGACTGATCTGGAAACTTGAAATGGTAGGAGGAGTGCATGGCAGTTTACTAAAATGGATGGAAGACTTTTTGGTAGGAAGAGAAATGAGAACAATAATTAAGGACAGACCATCAGAATGGGGATTGGTGGAGAGTGGAGTTCCACAGGGATCAGTGTTGGCACCAGTAATGTTCGCAGTCTACATAAATGACATGGTGGATGGGGTGTCCAGTTATGTGAGCCTATTTGCAGGCGATGCAAAATTGTTAAGAAAAGTGAGATGTGACAAAGATTGCGAACTACTCCAGGAAGACTTGGACAGAATATGGAAATGGAGCTGTACATGGCAAATGGAGTTCAACACGACAAAATGCAAGAAAATAGAGTTTGGCAAGAGTGAAAGAAGAATCAGGAGTATGTACAAGATAGGAAATGAAGACATAAAAACCAGTCATGAAGAAAAAGACCTTGGGGTGACAATTACCAATGACCTATCGCCAGAGAGACATATAAACAAAATAATTGGAGAAGTATTGAACTTATTGAGGAACATAAGAGTGGCGTTCGTATATCTAGATGAAGAAATGATGAAGAAAATAATTACTGCAATGATAAGACCGAGGCTTGAATATGCAACAATACAGTGGGCTCGAACTTAAAGAAACACATAAGGAAACTAGAGAAAGTACAGAGGGCTGCAACAAAATGGTGCCTGACTTAAGAGATTTGACTTATGAAGACAGACTGAAAAGAATGCAACTTCCAACCCTGGAAAACAGAAGAAAGGGAGACCTGATAGCAATATACAGAGTGATGATTGGCATGGAAAAAATGGATAGGGAAGATCTGTGTATGTGGAATGGAAGAATGTCGAGAGGGCATGGGAAAAAACTAAAATGGCCACTTATAGGAGAGATGTGAAAAATATAGCTTCCCTCATAGAAGGGTGGAAGCATGGAATAGTTTAGGCGTGGAAGTGGTCAACGCAAGGAATATTCATGATTTTAAGAAAAAGCTGGACATTAATAGATATGGAGCGGGACAACACGAGCATAGCTCTTTTCCGTATGTTACAATTAGGTAAATACAATTAGGTAAATACACACACACACACACACACACACACACACACACACACACACACACACACACACACACACACACACACATGACTCAGAATTTCTCCTAAAGCCCCTAGATCTCCCTTTAAGGACACTGAACAACTCCACCCATGGAGATGGCATGCTTTGCCCACATACTTAGTGTCCCAACGTGCATGAGACTCAATACCACACAAGTGGAGACAATAGAGAAGGGGGAAATTAAGTAATAAATAAAAAAACATGATTTTGCAAAGTTAGGTATCTTAAAGAGCACACATTTATTTCCAAACAATGTTATTGAAGTTCTATAACTTGTATAATATATAGAAATTTCCAATTTTTTCTTTCAGTTTTCTTACTTGTATATATATATATATATATATATTTTTTTTTTTTTCAGGGGCACTGCCCACGGTTACTTTAAAAGAAATGTATGCTCTCCTAATTTCCAAAAGCAATTTCCAAAGGTTTCTTTTTGATATGTATTCCTTATCCCAGACATAAGTTTTTACCAAACTTCATAAAAGAAATTCAAACGGGATCTATGACGGCACTAATGAGTTAAAGGCAAGTGTTTTTGGCACTGTGCAAAGGGACAGTGTGTTGGCTGGGGAACGCACCTGGTGATTGCATCATAAAACTAAACCAGCTACGCTACTTGATTTTCTTGACATCTTGTTATTCTAAACAATGTGTAATTTGAAAAAATAGCAAATATTTTTACCTCATGTTATTTCAGAATTGCATAATCTGAATACACACAAATTGAGAAGTACCTATACCTACTTTATATATATTTTTTTAGTAGTTTTCTTCCTTACTTACAAACATATCATCATTACCATTAGCATTAATACTCTCCTATCATTGCTATCTTTTTTATTTTTTTTTCCTCCATTATGGATTAGTTTCTTCTTGTGCTGGCTACTTCCCACTCAGTCACTTGGTTCACAGCAAGGCTGCAGGGTTTCTTCCGTAAGACTGTTGTACATGACATGACATGTATGTGAGATTTTTATATATATAGTAATACAACAAATAAGAAAATATACAATCTTTTTTCGACCAGAATCATTACTAACCTCTACTTTCATGTCATGTCCCACTGGCTAGAGCTCCTTGTGCTGACTATTTTGAAGTCCACATGATAGTAAGTGCTGCAAATTAATGAAAACACTGCCAGTGTTTCTTGAAAATTTATTAACTTCCTTTAGAGTCAGTGGTTCCCAAACTTTTTTCTGTCATATCCCCTGCACCCAGTTCAATCATCCAGATTTCCCCCTTCTTGTGTATGAGAGAAAGAGCAATTAAAACACACAGACTATTTACTAATTTATTTTTCAAATGTACAAATAAATATATTGATAAACTTATAGTTACAGAGTAAAGTGGATAGAGAGTAGTTAGTAACAACTAAGCATAGCCATAGAGAGCAGTTAGTAACAAATAAAAGGACTTTTGTTTGCTCTTCTACTTCAGAATTAAATTAGTGAGAAGGGTGATGCTGCTTCTTTTTGCACCAGTGTATCAATATCAGGGTTAGTTTTGGCAAGCATGCAACGTATGTCACATTCCACTTCCAGTCGGTTTTGTGCTTTGGGCTTGATTGTGAGTAAAGTAGAAAATCCTGACTCACAAAGGTAGGTTGTGGAAAACAGAATGAGAATTTTCAATACGTTGTTGCTGAGTTGTGGGTATACTCCTTGTTGCTGTAACCTAAAATTCTTCAAGATCTTGTGCACGAAACTCATCCTTGGTAGAAGAGTTATGTTTGAGCTCCAAGAACTCATTTTGCATGTCCTCAGGGACATCATCCACCTGACATATAAACGGGTTCCTTGTCAGCCTCATTTAAATGTCTTCAGTGTTGATACCAGGGAAATACCGCTTGAACTCGTCCCCCAAAATGATCAAGGTGAGTGATGATTTCCTCCTCCAATGGGTCCTTGATGTCTTTCCCACCAAGTATGTCACTCTAACCTTCAAAGAATGCTGCATTTTCTTTTTTCATTTGTTTTCCCAAAAGTTTTAGTTTAGCCATGAAAGCATTGATGGTGTCCGTGTGCACAATCACGTTGCTCCTTTGTTCCTGTAATTCCTTGTTGAAGGCAGACAGCAGGTCCACCTTGTTGCTGTAAATCAAAAACAACTTTGTTTCTTCCCGCAGTTCAAAGACCCGCGCCAGCATGTTCCCTTTTGAAAGCCATCGCACTTGTGTGTGAAATAAAAGAGCAGTGTGGTTAGCATCCATGTCCCGACAGAGTTCGCGAAAGAGGCGAGTGTTCAAGGCTGATCCTTTCACATAGTTAACAATGTTTATGATGACAGTCAAAGCATCATGAAGGTTCTTTGGAACTGTCTTTGAGGCGAGAGCTTCTCTATGGATCATGCAGTGTGTTCCTTTTAAATCAGGCTGCTTCTGCTTCACAAGAGTAATGAATCCTGATCGTGAACCAAGCATATTAGGGCCACCATCTGTGCAAACCCCTTCCAGTTTGTTCCAATCCAGTCCCGACTCTTCAAAGAAATCTGCAACTACTGCCATTACATCAACTGCCTTTGTTGTCATCTCTAATGGCCGGCAAAAAGAAACTTCCTCGATTCCTTTGTCAGTTATGTAGCGGCAAAAAGCAAGCAGTTGTGCAATGTTGGTGACATCCGTAGACTCATCAATTTGAAGGAAAAAAGGGCGATGACATTACCTTTGACACCACATTTTCCTTAATGTCTTCAGACATTTCTGCAATTCTGTTCTTGATGATGTTGATGGACAAGGAGATCTGTTTCATCTTCTGTGATGACTCCTCTCCTAACACAAGCCTCACACTACACTGTCAACGATACATGGTTTCAAAAGGCTTTCACCAATCGTGTGGGGTTTCTTTGCCTTGGCCACCTGAAGGGCAATCACATATGAAGCCTTCACTATGCTGATGTTGGTTTGCTGATACGTCCCAGATGCATCCATCTTCATCCTCTTCAAGCTGGATAACTTTACCTCAAAAAAGCTACGATTCTTATCTTTCAACTGTGGATGAGCATTTGCCAGATGCTGCTTCAGTTGGAAAGGTTTCGTGATGCTATTAGAGAAGGTTTTCAAACACACAACACATTGAGGGATGTGTGCACCGTCCTTGACAAGATATGTGAACCCGTAGTCCAAATAACTATCGTGATACCATCTTCGTTTCTGTGACATCTGAAATCAGGCATAAAACAAGGCCTATCAATTTCGGAGAAGAAAAATAAACATAGGCACATCGTAATTCTGTATAGAAATAACAAAATTTTCCATTCCTCCCCCTCCCAAATATAAAATGAATAAGTAAATAAATAAATGAACTTCTCATAAACATACAAACTTTTGAGGAATAGTACTTTAATAAAACATGTCTTGAGTATTAACAACCTCAGCCAAAGCATAAAAATAGATCCATGAATTTTGATATCATATTATCCAGTTAACAAACTTACTATTAAAATTATAATATTATTTGCATACCTTGTACTCAGAAAACAAGCATGAAGCACTGAATCAATATAGGCTGGGATTGTGTGTCAGATGCTCCCAGGCTAACTGACTACTCGTAATGCACTGTCTATGTTTATCTCTCTCTCTCTCTCTCTCTCTCTCTCTCTCTCTCTCTCTCTCTCTCTCTCTCTCTCTCTCTCTCTCTCTCTCTCTCTCTCTCTCTCTCTCTCTCTCTCTCTCTCTCTCTCTCTCTCTCTCTCACACACACACACACACACACACACACACACACACACACACACACACACACAAACAGCAAGAAATGAATATGTGTTGATTAGAAGAGAAGAAAGAAAGAAACAAGAAAAGGATATAATTGATAAATGTAAAGACCAACCAAGGCTTTTTACAGACATGTGAACAACAACATCAAAAATAGAAAGTATTGAAAGTTTAGAAGTAAATGGAGTATGCAGTGAAGATCCCAGGAAATGGCAGAGGCTATGAATGGATGCTTTCGGAAGGTATTCACAAAGGAGACTGCTTTTGACAAACCACTGGTAATGGAACAGAAAGGGATTATGAAGGAGTTTCAAGTAACTGTGGAGGAGATCAAGAATATGATGGGGAGTTTAGAAGTGAGAAAAGCTGTGGGACCTGATGGGGTATCAGGATGGATTTTAAGAGAATGCAGGGAGCAACTGGCAGAAAAAGTTTGTGAAGTAATTGATGCCTCATTAAGGGAAGGTGTAGTGCCCCAAGACTGGAAAAGAGCTAACATTGTCCCAATCTATAAATCAGGTAACAAGAGAGACCCATTGAACTATAGACCAGTGTCACTTACAAGTGTGGTAGCTAAGATGTGTGAGAGGGTGGTGAAGAATAGATGGACAGACTTCTTGGAGAAAAATGACATACTTTGTGAGTGTCAATTTGGTTTTAGAAAAGGGCGTTCATGCACGACAAACCTGATATGTTACTATTCGAGGGTGATAGATGTAATACAGGAAAGAGATGGTTGGGCTGATGGAATATATCTGGATTTAAAAAAGGCCTTTGATAAGGTACCACACCGGAGACTGATCTGGAAACTTGAAATGGTAGGAGGAGTGCATGGCAGTTTACTAAAATGGATGGAAGACTTTTGGTAGGAAGAGAAATGAGAACAATAATTAAGGACAGACCATCAGAATGGGGCTTGGTGGAGAGTGGAGTTCCACAGGGATCAGTGTTGGCACCAGTAATGTTCGCGGTCTACATAAATGACATGGTGGATGGGGTGTCCAGTTATGTGAGCCTATTTGCAGGCGATGCAAAATTGTTAAGAAAAGTGAGATGTGACAAAGATTGCGAACTACTCCAGGAAGACTTGGACAGAATATGGAAATGGAGCTGTACATGGCAAATGGAGTTCAACACGACAAAATGCAAGAAAATAGAGTTTGGCAAGAGTGAAAGAAGAATCAGGAGTATGTACAAGATAGGAAATGAAGACATAAAACCAGTCATGAAGAAAAAGACCTTGGGGTGACAATTACCAATGACCTATCGCCAGAGAGACATATAAACAAAATAATTGGAGAAGTATTGAACTTATTGAGGAACATAAGAGTGGCGTTCGTATATTTAGATGAAGAAATGATGAAGAAAATAATTACTGCAATGATAAGACCGAGGCTTGAATATGCAACAATACAGTGGGCTCGAACTTAAAGAAACACATAAGGAAACTAGAGAAAGTACAGAGGGCTGCAACAAAAATGGTGCCTGACTTAAGAGATTTGACTTATGAAGACAGACTGAAAAGAATGCAACTTCCGACCCTGGAAAACAGAAGAAAGGGAGACCTGATAGCAATATACAGAGTGATGATTGGCATGGAAAAAATGGATAGGGAAGATCTGTGTATGTGGAATGAAAGAATGTCGAGAGGGCATGGGAAAAAACTAAAATGGCCACTTATAGGAGAGATGTGAAAAATATAGCTTCCCTCATAGAAGGGTGGAAGCATGGAATAGTTTAGACGTGGAAGTGGTCAGCAAGGAATATTCATGATTTTAAGAAAAAGCTGGACATTAATAGATATGGAGCGGGACAACACGAGCATAGCTCTTTTCCCGTACACACACAGGCTGCTGATGCTGTTATTGTTTTGAACTAGGGGGAATGAATGGTGCGCGTTTTGTGCACGAGAGATGCTGGTGTATTCAAAAGCCTGTCGGCTTGCGTGATACGGCGGGGCTTTCAAACTTGGAAAAAATTACCTGTATAAAATGTCATTAAAGCAGATTTGGTGTTCATTTAATGAGCAGATGGTAGTAAAAGGAAACGTTCGTTGTAGCGAAATTTCGTTGTGTGAACCTTCGTCAAGTGGGGATTGCCTGTATATGTATATACAGTAAAAGTCCTGAAATCCGGAAGTCATGGGGGTTCAGGCATTCCGGATTCTAGGATTTTCTGGATTGTAAGATAGTAAGGCTGAAAGTAAGATTAAAATCTTGAGGGTACTATGTAAACCCCACTAAACTAACCCCAACTTGCTATATCTCTTTGTAGTACTGTCATAACATCTTACAGGGATTGCTACTACCACCAGTCCACTGTGTACTTCCTCACCACACCACACAAGATTTACGTAGGCTTTTTTTTTTTTTCTTGAAGATTTGCCAGACTATGGGGGGAGTGGCATGGGCCTTTCCAGCCATTATGACAGCCCATATGTGATGATTGCTCTTTTCCTACTTGTCAACTTGTATTGGTGTAGGTGATTTCACTATTTTACGTAGGCTATTCCACCATCCACATATACTGAGAAATTTGAGTGATTGTACTGTACCCCACATAATATGTATACAGTCCACAATACTTATGTCACACTTTATAAAATAATTTTAAGCATAATACAAAACACATTTCATAACAAAACATTTACTGATGTCTGATAAAGGGAAACAAAAAGAAAGGAAGGCCTCCAACATCATACGCCAGCCAATCACGTCACTGGCGTCGAGCGTACACCAGCTGGACCACCCACGCAGATAACAGAACTCCGCAACACACACACACACACGCGCGCACGCACATCACCTACAGAAACATAATACCTCCAAACATTATTCTCTTACGAGTTTGTGTTAAACTCAATGTTGGTGATGACATGTTCGGTTTCGGTTATTATTATTATATATTTATTACTATTATTTCTTACTTTTTACATATTTAACTCAGCCTTTCAAATTTTCCGGATTATAAGGTTCTGGATTTAAGGACTTTTACTGTATACAGTAAGCCCTCGCACTTGGCGAATCTCAGCTTCACGAGTGCACGCTTGGCGATTTGAATTCAAACTTGGCGGCCACCTGGCGAACCATGCGGCACCCCGGTGACGTCAGACCTCTCTCTAAACTTATCAGAATGTAGTGTGAGAGTCCCCTTCAGCCATTTTGTTTGTGCTACCCTCTGTTTTGCTAGTGTGGGAAAAAATTCTGGCGATTTACCGCCAACATGGCCTCTACCAGGGCAACAGGTGGTACTGGTGGGGGTAAGGACAATGGTGTGGAGACAAGGACGAAGGTGGGCGAGGGAAACAGGTAGAAAAACGGGAGTTACAGCCTTTATATCATGTCTTATTAGCTTTATTTGTTGTTTATTGGTGTGTTTTGTACATGTATTCTAATATATGAAGGCAAAAGATTTTATTTCAGCTCAAAAGTTGGTATTTTAGGGGTCAAAAGAGAGACTTTTGGCAATGACCAAAGATTGATTGAGGCATTTTTTTGGCAGTTTATATGGTATAAAGAACTCGTGCTTGGCGAAATTCGCATTTGGTAGTAGTTTCGCCAGACTAATATATATATATATATATATATATATATATATATATATATATATATATATATATATATATATATATATATAATATATATAATATATACAGTAAGACCCCCGCACTTGGCGAATTAATTAGTCTGGTGAAACTACTGCCAAATGCGAATTTCACCAAGCACGAGTTCTTTATACCATATAAACTGCCAAAAAAATGCCTCAATCAGTCTTTGGTCATTTTTTGGTCTTTTTCAAATCTGATCAAGTGTAACTCAATAAAGATGATCCATATATTTTTTTTCAATATTTTTGCAGTCCAGATGGAGTCAGGATACAATTACTGAGTGAAATTGGGCATTTCGTTTTAAGGGTTGAGACGTGTATGTAATCTAGACTTAAAAGACCATAAGGAATACACACTACAAAATTTTGTTTATATTTCATATCAGTGTGGATGGAATGCAAGAGAGCTTCCCAGGTGCTACAGATGGATGCCTAGACGTGTGGAGAAGGGGCGAGGCCAGCTGCATGAGATATCGGCCTCCCACCAGGGTGACCCAGCCATGCGCAAGTACCAGCAGTTGGCCCTCACCATCATAGCAGTGGTAAGCCTGGTTGCCTTCCTCTTCTACAAGCATGAGTACGAGCGGCTGCGCTATACCCTGGAGTACCTGGACACCTTCGGGCAGCCACCGGCAGAGGGAGAAGCACCACGGATGCCATGTGGGTACAACACCCACCCAGTCACCACCTCACCTCCAGCAGACTGGGTGCAAGTCACTTCTGACTTGGAGGTGTACTCAGCCTTCCTGGAAGGGGAGGGTATTGTGGGAGGGCAGCAAATCAGGGTCATCGGAGCTGTAAGGAAAAGCACAGAGGTACCAGCTGACTTGACTTGCCTTATCTGGTTCGAGTCCAATGGAGAGGTGGCAACAGGGTCCTGCAGTGTGCAGTTTCCCCTGGATCGGAGTCATGGCCACCACACAGACAAGGAGGATGTAGAGGTGCTGTACCTCCTCTGCAGTCCAACTGAGACACGGCTTATGCTCACTCAGACTCCTTATGCCCTCCAGTTGAAAGTGGGCACTGAGCAGCCCTCCCAGCCCTTCCTGGTGCATGAGGCAGAAGGCCTCAAGAGCACTGCCAACAAAACGGCAGTGTGTGTGGTTCCTCCGGAGCAACCTGTCACTTCTCTGCACCTGGTGGAGTTCATAGCTTACCATCATCTCATTGGAGTGGACCGCTTCACACTGTACGGGCCAGTGCTCACTCCTCTGGCTCGTCGGCTGCTGGACCGCTTTGGGGACGAGATGGGGCTGGGCCACCAGGAGCTGCTCTTCAGCACATCACGGGGCTTTGGGCTTAGCCGGCCCGTGGTGCGGCGCATTGTGGAGCTGGACTGCCTTCAGCGCCACCGTGATCGCCATGAGAATGTGTTGGTGCTAGAGCTGGATGAATTTGTAGTGCTGAGCCGCCGTTCCAGCCTCCAGGCCACCATTACTGACTTGGAAGGTGCTGGTCTCTTACGCCGTGGAGTGGCAGAGTTCCACCTTAGCTCACAGCCAGTGTGCCTGGATCAGCAACACACACGACAGGGCACTCTGATGTTGGCACAGCAGGTACACACTTCTGGACCAATGGAGGAGGCAGGTGTGGCCTTGCTGCGGCCCCAGCTATTAGG
>NC_059285.1:10651345-10721345 GCF_017591435.1 Portunus trituberculatus
GCAGTCTTGCTATAGTTAGTTAGTTAGTTAGTTTATTGACCAAAATATAATTCTACATTGGAATAAACATACAAAACCTTTATGGTCCAATATAAAGAAATAAATTATTACAACCTGTAATTACCATACTTATTGTCACTTATTAAAATTAGGCATTAAAATTGTCATTCTATTAAAATTAGGCAATGCAAAACAAAACAACAACAAATCTACCAGTACTACCTAACTCAATCTAGATAGAACATCCAAATACAATATAACCCAATATGACCAAAAAAACAAAAACATGTACATACATAATATAGGTAAGGCATCTCATTGTATTTAAGATTTATATTCTATAAACAGTCAGTACTTCATACACGTATAGACATAATGTATTTAAATCTGTTTCATTAAATAATATATCTAAATTCTGTAAGTTTGCCATATATTACTTTTGCCTGGTCTGTCTTGTCAGTATTGTGCTGCTGCAGACTTACCATATATCTACCCTCATGAGAGAGAGAGAGAGAGAGAGAGAGAGCGTGATCAGGTGGTGGTGGTGTTTTGTTTATTGCTATGTTTTCACCACCACTACGGCGCAGCTGGTACCACGCTGATGCTCATTATGTCATTTACAAGAAGAAAAGCTAGTCCACTCCATACTAAATTGCCCCCAGTCTAAAGAAGAAAGAAATGAAATAGTAGACCTCCAAAAGATAAGTAAATGAAGATAAAAATCAAGTGTTTTAAGAGCTTTATGTTGCATTTGTCTATCGTCTGCAGTCTGCACATTTGTCAGCCACAGCTCTCTCTCTCTCTCTCTCTCTCTCTCTCTCTCTCTCTCTCTTTTTTTTTTTTTTTTTTTGCTTGTTTATCATGTCACTTGTGTACTCTTGTGCAGTCATTCAGGAACTATGGACTCATAGGGGAAGAAGAAAGCTGTCAAATAACAATCCAAAAAAAATTGGCTAGGTTAGGTTAATCCAGTCCATCATTGAGTGAAATCTGTTACTGCAAAATTTGTAATTGCAAGGCACCACTGTGTATACATGCATACATGTGTTGTTGAAGTCTATAGCAACTTGAGCATTACTCTTTTTTGGAAGAATGTTTTGTATTTTTCGCACAAGGGTGTGTTTGTCTGGATGTAGATTCTGGAGGAGTGCACCAAAATCCTTGGTGTTCTCGACACATCTTTCGGTCCTGTCTGGACCATCTTCAGGAGAAGAGTGAGGAGACTTGACAGGTAGTGCTTCTTTTGAAGGTTTCTCTAAGTATATAAGTGTGTATATGCTTACATACTTAGAGAAATCTTTCATTAACATCCAGCAACAATAAGAAGTTTCTCTATCTTCAAAGCAGCCACTCCCTAGCCGCAGCCAAGCTGTAAGCAGATTGGCTCTCACAACCCCACACGCCCCACACCACGAGCTGTCATAAGAGGTGCTACCTGTCCAGTCTCCTCATTCTTCTCCTAAAGATGGTCCAGACAGGACTGAAGGATGTCTCGAGAACACTATGGATTTTGGTGCACTCCTCCAAAATCTACATCCAGACAAACGCACCCTTGTGCGGAAAATACAAAACGTTCTTCCAAAAAGAACAATGCTCAAGTTGCTCAACAACACATGTATACTCAACAGCCTCCTCCCAAAATATATATACTATATATATATATATATATATATATATATATATATATATATATATATATATATATATATATATATATATATATACACACACACACACACACACACATGGAATCAGTGTAACTAGGGATTTCACTAAATAACTAATGACTTCGTACAGAAATATTTAAGTTTGTAATCATTATTTCTTTTAACAAAAGATTAGGTCAAGTTTGGTTTGGTTACATTACTATAGATTCACTTTAAGAAATCAACTATGCTGGACATACTTATACAATTTTTGCTGCATAATACTTCTAGGCATGTTACATTTTGAAATCTCATTTGTATATTTGTATACTAATATATATATATATATATATATATATATATATATATATATATATATATATATATATATATATATATATATATATATATATATATATATATATATATACAGTAAAGTCCCGGGTTACGTCGGTCTCGAGTTACGTCAAACTCGCACTTACGTCAGTCCACTATAAGGCAATTTAAGATTTAAAAAATTGAAAATTTATAAATCGTAAAGCGCGGGGTTTATTGTTATTGTTGGCCGCCAGGCGTCACTAGTGGTTATCCACCACACCGCCCACCTCATGCTTGAATACAATAACACTCTACGTACCTCAGTTCCACCACACCGTCGCCCCTGGCAAGAGTGTTCCTACATCTGCGTTTGCTGACTATCTTAGTATCTTGCTCAATGGCACCAAAAAGAAAACTCCTGAGTGATAGCAGTGATGCTAAGAAAAGGAAAACCATTACGCTACAAGAAAAAGTGGACATAATTAAAAGACATGAGAAGGAGGCAGCAGCTGTGTGTAAGGGAGTGAAGAAGAAAATGGGAAGCCCGTTACCATGACAACGGGGAGGTTGACGACCTTGAGGGCTCACGCACCTATCACAACAATAACAACTCCGGAGCCTTCGCCTGGGCCACACGACACTGCAGCTCACTTGCACCGTCTGCGCCTGTCTGCTGATCCCTATTGCCCTTTCCTATTGCATTTCCTGCCCGCTGCCCACGCTTCTACTCCCACCGCACTGCACTACGCTCCCAGCTGTCCGCCCTGGGCGTCACAACATTCGACCTGCCCACCCTCCTGGCGGCCTCAGGCGTCCACCCTCTGGCAACATGCAGTCCTTCGTTCGCGGCCCTAATCAACAACAAAAACAAGCTTGTGTTTCATATTCCTACATACTTGTAAATAATATAACAATATAACCTTTACTTATATAACGCTTCTACTCCTACCGCACTCCACAAAGCTCTCAGCTGTCCACCCTGGGCGTCACAACATTCGACCTGCCCACTCTCCTGGCGGCCTCAGGCCGCCCCTCTCGGTAACCTGCAGTCCTTCGCGTTCGCGGCCCTAATCAATATATTCCTTCATAGTTGTAAATAATATACCAATATAACAATATAACCTTTTACTTACCTGAATAACCATAAAAAATTATTGGTTGAAAACTCGATAATATGCTTTGAAAGTACAAAAACTCGAGTTACGTACAAAATCGACTTATGTCATGTTTCAGGAATGTAACTCTGACGTAACTCGGGACCTTACTATATATATATATATATATATATATATATATATATATATATATATATATATATATATATATATATATATAATATATATATATATATATATATATATATACAGGCAACCCCCGTTTAACGAAGGGGTTACGTTCCTAAAAAACACTTCGTTAAGCGAAACTTCGTTAAGCGAGCCGATTATAACAAGTTTAACCCCTGATTTGGACTTCCATTGAGAGTAAGCAAAGCGAGAGTGCATCATAGTACAGTAAAAGGTTTAATGAAAGTAAGAATTATGAAGTTAAACATTTAGGTAGTTTAATTTAAGTCATTATAATGTACACTAATGTATGTATGTGTGTAACTTTATAATGTTGATGATCTTAACTTTATGAAGGGAGGAAGAGTGAAACGGGAAAGACACTAACCGGCAACCTGTGGAATGTAAACAAAGTGCGCATCATTGTACTGCATACAAAACTTATGTACCACATTTCCACAAGGCGCTCCATTTTATCCATTGTAGAGTCAAGAGTTCAGGTGGTTCTTTAAGCTTGCAAGGAAGATACGGTCTCACCAGCCTCCTTAATAAAGTCTGCTGACTTGAAAATAGAGACAGTATAATATGGAGTCAAAATGGTGGCAAGCACTGCTATAGTTTTCTGGCCTCTCATGTCTGTGAATAATATCTAGCTTCATTTGGAGAGTAAGAGACTTCCTGGTCTTCTTACGAACACTAGGCCAATTGCAGGGCGTTTTGGTGGTAAGTTGAGCTAGGGAAGACAAGCTGCTGCTGAGGCTGTTATGTTTTGACTGGGGAGTGAGTGTTGCCCGTGTTGTCCACGAGAGGCTTGATCTTGATCTTGATCTTCATTCTATAGGTGTCCCAGGATTTTTCCTGAGGCAGGCCTTAGTACCAGCAGCTCCTGGTGTATTCAAAAGCCTGTCAGCTTGCGTGATATGGTGGGGTTTTCAAATTTGGAAAAAAATTACCTGGATAAAACTTCGTTAAAGCGAGTTTGGTGTTCGTTAAACGAGCAGATGGTAGTAAAATGAAACCTTCGTTGTAGCGAAATTTCGTTGTGTGAACCTTCGTTAAACGGGGATTGCCTGTGTATATATATATATATATATATATATATATATATATATATATATATATATATATATTCAGTAAAGGAAATAACATTGGAAATATTTTTACTGAGGATTTTGTGTAATTTGTAATTGATGGAGCAAGTGGGAGACGATGGAGTAGTGGGGATAAGGTGGTGAGTATGGGACCATGTAGACGTCCACGTGTAGGTTCCAATCCCACCATATACCGCTGTGAAGCTATGCCATTTGTCGAGTGGTTTAAAGTTACCTACATGTCACCATGATACCCAGGTTCTAGGTGGTTACACCAAAGATGTGCTTAGGTGGTGATATGGGCCCTAATATGGGTACCAATAGAAATAAAATTCTGTGCCACTAATGGGCGCATATACAGTGAAGACTTAATACTTGAACTTAATTCGTTCCAAATGGCTGTTCGAGTATTAAAAAGTTTGAGTATTGATACCTATAAATCAGGTAATTTGTTCTAATTTTAGCAAAACCTCTTTGGTGCCTTTGTAAGTTTCTAAATGAAAAACTACCAACAACGCAGAAGAATGTTTTTCTTAAGACTGTGGCAGGACTAGGAATGCGCACTGACATCCAGTATACCGGTATTACCAGTAATAAGGAATCAGAATGGTACAGTGGCGGTTGCAAGAGGGAGATGACAGAGCTTTGTATAGGACCAAATGTGCAGTTGTTTGATTACCAGCTATTTTCACCACTAATAAGCCTTTGGTGTTAATGTAACTTTGTAAATAAAAAACTACAGATAGAATGCGGGAGAATGTTATTCTAATGATTGTGGCAGTACAAGTCACAACTGGCAGAGGGGGAAGGGGAAAACTAGGGAGCCTTTGTTTACAACCACGCATGTGGATGTTAGACTATCAGGTATTTTTTCGAGTACTAAATAGAACTTTTGAATTTGAGTATTGAAAAGTTTGAGTATTTAGACGTTCGAGTATTGGGTCTCTACTGTACTCTTCAAGTATGTCTATAGGTGTAATAGGCCGTAATGTAAAAAAAAAAAGCATCTTGATGGCTTTTCTGAATTGGCATGGGCTGTAAGCTCAACTAATATGCTGGAAACTGAATATTGAGTCTGTAGTGCTCAAACTATATTTGTAAATTTAAAATTTCCTTAGTGTGTCTTGATCCTCGGAAATTACATAATAAGGTTTTACATTAGTGATAAAAAGTTTTCCTTATAAAGTATATTTTCAATAATACAAAATATACAAAAGTATCTTTATATCTATATATATTACAATATGTACACCGATTCTATTACAGTACTCACTGTTGAGGTTTCTTGGCCAAGTATGTTGGCAAACTATAAATGTGTGAGGTGAATCCCTAACCCTAGATATAGTACAAAACTTCTTCAGCCTCATACATACACCTTATTTGAGTTGGGAAAGAAGACTCGGATGACAACAGAGAGGTGTATCCCAACCCATTGGTAACAGTGCAGGATATGTTCTTGTTCACATCAGGCATCAGCACCAATGAGTAATCTCTGAGGGAAGTAACCTAGTTGCTTGGCTGATGGAGTACATCATTATCTAATTCTTGTTGCCATCTTAAGGTATCTGTAATGTTATCTCAGCATTTGCTACTTAGTATTCTTATGTTTTATTATTACTTCAACAATCAAGATGCAACTGGTTCTAGGAGACACTTCCTCATGCTGGTGCCTGTGGGAAAAATGGGAAAAATACACTTCCATATATTCTGTACTGACTGGGATGCATTTCTCTCTGTTGTGATCTGAGCTTCCTTGCCCAACTCTTTCACAATACATATCTTTTTTTAAGCCATTTTGGATGACTTCTGAGACAGGCTTGTTGTCTGTGGGAAACCAGATCTTGCACCAGTGTAGCTACACAAAACATTCATTCCAGTGTTTTATCAGGTTATGTATGCTACTATCAAGCAGCTGTAAACTAATAACATGTGAGATCTTATGATTATAGTTGCTGTACACATTACAGTGGAACCTGCCACTCGTCCAACTTGTTCACATACAATTCAATTAAATATTCATAAGGCTTTCCTGCAGTTCAAGCAGTGTCACACCTTACTGTCAAGTCACTCCAGGTCAACCCCGTGTTACCTCTGTCCACTAAGCATCATCCACACAAGCTTCATGACGGCTATTTTACACCTCTTCTATTATTTTTATTCAAAATAACTTAGGTGTACAGAGAGAGACAGGGGGCGAGGGGGAGATATGGCACTGTGGTAAGTGACGATGTTTGTCAAAATACTGTTGGGAGAGAGAGAGAGAGAGAGTACTTACTACTTCCTCTATCACCTGGTCTTTAAACATCATTGACCTGTACCTGTTGAATTTGTTTCTAGCTTTGATAGAAGCTGATTCCAGTTTTCAAATGTAAGGCACTGTTTGAGAAATTTAAAGATTCAATTAATCTTTCCTAGACAGTATGTAACACTGCACCAGGTGTTGTTCCCCTCCCTGTAGAGTGACGAGGAGCAATTCAAGGCCTGCCTGTCCTGCTCTATGAATAAGTGCTTAGCTGCCCTGCTTTTACAGGACTGCATATACTCTATCTGACAACAGTAGAGCACATGAATTGGTAAACAGGGTCTGTCAGCAGATGGTGTGGGTTTTTCATCTCACAGACCACCTGCTGACCAATTTGTCTACAAATTATCTTGTTCTAGTTGCCAAACCCTGTATGTAGGACAGATGACATGTAAGTTAAGTGGTGCAGGACAGACTGGCCTCTACCTACTCCTCTCCCTCTGCAGGAATGGCACATCTGGTCCAGTATAACATACAGGCAATCCCGGTTTAACGAAGGTTCACACAACGAAGGTTTCGTACCATCTGTTCGTTTAACGAACACCAAACTCGCTTTAAAGCTTTAAAGCCCCACCGTATCATGCAAGCTGACAGGCTTTTGAATACACCAGGAGCTGCTGGGGTACTAAGGCCTGCCTCAGGAGAAATCCTGAGACACCTGTAGAATAAAGATCAAGATCAAGCCTCTCGTGGACAATACAGGCGCTGCCGATACAAAGGCCTGACTCAGAAGAAATTCTGCGTCACCTGTAGCATCAAGATCAAGATCACGCGCACCACTCACTCCCCAGTCAAAACATAACAGCGTCATCAGCAGCTCATCTTCCCTAGTTCAACTTAGCATCAAAACGCCCTGCAATGTGGCCTAACGTTGTTCCTAAGAAGACCAGGAAGTGTCTTACACTCAAAGACAAGACAAGAGAGAGGCCAGAAAAGTTGCTTGCCACCATCTTGACTCCATCTACTGTCTACTATTTCCAAGTCAGCAGACTCTATTAAGAAGGCTGGTGAGACCGCATCTTCCTTGAAAGCTAAAAGAACCACCTGAACTCGTGACTCTACAATGGATAAAATGGAAAGCCTTGTGGAAATGTGGCACATAAGTTTTGTATGCGGTACCATGATGCGCACTTTGTTTACATTCCACAGCTTGCTGGTTAGTAGTGTATTTCCCGTTTCACTCTCCCTCCCTTCATAAAGTTAAGATCATCAACATTATAAAGTTACGTACATACATACATTAGTGTACATTATAATGACTTAAATTAAACTACCTAAATGTTTAACTTCATAATTTTTATTTTCATTAAACCTTTTACTGTACTATGATGCACTCTCGATTTGCTTACTCTCAATGGAAGTTCAAATCAGGGTTAAACTTGTTATAATCGGTTTGCTTAACGAAGTGTTTCTAGGAACGTAACCCCTTCGTTAAGCGGGGGTTACCTGTACTGCCTAGGAAAGATTACTTTGATTAGATTCCTCAAACAGTGCTGATGACATTTGAATACTGAAATCAATGAACATAAGAAAATCTGTCCCAGAGTTATTAAATATGAATAACTCAACATTAACAAATAATTTCAAAATATGTACAATGTATTCAAAATATGTACAATGTATCTAACACATTTAGTCCACAGCTGTTTTTTAATGGCAAAGTCTGTGTCACAATGTTGAAATAAAGTTGCTTTTTGTGCCAAAACATTGAATAAATTATGTTTTATGCAGCTACCATGATGCTTCGATTCATTTTACTTAAATTCTATTCTTGTTGCACTATTTCTCCTGGTGCTGTCATGCCCAGGCTGGAGAGAAGAGCCTGATAGCCCTGCCTGTAACACAAAAGAAACGTAAAATTTCTTAATTCCTTATGTTAATGTCTTTATCATGTATTTATTAGTTGTCTGTCCCAATAATCATGCCATTTCTCTCAAAGCAAATATTAGAACTTACTGTAATTATTGATTCTGTTCTAGTTGTGAGAATTGTTGTTAATGTGTTACTTGGATAGTTAAGTAATCACAAACTATTATGATTTATTCAACCTGCAGTTTGAGGTTTGTTGTCTACTGTATGTAAGCAGGAAACCACATTATTTATGAGCAGGCTATGAAATCATTATAAGCCTGTTTCACCAAGGTCCACCAATGTGACTATAGGCAGTAATGTAGATTACCACTGCTTATAACTATCTTCATATCTCATTAATAACAGAGCAATAAGGCTTACCTGAGGGTGTGGTCAAGGCCCGTGCCACGCTTCTCCTCAGTGCGAGTGACAGCCTGTGTTACATGAGGAAGGGCTTCCAGGAGCAGTGGTCTGTGGAGCACAGCGATCACTCGTAGCACCCGGAACAACCGCCCAGAGCTCCAGGACATGTGCCTTCCTACCAGCTCCCGTAGCTGGTCTACCAGAACCCTTCTGGATGGTATCCCACGGTCTTCTGCTTCCTGTAGCAGCTTCTGAAGGAGATCTGTGGCCAGCCGCTTGGTGGTTTGCTCTTCCAGGGTCAAGAGGAGCTCCAGTAGAGGAACTAATAAGGAACAGCACAATATTTCCAGCCAATCCATGGTATTCCGCTGCAGCAATTCAGTCAGGAGAGACAGGGCCACCTGCAGGTGTACAGGCGAGGTGTTGCGGCGAGCCAGATAGCTGTCACGCACCACCTCTAAAAACACCTTGCGTAGTTCCTCTAGCACAGGCAATCTCACCTCACCGTGGAGGGTTGCCAGAAAGGGATGGAATGTTGTAGTGTAGTTGCGTATGGTCTTGACTGGGAAACGGTGGAGGTAGTGGGTGAAGATGTCCCTCACACAGCGTAGTAGGTAAGCATCCTGTGTCAGTCCAAGGCATCCAATTCCACACACCATCTGTCAATGTATAGCTCTATTAGTCCGGCACTATTTTACTCCTTTCTGAAGCAAACTAAACCCATGCTGCATGAACTCTATTTGGCAGCTGTCAACTGTGAACAAATTAAACAAAATGTTTACTTTCTACTAATGGTGATCACTTATCACTGTTTTGGAGTTAAAAATACAATGATAATTCTCAGTTCCAAACCTGAAAACTGTCATCACAGTAAATCTGTACCAAGAAATGCCAATAAACTTGCAACAAATCAAATTGTATATATGAAAGTTTATCCTAGAACTTGTTGGATTTAACTAACTCGTTCTTGTAAAGTATTTCTGAAATATGTCAGTCTAGAAAACATTTATGGATAATGCAATACCATGTATCATCACTAGTTACTTAACTAATACAATGATAGGGATAGACTGTATGACATACCCGTGGCAGGACAGATGAAATACTTGCAGTGAATGCTGCAGAGAGGGGCTTCTCTGGTGAGTAAATGGGTGTTGGCAGCAGGACTGTGTTGAGGAGTGTGGCCATAGGACATGTGGGTTTAGACTGTAATACAACAATCAATATACTTGTTTGGAGGATAATAAAACAATGACATTCAGTAAAGCAGGAAATAAAAACAAGTGGTCACATCTATGATTTTCAAATGGTGTTTTCTACATGCAATCTCCCTATGCAACCATAGCACTCCCAATTTCAAATAGGACAGCAGCCCCACTGTAATTTTACCTTGACGTAGATGACAGAGTGAGCATGAAAGAAAAGGTTTGCAATGAGGGTCAGTGCTTGAGGCAGATGACTGGCAGGTGGACTCTTCCTAAGCAGACCCCCAAAGGCCTTGTCTAGCCCAGAGAAGCACTGCAGCACATCCTCCCGGTATGCTATCCTGTCAGCAAAGACCTGGGGTCAAAGCAGGTGTGTTAATATAGTAAATCATTCATATTTTGTATATATTTCTAAATCAGTTTGACTGGTATATAAGAAATGGAAGCAATAAGTTTCAGGTCTATATTCATTTCTGTTCATATACTCAACTCTTGAACACTTCATCCCCCCTCAACTTCCTCTCCCACTTCCATGTCAAGATTCCCCTTAAAAAGAGTAAACAGAGACAAAAGTCTTCATATATATACATCATTCAAAATGCAGTCTTTCTTCTCTTAGTATCAAGACCTAATACTCATTACCTCAATGCTGCTAAATTTGGCTGCTACTCCCTTGATGAAGCAAATGGCAACAGCAAAGGGATCAGTTGGGTGGGTGGGAGGCAGGACCCCCACCATGCTGGGAAGCCTCAATATCTGTGGTGTGAGCATATCCACAGCCTCATTCTCATCCCCAACCCCAATGAGACCACACAGCCAACAAGACACAAGCATTCTTTCATGTCCTGGGGACAGGCTGGCCAGCAGTGCCAGGCTGTCGGGGTGACTCAGAAGACATGAGGCATAGTGAAGGCTACACCTGCAAGTGTGGCATCCAGGCTAAGATCACATCTCTGAATCTAGTAATGTCATATAATTTCCATTTTTTTTTTGTCTTTTTCACTTTAAACAAGTTAAACTGTAACTTCAGTACAAACAGCAAATGAAAATCAACAATAAAAATAAATCAGTGGAGAGAGTACTTACCCTGTACTTACACCTTCATGGGTAAGGAAATAGTGGAATAGCCCAGAGGCAGCTTCTTTATGACCCAACACTCCTACCAGACAGAGGGTAAGTGAGGCTGATAAAGAAGCCACAGCCTGGGGAGGAGTTGAAGAGGTAGCAAGTGACTTCAAAGAGGGACCAAACTCCTTCCACACAACCTCTATCACAGCTGGTCCTACCATGCCTGCAACATAAACAGCCATGATACAACTAAGATAGCCTTTCAAAAATATGATACGGTAAATCACAACAGAGACAGCACAGATCCACTCTCTTCTCTCTCTCTTGAGTAAGCTCTACCCACCAGAAGTGACATTTTCTGGCTGGGCTGATAAGGTCATCACTTTGGCCAGTGCTGCATCCATGGCTCCTGCAATAGCCTTGACCTCGGCTGCTGTAGCATGAGGCAGCACACCACCCACCGCTCCGCCTGCAACATGTCAACATGATGTAATGATATTAACTTCTAAAGGAAAACAATACAAACTAATTTATACCTGTGCAATATTTCTGAAATACAATGAAATCTTGATTAACGTGAGGGTCACATTTCTGAAGACATCATGTCACTCAAAGTCGCATTCTTCAAACATAAAAACATAATTTTCCAATAGAAAGTAATGGTTATTCATGATGTATATGAATACAAAGATATGATGTCCATTACAGCAGGCAATAAAGGGGTGGAAATAAAAAATAGTGTAAGCTACGCACAAGGTAAAGAGGGTCACAAGAAGAAGGTGATGCCACCAATCACAAATGGTTCCTCATCTGCTTTCTTTTCTGTGTTCTATGCAAGATTTCACTTTGTGCATCACAAAGCAATCCTTTCTTGGTGGTAAAGCTTGTAAAATGCTAATAGAAATATTTTATAAACATAATGTACTGTATATGCGAGACAGTAACACCTTGGGAGGTGGTTTTACTGGCAACTTGCTAGCAATCTCATTACCATGGCAACAATCTCTCCCTATGTGTTCATGAATACCAAGTTGCTTCGCTCATTAACTTTCTTGGATCCCGACCCAATACACTTCCCATCAGAAGCAGCATGGTTGCATGTGACATCATTAAATCGAGTTAACCCACATTAAATTGAATAAATTGCACTATTCAATAGTATATCCTTAAATATGAACTCAGGTTAAATATAAATCACATTATTCAAATTCACATTAGCTGATTTTTTTTTTTTTTTTTTTTTTTATAGCTTATAGCACCTGTAGGCATACTTAAAGAGTATATGTGGAAAGCACTGTTCAGCTTCCACCCATTAGTGGTGCAGGCAATTTTATTTATAGTGGTACCCATATTAGGGCCTATATCACCACCCATGTGCATCTTTGGTGTAACCACCTAGAACTTGGGTATCATGGTAACATGTAGGTAACTTTAAACCACTCAAGAAATGGCATAACTTCAAAGTGTTATGTGGTGGGATTCGAACCTATACATGGATGTCTGCCCGATCACACACTCACCATCTTATCCACTATGCCACCGCATCTCCGTAACTGACTGACTACTATGATTTATAAATCAATTTAACTGGTATACAAAAAGTGCAAGCAATATGTTAGACCTCTCATGGGGAAGTGTGTCAAGTTACCACTTCTGACCACAATCGACAGGAATATATGCCAACATTTATATTTCATGTACAATCCTTTAATTATCACTCACAAAAATAATATATATTGTTGACTACACAGTTTGTGTTATAGGAAGAAAGGGAGGCAAACTGACAAGACATACACACAGCATCATTTGTACCATGCAAGACACTGTGCAGCTTCAAAGGGTAGCTCAAACAAGAGACCATTACTTCCTTACTCCCTCCTATAGGATCTACAGGTTATGGAAAAGAAAGAACTGAAAGTAAATGAATAAGAAGGAGCCACAGTGCACAAGCACACTCACAAATGAGGGAGTGCTGAGCCAGGCTGAGGTTATGGCTGTGCTCAAACACTTCCTGCAAAGCCTCAGCATATGAGATCAGCAGTTGCCCCAATTCCCTGAAACAAAAATTAACAAAACTTTACTCACTATTTCTGTCAATTCAACAGAGCAATAATCATGTCGCACTAAAGGAAAATAAATCCAGACAAGAGTATTCCTAGTCCCCCTACTCACCTCCGCTGCTGGGGGTCCCTGGAGCTAGTAAGATGGTGACATACAGCAGTGACAATGGGAGAGAGCCGCTCTGCCAGTGGAGAGACCTCACAACCCTTGTCCACCAGGAGCAGTGCTCCTGCTAGGAAGCCACGCCATACCATCCGTGATTTGCTGGTGCTGCAGGTTGGCACAAGACTCAGCAGCTCACCAAGCTTGTTGACCTGAGTACATGTTGTGGTTATCAAGCAGCAATTCTTGTTATCTATTTACACATGAATGGTGATGCTCATTACTCTCCAGACTAATATCTATTACACAACTACTTATCAAAAACCTTAGCCTCAAGAACTACCAACTCACAACATCAAGAGTGTCTGTGGCAGATGAAGCCAAGGTGAGGAAAAGTGAGACTGTGTTGTACAGGCCAGTGGGGGTCAGTTCAGACATCTTGCGGCCATGGAATTTAGAGAAGATGCGTCCCCTCATCTGTCGCCATTCCAGGGGTCCACTCTTCACAACACCCACTGTGGAGCACATGTCAACAATGATAAAAGCTTTCATGGCTTTATAATTACTTACCTGACATTACAGGTTGAACATACTGCTTTCTATTTTCATATACAGTCAATTCTTGATTAACACAAGTTTGAATAACGCAATTTTGATTTAACATAATTTGATATTTAACGATTAAATAATGGGATTTATTCAATTTGACACAGGTTAACTCAACTCGATGACGTGACACACACTCTGCTCCTGGTGGGAACCATACTGAGATGTTCTCAGCAGGACAACAACACCTTACACTTTTACACTCTCTTCAAATCAAAATTTAATAATGGCTTCACCACGCCCTGCCTCGGAGTCCCCCTCTGGGGAGGGGACCATAAATGTCCCCAGGTCGGACTGCCCCTCTGCTGTCGACCTTGGGTGTCTTGACACTTCATCTAATACTTTCACTATCAATTTCTGCAACATTCGTGGCCTTCGTTCTAATTTTCAATCTGTGGAACACCACCTCTCCTCTACTAAACCTCATCTTCTCTTCCTAACCGAAACACAGTTGTCTGTGACTACTGACAGCAGCCCTTTTCTGTTCCCTCCTACTTGCTCTATCCTCATTTTCAATCCAAAGCTGGATGTTGCGCATACGTGCGTAACGACACCACTTGCTCTCGTGCCCACAATCTTGAATCTTCAGAATTTTCTACCATCTGGCTAAGACTTCAATGTCACTCTCTAACTAAATTCATCTGTGCTGTATACCTCTCACCTAATTCCTCTGACTATGTAAAATTCTTTGACTATTTGACTTCCAAGGTGGAGCACATCTTATCTCACTTTCCTTTTGCTGAGATCTCCATTTTAGGGATTTCAATGTTCACCACCAGCTTTGGCTTTCATCTTCTTTCACTGACCAACCTGGTGAACAAACCTTCAACTTTGCTATCCTTCATGACCTAGAGCAGCTAGTGCAGTTCCCTACCCGTATTCCTGACCGCCTTGGAGACACGCCCAACATTCTTGATCTTTTCCTAACCTCCAACCCTTCTGCTTACTCTGTTAAACTTTCCTCTCCGTTGGGCTCCTCCGACCACAATCTAATTTCCGTTACCAGTTCTATCACTCCAGTGCAGCCTCAGGACCCGCCTAAGCGGAGGTGCTTCTGGCATTTTAACTCTGCTAAGTGGGAGGAACTAAGGCAGTACTATTCTGATTTCCTTGGGATGATTATTGTTTTCATGTCAGAGATCCTTCTCTTTGTGCCGAGCGCATAACAGAGGTGATTATCTCTGGCATGGAGCTATACATTCCTCATACTTTCTCTAACCCTAAAGCTAAAAAGCCTTGGTTTAACTCTGCTTGTTCTCGTGCTGTCAATGATAGAGAGGCGGCTCACAAACGGTTCCGTAGCCATCCAACTGCTGAAACTCATGCCCTATATATTTCTGCCCGTAATCATGCCAAATCTATTCTCCAACTTACTAAAAACTCTTTCATCAATAGAAAATGTCAAAGTCTTTCCAATTCTAACTCCTCTCGAGATTTCTGGCATCTAGCCAATAATATCTCTAACAACTTTACTTCTTCGTCTTTCCCTCCTTTACTTCATCCAGATGGCTCTACAGCTGTCTCTTCTTTTCTAAAGCTGAACTCTTCGCTCAAACCTTTGCTACCAACTCAACTTTGGATGATTCTGGGCATATTCCTCCTACTCCTCCACCCTCTGACTACTTCATCCCTAAAATTAAAATTCTTTATAAAGACGTTTTCCTGGCCCTCTCTGGCCTTGATTCTCGGAAGGCTTACGGTCCGGATGGAGTCCCTCCTGTTGTTCTCAAAACTGTGCTTCCGAACTCGCTCACTGCCTGGTCAAACTCTTTCATCTGTGTCTCTCTACTTCTATTTATCCTTCTTGCTGGAAGTTTGCTCACATTCAACCTGTCCCTAAAAAGGTGACCACTCCAATCCTTCTAACTACCGCCCTATAGCTTTGATTTCCTGCCTTTCTAAAGCCTTTGAGTCTATCCTTAATAGGAAGATAATGAGGCATCTATCAGCTCACAACCTTCTCTCTGATTGCCAGTATGGTTTCCGTAAAGGCAGATCTACTGGTGATCTTCTTACTTTCCTAACTGAATCTTGGTCATCCTCTTTAGGGACTTCGGTGAAACCTTTGCTGTCGGCCTTGACATATCGAAAGCCTTCGATAGAGTCTGGCACAAATCTTTAATTTCTAAACTACCCTCCTACGGATTCTATCCTTCTCTCTGTACCTTCATCTCCAGTTTCCTTTCCGATCGTTCTATTGCTGCTGTAGTAGACGGTCACTGTTCTTCCCTAAAACTATCAACAGTGGTGTTCCACAGGGTTCTGTCCTATCACCCACTCTCTTTCTATTATTCATCAATGATCTCCTAAATCTGACTCAATGCCCTATCCACTCCTATGCTGATGATACCACCTGCATTATTCAACAGCGTTCAACAGACGCCCAACCCAACAACAATTAAATGACTCAAGGCGAGATGCTATAGGACGCCTAACTTCTGATCTTTCACTTGTTTCTGATTGGGGCAGAGAAAACCTGGTTTTGTTCAATGCCTCAAAAACTCAATTTCTACAACTATCTACTCGACATAACCTTCCAGACAACTATCCTCTCTTCTTCAATAACACTCAACTTCCCTCTCCTCTACATTAAACACACTCGGTCTATCCTTCACTAAAAATCTAAACTGGAAATTTCACATCTCTACTCTTGCTAAATCAGCTTCCAAGAAGTTAGGTGTCCTATGGCGTCTTCGTCCATTTTTCTCTCCTCCCAGCTGCTTGCTCTGTACAAGGGCCTTATCCGCCCGTGTATGGAGTATGGCTCTCATGTCTGGGGGATCCACACACAGCTTTACTAAACAAGGTGGAATCTAAAGCTTTTCGTCTTATCAACTCTTCTCCTCTAACTGACTGTCTTGATTCTTTAAGTCACCGCCGCAATGTTGCATCTTTATCTGTCTTCTACCGCTGTTTTCATGCTGTCTGCTCTTCTGAACTTGCTAACTGCATGCCTTCCCCTCCTGCGGCCTCGCTGCACAAGACTCTCTACTTCTTCTCATCCCTATTCTGTCCATCTTCCTAATGCAAGAGTTAACCAGTATCTTCACTCCTTCATTCCCTACACTGGTAAACTCTGGAACTCTCTACCTGTGTCTGTATTTCCACCTGCCTATGACTTAAACTCTTTCAAAAGAGGAGTGTCAAGACACCTCTTACGTTAACTGGACCCTCCTTTTAGATTTTTTGGTTTTTTCTCTTTCTACTTTCCTCTTAACAGGGCCTGGCAACCAGCGGGATTTTTTTTTCCAACACTTTGTTTTCCCTTGGCCAGTGCCCTTGTAATGTAAAAAAAAAAAAAAAAAAAAAAGGATCCTTTGACAATACCTTCCACCTTCATCAGTTGAAGGATACCGTCTGGGAGAAATTGGTATTCTTAAGAATGAACGCTGCCTTCCCATAGCTTGGAAAGGTAACGATCAGGCAGGATTTATCTTCACTATGAAGGTCCTGTCTTTGTCATTGCCTTTGCATAATTTATTTTTTGTAAACTAACTGATTTTAGAAACACAAAAATATATAGGTTATTATTCAAATAGCCTATTTTACAAAAATTGTGATTGAAACCAAACTCAGGAAGTAGGAACAACAACATCACTGCTACCAGATTCAATCACTGCATTTCCATCTCCCATGTTTTCTATCAGAAATCTACTTAGGCTGCACAGTTGAAGATGGCAATTCTCTCCCATGTTTGGGCCACACTATACAGCCATTTATGCTTTTATTTAGAAGCACTTTTCCTGGCTCACCAAGTCTATTAATAAATTATGCTCCGCTGCAATAACAGGGACTGGTTCTCTTTGTAATATTTTCCATGTTGGCTGTGGTGGAACTGAGAGGCAGTGTGGTTTGGTCTGCGTGGCTTGATCAGCTGAGTTACAGGTAAACAAACACTGCTACCGACAACCACTAAATTATACTTATCGTTTATTTCATTAAACACATTAATAATAAAAGAATGAATGTGGGATAATATTTATGGGAAATGGTGGCGTAGTGGATAAGGTGGTGAACATGGGATCGGGCAGAAGTCCATGCATAGGTTTGAATCACACCACGTGCCGCCTTGAAACTTTGTCATTTGTCAAGTGGTTTAAAGTTACCTACATGTCACCACGGAACCCAGGTTCTAGGTAGAGATATTTTCCCGGAAAATAAAAATGCGGTATCCAAGCATCCTTTAACCTCCTCACAGGATGACCAGTGCTGCATCAACAAGGTGATGGTGAGTAAGAGGACATATTTTGTTGTTAGTGACTTACAAATGTAATGGACTTAAAAATGAGAATGTGTTTTTACCATTTCTGTGACCTAGTGATGTATTAATGTTTTTTTTAAGGTTTGAGTAACAAAATCCCAAAATATGCAGATTTTCCTAGTGGCCAGGAAAGTAATCTCCACTATTACTATTGTTTTCTTATGGGGAAAATTATATTTAAATAATCTGATTTTGAATAACACGACATCTACAGGAACGTAACCCTCGTGTTAATCGAGAGTTGACTGTATGTCAAGTGCTACAAAATCACGTAGAGAAGACTGAACAATTAAAAGTATAACAATAAAATTAAATATGTTTAACAGTGATGACATTACAATCATAGAGTCACTCACCAACAATTCTGAGAAATATTTGCCATGATGTCTCCGTTTTCCCCACAGCTGCTGGATCACACACTCGTGACCTGACCTGCTCCAACCATCCTCCTATTGTCTTGCTGCAAGAAGCACAATCTATCAAAACATGTCTTTCTCCTGGACAGTTCACACAAGGATGATATACACCTTGGGTTATATCAAAGCACAAGATTCATTGAGCTATTGGAATTCTTCTCTAAGCATTACTGCCCAATTATCCATAGACTGAAACCATTACTGTTGGTGTCTCACACTGAGCCACAGAATTACTAGTCACACTTACCTTATACAAGCCAGTCCCTCGAGTCCTGCTCCAGGGAGGAGGAAAGGAGAGTCAAGATGCTTGGCCATATGATCCCACAATGGTGCTGCCCACTCACTGCTGCGACTGCCCCCCCACACCTCCAGCATCCCCATACAGCACCGGGTAAAGAAACGCAGCTCAGCCTCTGTGGGTTGGTTACCACTGCGAGGGTCCCCAAGACTCAGGCGCAGCAATGTGCGAAGCAGCTTCACCTCACTTTTCACCTCCTGTGGGCAAGTCATGGGTCACATTGGAAACCAGGGGGAGAGAGATAGTGGACACCAATCTACACAAGTCACTGTAATGAGACTCACCACTCTATTGGCCACCTTCTTGCCTTCATTGTCATAAGTATGGAGCTTCGTGAAGGTGAGGAGGAGCCACCAGACATGAGGCAGCTGCAGCAGGGAGATGAGAGGTGGTGGGTAGAGGAGGGTGCTTGGGCCAGGGGGAGTGATGGTGGATGATGAGGACGACTCACTCATGGTCTTCAGGAGCACTAACAGCTTGTCCTGCACTTCCTCCCAAAATGTCTGTAAACAGTGTGTAGGGTAGATGATGACACAACATAAGGTATAGAAGCAGAGAATCCCCCCCCCCTTTTTATTGCATACAAATGACAAATCTTTGAGAGAAATATACCCCCATTTTCAGAACTTTGTATACCATTATTTTATAGGAATAACAGAATGCAGAGTGAAGTCTTCCACAAACCTGCTGGGCAAGACAAGCATGTCGATACTCCAGGAAATGCAACATCATTACTGCCAACTCAAGGCCACAACCACATGAGAACCCTGCCTCCTGATGCAGCTCACTCACACCCTTCTTCTCCACACATGAAAGAGAGAATAAGAAGTAAGTAAAATAAATATAGATAAATGAAACAATCTATATCTATCTATCTATCTATATATTATTGTATTTGCATATAAATAAATAAAATAAAAAAAAAAAAAAAAAATATATATATATATATATATATATATATATATATATATATATATATATATATATATATATATATATATATATATATATATATATATATATATATATATATACAGTGAAGACTTAATATTCAAATGACTAAATAGTCAAACTTTTCAATACTCAAACACAAAAGTTCAATTTAATTCTTGAAAAAATACCCGATAGTTGAACGTCCACACACATGGTTGTAAACAAAAGCTCTCTGGCCTCTCCCTCTCCTCCCACCACCAGTTGTGCTGCCACGGTCGTCAGAATAACATTCTTGTCCATTCTGTTGTAGTTTTTCATATATAAACTTACATTAACACCAAATATTTATTAGTGGTGAAAATATCTGGTAATCAAATGGCCCGACATTTGGTCATATAGAAAGCTCTGTCATCTCCCTTCTCGCAACCGCCACTGTCCCATTTTCATATAGTATTACCGGTAATTCGGCAAATCAGATGCCAATGGGCATCTCTAGTCCCACTGCAGCCTTGAGAAAAACAACATTCTTCTGCATTCTGCCGGTAGTTTTTCATTTAGAAACTTAAGATGGCGCCAAAGAGGCTTATTAGTGGTGAAAATAAGGAATCTGGTGAGAGTGCAAGTGTTAGTGAGTCACAGCACTCCATTATTGGATTCACAGGAATAACACCAGGAGAAGTTACAAAGACGTTTTCATGGATGGTGATTCGTCTTCCAACGACCTCTCTCCTCCTCTCCACCCTTCTCCCCTCCTCTTCTAAGTTATCCACCACCAGCCTTCATTTACAGTATGTACAAATCAAAATTATGGAAAAAAAAATACATTGAAATTTTAATGAATTTGAGGTTTTGCTAAGATTAGAATGAATTACCTAATTTATAAATATCAATAGCTGAACTTTTTAATACTCGAACAGCCATTTGGAACAAATCAAGTTCAAGTATTGAGTCTTCACTGTATATATATATATATATATATATATATATATATATATATATATATATATATATATATATATATATATATATATATATATATATATATATATATATATATATATATATATATATATATATATATATGCACACACACACACACACACACACACACACAAATATCACAATACTCCTAAGAGAACCATAAGGTGAGTAATAGAAGTATTACCTTGAAGCTGCTGCCTCCACAGCTCATGAGAGTGACCAGATCCCACATCACCATAGAGATGCACTGCTGAGTGGGGGATGATTGGCTCTCCTTTCCACTGTCCCCAGCTGTCTGATGTGGCCGAGGGGGTTCCTGCAGCAGCAGAGGAAGAGAGGGAACCAGGGGACCCAAGGAGAGCTCTGCCATGTGGAGAATGACCAGGCTCCACCACCGCACATCCAGGTGTAGATGCAGCAAGTGGTATGAGGCTGACGGACACTGTGAAGACAGAAAAAAGGAAGTAAATCGATGTAAAACATTAACAAAAATGATTAGTTTTGTCATTAGTATAGGTATAAGCAGCAAAACTTATATTGGTGCCGCATCTTCTCACCTTATTGCCCTGAGTGGAGGCCGCTGTGATGACGTGGTGTGGCACCTGATGCAGAGGGCCAACAAACACAAGCGTCTGCATTACCTCCTGCATCACCAGTGCCAGAAAGGCCTCTTCACCTGCTCCTAAACCATAGACAAGGGAGGCAAGAGCAGCGAGGAAGGTGGACGCCTCCTGCCGCAGGCCTGGGTATGGGGCAGTGTGGGTGGAGGTGCCGGGGTATTCATGGAGGGAGAAACTGGACTGGGCCCCTTTCTCTAGCTCCACCACACACTGCCTGAACAGGTGATAGACATCAAGGACCAACAAAGAACAATCCAATAACTAAAGAGATGACATTTCATATTTTCTCGGAACAGCTATTTGAAAATTTTACATTGACTAATATTTGTCTAGTGTAAAGTTCATATCAAATGTTATCAGCATCAATAAGTTCATCCTTCATATCAAACCTCACCTGAGTGCTGAGAAGAAGTGTGACAAGTGGAGCTGAAGATTATCAGGTGTACATGGCAAATGGAAGACGGACTTAGGAGGTGTGGAGCAAGTAATGGGAGCCGGGTTGAAGCGCTGCAGGAGCCTGGTCAACACACCCCTACCGAGATATGACCTTTTCCCCACATCTGTCCCCCAGTACACCTCCCCTTCACAGGTGAACCCGTCTGCTTCCTCTCTGTCTTCCAAGTGCTTACTGACTTCCTCTGTGGAAATCAAATGAGCTAAGCTGTGACCATGAAAGGTTCAGGGAAGGATAGAAAAGTTGGGCGGGGCAAGGAAGAGCAAAGTCAAGCAAAAAGAGTTAAATATGGCATGATAGAAGAAAGGTAAGGTGCTGCAAACACCATAACTTGTGAAACTTGTCTTGTCAAAATGTAACAACTCCTTAACACTGCACTTCTGTTAAATAACATTAAAAAAATGAGGGAAAATGTTAAATGGAGTAAAGAATAAAGGTAAATACTAATCAATAATATAATCCTTACCTTGCTCTAGACTGGGGCCAGGCTCTGCAAGTATGAAGGCAAGGAAGTCTTCACTGTCCCCTTCCAGACCATCCAGCAGACACTCCCCACCCTCCTCACCCTGCCGTGGAGGAGTGGCAGGCGGTGTTATAGACATTGCTCCTCACCCAGCCTGCTGTGGATACAAGGCTTACATCAGTACCCTCATTGAGAGAGAGAGAGAGAGAGAGAGAGAGAGAGAGAGAGAGAGAGAGAGAGAGAGAGAGAGAGAGAGAGAGAGAGAGAGAGAGAGAGAGAGAGAGAGAGAGAGAGAGAGAGAGAGAGAGAGAGAGAGAGAGAGAGAGAGAGAGAGAGAGAGAGAGAGAGAGAGGCTAGAAAAGTATAAATACCCAGCCTGAGGTAGCACCTTTCCAAGCAAGAAAGGAAGGTGTACTGGGTACTGATAGACAATTTGTGATATATGGGAAAGGAGTAACACTGCTGATTGTTGTATCACAAACCAGCATGCCTAAGAGAAACAAGACATATGGGTATTTCAAGTATTTGAACATAATCAACATGGCTTTTCTTGTTATTCTCATTGCATAGAGCTTCTCATTCTGAGTAATCTGAACCAATAGACTACACACTCATTACAAATGATTTATAACATTGATAAAAATTTTTAAAGATCTACCATTTCATGGGGGAACAAGCTAATGTGCTGAGACACCCGTGCACATGATGGACTGATGGATGTTAAGGAATCAAGGAGTGAATGAGTGAGGAACGCCGTTAGGTGTGTTCGTTTATGTGAGTATTGTCACATTGTCTCTTTCGAGGCGTGGGTTCGAATCCCACCGCTGCCAGCACTGTTACTGGAGTAGCTAATATGAACATTGTAAAGTTATAGGTCCGTCCTTCTTTTCTCTGTTGATCCCAGCATCTCTTGCATAGAAAATAGTTAATCATCACTTTATTGTTTGGCTTTGAGTGAATAAATATGTTTTCCAATTTTGTCCTTTATTAACAAGATATATTTCTTATATGGGCAACAATCTAGACACATGACAGCAATAAATTCACTATCTCAATCACAATATCTTTCACTCGCTTTCACTGTGTCATCATCAGTGCTTCTCCCCTTTTCTTTTTGACCTGAGTCTTTTCTTGTAATAGGGTTATGTCTGAATGGAACAGTAGCTAATAGTTTCTTTTTTTTTCTTTTTTTTACGTAGGGAAGAGGGCCAGCCAAGGGTAAAAAAAAAAAGAAAGTTAGAAAAAAGCCCACTTGAGCGCTGGCCCTCCAAAGAGTAGAAAAAGTGCCAAAACCGTCAGCCAGAATAAGGGGAGCAAATGCCTCGATACCTCCCTCTTAAAAGAAGACAAGTTGTAGGAATTTGGAAATACAGATGCAGGGAGGGAGTTCCAGAGTTTACCAGTGAAAGGGATGAATGATTGAGCGTACTGGTTAACTCTTGCATTAGAGAGTTGGACAGAATAGGGATGAGAGGAAGAAGAAAGCCCTGTGCAGCATGGCCGCAGGAGGAGGGGAGGCATGCAGTTAGCAAGATCAGTAGAACAGTTACCATGAAAATAGCGATAAAATATAGAAAGGGATGCAACATTTCGGCGGTGAGAAAGAGACTGAAGACAGTTAGTCAGAGGAGGGAGTTGATGAGACGAAGAGCTTTCGATTCCACCCTATCAAGCAAAGCTGTGTGACTGGAACCCCCAAACATGCGAAGAGTACTCCATACAGGGACGGATAAGGCCCTTATACAGAGTAAGCAGTTGGAGGGTGAGAAAAACTGGCGGAGACGCCTCAGAACACCTAACTTCATAGAAGCTGTTTTAGCAAGAGATGAGATGTGAAGTTTCCAGTTAAGATTATGAGCAAAGGACAGACCGAGGATATTCATTGTGGAAGAGGAAGACAGTTGAGTGTCATTGAAGAAGAGGGGATAGTTGTCTGGAAGGTTGTGTCGAGTTGATAGATGGAGGAATTGAGTTTTTGAGGCATTGAAAACTACTAGATTTTCTCTGCCCCAATCGGAAATTTTAGAAAGATCGGAAGTCAGGCGTTCCGTGGCGTCCCCGCATGATCTGTTAATTTCCTGAAGGGTTGGACGTCTCTGAAAGAACGTGGAAAGATGTAGGGTGGTATCATCAGCGTAGGAGTGGATAGGGCAAGAAGTTTGGTTAAGGGGAGGCACAACAACTGGATGAAAAATATTCATAAAAAAAAAAGTTTTCAATATTTTTGTTGAAACTTTTGCAATGTGCAATGGCACCATTTTCTGATATTATGGTAGTAGGTAGAACATTTCAGTTCATGACGTCGTGACGTCATGACGTCACAGCTTAAAAAATTCACGTAAATTTTAATTTTCACTCTAGAGTTACCAAATTTTGCATGGTATTAGTAGAATAACATATTAACCTACCCAAGACAGTTTTTTGCTAAATTCGTTTTAGTTCGTGAGAAACCGCTGCAATTTCATGAAATAATGACGTCACTATTTTTTAGCTATATAACGTATCCAGAACAAGACTTTTTCGAATTTCTTAAAACCCTGTCTTGGAAATGTAGACATACCCATTATGTACAAGTATGGTGAGTTTCATTTAGATCCATCAAGTTTTTTGTGCACAGCTACTCATTGAAGTTAAAATTTGACGTTTTGAGATAAATGAGTTTGAAGTTTTGAGTATGACATATTATGTGGTAATTATCGAGGGATTCGATTTCTTTTAATGCATATGTACAACAAATATGTACTACACATGTTTAATATGTACTGCAAAAAATCGCCAATGAAATGTACTTACAGTAGCGAAGTCATTATCCATAACTCGGGGACGTAACAGGCCCCCTCCTCCCTGTACACAAGATTTAAAGTCCACCCAGACATTTAAAAAGGTTCCGTCTCACGACCTTTAAACCGTGTTGCCACCCGGTGTTCATTATTTACTGACTACGGCTTCATTCTTGAAGCTTTTTTCTATCTAGATATGCGAAATACTAAAAAATGATTTCTTGACCTAATTTTATCATCTCAGCTGTTGTGCCTCCCCTTAAGAAGGTCATTAATGAATAATAGAAAGAGAGTGGGTGACAGGACAGAACCCTGAGGAACACCACTATTAATAGGTTTAGGAGAAGAACAGTAGCTGTCTACCACAGCAGCAATAGAGCGGTCGGAAAGGAAACTTGAGATAAAGTTGCAGAGAGAAGGATAGAAGCCGTAAGAGGGCAGTTTTGAAATCAAAGCTTTATGCCAGACTCTATCAAAAGCTTTTGATATGTCTAACGCAACAGCAAAAGTTTCACCGAAATCTCTAAAAGAGGATGACCAAGACTCAGTAAGGAAAGCCAGAAGATCACCAGTAGAGCGACCTTGACGGAAGCCATACTGGCGATCAGACAGAAGATTGTGAAGTGACAGATGTTTGAGAATCTTCCTATTCAGGATAGATTCAAAACTTTAGACAAGCAAGAGATTAAAGCTATAGGACGGTAGTTTGAGGGGTTAGAACGGTCACCCTTTTAGGAACAGGCTGAATGTAGGCGAACTTCCAGCAGGAAGGAAAGGTAGAAGTCGATAGACAAAGTTGGAAGAGTTTGGCCAGGCAAGGTGCAAGCACAGAAGCACAGTTTTTGAGAACAATAGGAGGGACCCCATCAGGTCCATAAGCCTTCCGAGGGTTTAGGCCAGCAAGGGCATGGAAAACATCATTACGAAGAATTTTGATTGTAGACATGAAATAGTCAGAGGGAGGAGGAGAGGAGGACAAGCCCAGAATCGTCCAAGGTGGAGTTGTGAGCAAAGGTTTGAGAAAAGAGTTCAGCTTTAGAGACAGAAGAGATGGCAGTGGTGCCATCAGGATGAAATAAAGGAGGAAAGATGAAGAAGTGAAGTTATTTGAGATGTTTTTGGCTAGATGCCAGAAGTCACGAGGAGAGTTTGAGTTTGAAAGATTTTGACATTTCCTATTTATGAAAGAGTGTTTGGCAAGTTGAAGAACAGACTTGGCATGATTCCGGGCAGAGATATAAAGTGCATGAGATTCAGGAGATGGAAGGCTCAAGTACCTTTTGTGGGCAACCTCTATCATGTATAGCACGAGAACAGGCTGAGTTAAACCAAGGTTTAGAAGGTTTAGGTTGAGAAAAGAATGAGGAATGTACGCCTCCATGCCAGATACTAACACCTCTGTTATGCGTTCAGCACAAAGAGATGGGTCTCTGACACGGAAGCAATAATCATTCCAGGAAAATCAGCATAATACCTCCTCAGGTCCCCCAACTGGCAGAGGCAAAACGCCAGAGGCACCTTCGCTTTGGGGATCCTGCGGAGGATTGGAAAAATAGGACAAGATACAGAAATGAGATTGTGATCGGAGGAGCCCAACGGAGATGAAAGGGTGACAGCATAAGCAGAAGGGTTAGAGGTGAGGAAGAGATCAAGAATGTTGGGCGTGTCTCCAAGACGGTCAGGAATACGAGTAGGGTGTTGCACCAGTTGCTCTAGGTCATGGAGGATAGCAAAGTTGAAGGCTAGTTCACCAGGGTGGTCAGTGAAGGGAGAGGAAAGCCAAAGCTGGTGGTGAACATTGAAATCTCCAAGAATGGAAATCTCAGCGAAAGGGTAGAGGGACAGAATGTGCTCCACTTTAGAAGTTAAGTAGTCGAAGAAATTACTATAGTCAGAAGAGTTAGGGGAGAGATAAACAGCACAGATGAATTTAGTTTGAGAGTGACTGTTAAGTCGTAGCCAGATGGTGGAAAATTCGGAAGACTCAAGAGCGTGGGCACGAGAGCAAGTTAAGTCGTTGCGTACATAGACGCAACATCCAGCTTTGGAATGAAAATGAGAATAGAGAAAGTAGGAGGGAACAGAACTAACTGAAAAGTTTCTGTTCTCATACCCTATGGTGTCGACATCAATAACACAGTTATGATGTCAAACGGAAGTAACTGTCCAATCACGGGATTTCATAACTATGTCAAACATTACCGCCTGTCAATGGATGCTAATACCTAACAAGCTGAACAAGCAGTAAACCATATCGCTGTGCACTAAACATGACCACTTACGATGGAACATTATGACTAGTGGGTAAACAAAAGCGCTGACAGATCACCTAGCCTTTGACCCTAATTCAAGATTATACATACTTTCAATCTTGGTTATTTAACCAGCTCAATATATATTTAAAATGCCTATTATTACAACATTATTTGCACAAGCATGAGATTTATCATAGTGATTAGTTCTTTTGTTCGATCATGCAGCCACTGACAAGTAAAAATAATACAGGCAACCCCTGCTTACCGAAGGTTCACACAATGAAATTTCGCTAAAACGAAGGTTTCCTTTTACTACCATCTGCTCATTTAATGAACACCAAACTTGCTTAAACAAAATTTTATCCAGCTAATTTTTTCCAAGTTTGAAAGCCCTGCCGTATCACGCAAGTCGACAGCTTTTGAATACACCAGTGCCTCTCATGGACAAAATGCACACCACTCACTCCTCCCTTAGTTCAAAACAATAAAAGTAGCAGCTCGTCTTCCCTTGCTCTACATGCCACCAAAAGGCCCTGTAATGTCACCTAGCGTTGCTAAGAAAACTAGGAAGTCTCTTACTCTCGAAGTGAAGCTGGATATTATTTACAGACACGAGAGGCGAGAAAACTAATAGTATTGCTTCCCACCATGGCTTGACTCCATCTACTGTCTACTATTTTCAAGTCAGCCGACTCTATTAAGAAGGTTGGTGAGATCATATCTTCCTTGCAAGCTAAAAAAAACCACCTGAACTCATGACTCTGCAATGGATAAAATGGAAAGCCTTGTGGAAATGTGGTACATCAGTTTTGTATGCAGTACAATGATGCGCCCTTTGTTTACATTCCACAGGTTGCCAGCTAGCATATTTCCCGCTCCACTCAACCTCCCTTCATAAATTTAAGATCATCAACATTATAAAGTTACTTACATACATTAGTGTACATTATAATGACTTAGTCTTAAATTAAACTGCTTAAATGTTTAACTTCATAATTTTGACTTTCATTAAACCTTTTACTGCACTATGATGCACTCTCGCTTTGTTTACTCTCAATGGAAGCTCAAGTCAGGGGTTAAACTTGTTATAATTGGTTCGCTTACCAAAAATTTGTTTAATGAAGGTTTTTTAAACGTAAACCCTTTGTTAAGTGGGGGTTGCCTGTACATAATAAATCTAGCCAATCAAAGCAGGTTGTGGGGAGAGGCAATTCAATTTGAATCAATCTATGGAAAATGACTGAACAAGCAAGGTATCATCTCGATTATTTTCATTGCATCACCAGATTTTACAAAGAAAAATAAGGTAATAACTTCATATTAATTTCTTAGCATTGCAATTCAGGTTAGGCTAGTTTGCTTTGCTTAGATCAGTTAAATTGGGTTGGACAAAATTTATTTGTTTCGAGGAAAATGTATCAGCGGTGCATATCACCTAAACTAGATTACATTAAGTTAGGTTAGGTTAAATGGTTGTCATAGCCAGCGGGGACCAGCAGCGGCGATGAGTAATCTCCACAGCACTGACTCAAAATTTTGGTCTGTTACTTTTGTGGTACTTTGTGATAACAAAACTATTTTTTTCTGGTACAATGAAATACGTAATCTTCTAGCCAACTCAGGTAGAAGGTTATTTCATTGGGTTTGGTTCGTAATCCTTGAAGGGAGTCTAAGGGCACATCCCCCAAGGCTAAAGGGTTATAAGTTAATGTTTGTTTAGTATCCCTTGGGGGATGTAGTGTAGTAAATAGTCAGAAATGTAGCTATGGCAATGTTGCTCAATATAAACAAAGCAAAGCTGCATCTAGCCACCACCTCCACCATAAAAGTATTTTTAAAATCTTTTTAATGTTATTTTGTAGATTTCTCTTATGTAATGCACATCACTTGATTGAATGCTGCCCCACCAAAAACTCCAATTTCCCAAAGGTCCCCCAATAATGAAGACTTGAAAATATCTCAAACAGGGTAACATTGTTGGAAGCTAAGGAAAGGGATGCAAGTGAACATAAGAAAAGGGACAATAAGAGTTTACAAAACTTAAGTTCACAAGTGGAGAGAGTTAAAGTTGGGGGATGTATGGGCAGGAGCTGGAGAACAATAGGCATTTTGAGAAAAACTGCAAAAAATGAACAGATACACTGTTTTGAAAGACAAAAATGATAACAAAAAGAAGGAAAATAACAGAGTAATGTATAATGTTCCAGACTGTGACTCAAACATAATTCAGGAAAGGATTATGTATGATAGGCAGATTGTGAAGAAAATTCTAAATTCATGCCTGATTCATGAAAATAAAATGGTGAGAGTGATAAGGCTTGGGAAAAAGATAGAAGGGCAAGATCAACCTGTACTGGCCACATTAACTGATCCAGGAGTGAGGAACAAAATATTAGAAACTTTAAAGAGCTAAGTAAGGAAGAAACCTTAAAGAATGTCAGAGTGACATGATAAGATTTTGGAATTAAGATTATTACTGGATACCATGAATGTCAAACCAAGTATAAATCCATTATCTGAAGTTAAACCAAAATACTTTAGATTTTTAAAAAATCTAGAGGAATATAATACATAGAGATATGTGACTGAGGAAAGTAATTTATTTGATGTTGCAGGCAGAGGGCTTATAATGTATGTAAAAAGTGGTATTAAGTGTAGTAAGGTAGAGTTGTTGTCACGTTTTTGTGAGTATTGCTGTTTGGAAATTACTTTTCATGGAGAGAAATTGATTTTGATTCAAATATACAGCAGTTCAAGCGGCTCGGATGAGAATAACCAATTGTTGTTTGATCTCATGCACGAGATAAGTAGCATGAAGGCAGTTTACAAAGTTTATAATGGGTGATTTCAATTTGCCAAAAATAAACTGGGAAAAATATACCACCTGCACTGGAATCAATGAGTATGGGACTATATTTGTAGAAAAAGTGAATGATTGTTTTCTGACCCAACATGTGAACGAAATTACCAGAACAAGGGGCAAAAATGTAAGCAATGTACTAGATTTAATTTTTAGTAATGATGAGTCAATTGTAGAAATCACACCAATTAAATATTCCCTTGGAAAGAGTGACCACGCAATGATACAAGTGACCTGTAACATGCAGGAGACTTTGGACCAGGAAAGTAAACTGGTTTACCTTTATGAAAAAGGTGATTATGATTTGCTGAGATAGGAACTGGTTATCAACTGGGTGAACTACCTATCAAATGTTACTAATACTGTAGAAATGTGGAATAAATTCAAATCATGCAACAGACAAGAGTGTGCCCACAAGTATGACAGGAAATTTTAATCATTACAGGAAGAGAACATATGAACAAGAAACTATGGGCAAAGATACTGAAAAAAACAGAGATTATGGATAAGAATGAAATCCTTGAAGAGAAATCCGAGTATAATTAACTGAGAAGGAGTACAGAAGAATGAATAATCATATTAGAAAAGAAAGAAGAAATGCAATAAGTTGAAAGAAAAGACATTGCAAAAATCTTAAGGATAATCCCAGTGTTCTGGAAACATCTCCAGAATAAGGTTAAAAGTAAACCCAGAATCCAATTCCTATAAGTGCACAGCTCAAGATGGTAAAACTGAAAGTGACTTGGAGAAGGTGGAAATTTTAGCAGAATAATTCTCAAGATGTTTGTAGCGGAACCAGAAGGCGAGATACCAGACTGAGGTGAAGAATGTACCAATATTAAATAATTTAGAAATAAGTCAGGTAAAAATTAAGAGGATTATAGAAAAGCTAAAGAAGCACAAATCTTCTAGACCTGATGGAATTCACCATAGGATTGTAAAGGAAGGTATGGAACATCTGCTAGTGACTTTAAAATTATTTTCGAGTACTCTTTTGAGCATAAGGAACTTCCTCATGACTGGCTTATCTCTCATATTATGCCTATATAAAATAAGGGTGACAAACGTGACCCAGGAAATTACTGTATAGGCCAGTCAACCTGATGAATGTTATATGTAAGATCTTTGAGACCATAAAAAGGGATGTGATAATGACACACAAGAACATATAATTTATTTAGTAAAAAACAATATGATTTTATAGCAGGACATTCAATGGTGTTGCAGCTTATAAAAGTTCTGGATAGATGGATTGATATAATTGCTGAGGGGCATGCAGTGAAGTGATATACTGTGACTTCATAAAGGCTTTTGACAGAGTTGCACATAGAAGGCTTTTAAGTAAAATAAATAGTCATGGTATTGGAAAGAAATTTCAAGAATGGATTGCAGCTTTTCTAACACAAAGACATCAAAGAGCAGTAGTTAAGGGAGAAAAATCAAGATGGAAGACAGTGACAAGTGGAGTGCCAGAGGGGTCTGTTCTTGAGCCTCTGCTGTTTGTTCTTTTTATAAATGACCTCCCAGATATCATAACAAATGACAGTGAAATTTACATGTATGTAGATGACACCAAATTTTTCAGACTTATCAGAGAGAAAGGGGACTGTCACAAGCTACAACAAGATACAGATGTGTATTCTTGGAGCAAAAAATGGTTACTAAATTTTCACCCCAATAAATGTAAATACATGAGGATTAGGAAATCATCCATTGAAGATCAAGGCTATCAAATGGGGAAAAAAAAATAAAGGTGAACTCTGAGAAAGATCTGGGTGTTATTATCAATGATGAATTAAGTTGTGCTGACCATCTTCCATGAAGAAATTTGAGGCAAAACGAGATAAATTCTGGGCAAATCAAGAATTATATTATGGCTATAAAGCACATGAGATCCAGCACAAGCTACCAAAATATGGAAATGAAAATATGAAGCCAGAAGGGTAAGCCTCTTCCAGGAGGTCAACTGTAAGAAAATGTGAGAAATATCGTTGGGAGAGGTAGACATAAGTTGGAGTTGAAAAACCGTCATAAAAAAAAATAATAATTTGCGATAGAAATAACATATCTACACCGTCAATCAATTCACTACATTTCTCACCAGAAAATAAAAGCCACACTACAGATTCCATGGTTGGGTGAAACTGCAAATAGACCTATTGCCTACCGAGTATTGTCTTAAAACTAAAACATTACCCTAAAATATCTGAGAAAACTCTTAAGACAAATCTTGGGAACGACTAGAAATATTTCACACCTCCGAGGGCAAGGTCATCACCAGAGCCACAGCACAGAGGGTCAGCGAGACTCATACGCAAAATATTCCTCTATAACAACCTTCGTGACTGATGACACAGGCCCGCCCGCCAGGCTAACACTAACGCACTATTCACCCTTTGTCCCTTCCCTCGCCAACCACGACTGCCTGTATACACTGACCATACAGTCATACACCTACCGTCACCTCCTCATCGTAGCTTTCTTCCACCACATCATTGGTCACTTGCTAATGCATACAAAACTCGTGATCCACCAGTAGTATTCCTACGTCCTTCCCGCCGGCTACCATTCAAGCATTGTTCATGTACAAGTATTGGGACAGTCACATTAAATTGTTATGTTGTTTCATGCTTACCATAAATTTTTACATTAATCGATATCGAAAATTGAGACTTTTACTACTTTATTTTTCTTTGTATTTTTTTTATGTGAAAATTCCTAATAATCTTTGGTGCAGGTCGTAGGATAGGATAACTGGTCATGGAGGGAAAGGCTGGCGATTCAAAACTTGACCGAATTTTTTTTCTACATGCACCAGTAAGACATAAGAAATTTTCTCATATATGTATCAAATATGGAGAATTTAAAGAACATTTTCAAGATATGATAGGTGATGAGTTGCACTGCAATGATGAGGATGCTCTAAGGAGGAAGTATTGGACTTTGGTGCAGTAAGCGACGTCAACACCACCAGTAGTAACAACAACCCGTCGACACACCTATACCGGTGTCTTACACTTGGATATATCGGCCACCAATATTTGTTTAGATTTTTCCAGAGACCACCTTATCTGGATGATCCTTCCCTAAGAGCCATTGCGTATGATATGGAATTGATTATGAACACTGCGAGGACTCCCATCAACCTCATAAGAGCTTCACCACATCAAACATACTCGTGTATAAGAAAACTGTGTACAACAACCAGAGATCCAAACAGGACTCAAAGACCGAAGTTGAATTATGAGTATCTCTACAACCCAAGCAATACAAAGTACATTGAGCGACTCATTCAGCACCGGAAAAATGTTGGCGACATACACAAGGTGCTGCAGCTGAGACAGAAGTTGGAATCAGTGAGTGAGAGTTCGCACGAGTACCAGTTGGTACAGGAAGAACTAGAAAAGGAGGCTCTCAATATCCCTAACGATGCCAGTCCTCACCTATGGGCGTACGGAGAGGAACCAAAGGTCCTGGAGTATGTCAATCCTAAACCACAGTTCTCCTTTACCCCACTGGAGCTCGGGCAGCTTGGCCAGCGGTTGGACATCTTGAGGACAGAGAATCTGGGTAATGTGACTGGGACTCGCAGCTACTTCTTCAAGGGGGCACTGGCACAGCTGGAGCACGCCCTCATCAAGTAAATACAAAGCTTTGCTCGCTTAGTTTGGTTGTCTGCTATTCCAAATTTTAATTGTACTACATGCTAACTCTGGGTCTATATTTTGATGGAGAGAGAGAGAGAGAGAGAGAGAGAGAGAGAGTGTGTGTGTGTGTTTTAATGCTTCTGGTCATTTCCATCACACTGTAACTCTAGGTATTCAGTGTCACACCTGCTGAAGAAAGGCTTCACCCTCATGTCTGTGCCTGACCTGCTCTACTCGGAGATCATCGAGGACTGTGGCATGAATACACAGGGAGAACACTCACAGGTACTACACAGCTGCACTGACACCTGAAATGCCCCTGTACATATCCATATAGTAATTATATTACTGACATCTCACCTTTCTTATAAGGATGAATTTTTCTATAATTTTCTGATATATCCTTATCCATTGTTTTTTATTCTCATGCACAATCTGTTTTTTTTAATGAACGAATAATTTTCATAAATTATGTTGCATACCTTTGTGTCCTGTTTTTCAGCTGTCAGTCCATAAAATTATTGTTAACTCTTTCAACACTAGGATGCTTTTTACCATGAGTTTGGGTGTGATTAAATTATTTTATTGACATTAGGAAGAGTTTATGGAGTTCAGAAGATTAATGGTCACAATATTCACTATTTTGATCCCCACATAAGTATCCGAAGATGTATAAAATTCCCAAATAGTAAGCAGAATAAATATGAAAATGCATCATAGTACTGAAGGGGTTAATCTCAACACATTATAGGTTTACCATATAGTGGGACCAAGTGAAGGTGTGTGTTTAGCTGGCACAGCAGAGATGGCCCTTGGTGGATACCTGAGAGGGAGGCAGCTGGAGAGCCACAAGTTACCCCTGAAGTTGGCAGCTGTCTCTCGCTGCTACCGGGCTGAAAGCTCAGCTCAGGCAGAGGAGAGAGGTATCTACAGGTGAGCTTTACCTGAGGAATGGAGGTGAAATATGCTTAAAGAGGAAGAAGTTCAATAACAATGAAGGAAGACATGAGATGCCCTAAACTTGTTGGTCTCTAGGAATAACTACTAAATCATAATAGCATGTTGCCTCAGGGTCACCACTTTCCCATTCAGCAATGCAGTACTTATACAGAAGATACATAAGCCATGATTTCCCCACAGGGTTCATGCATTTACCAAAGTAGAGATGTTTGGTGCAACAGCAGCAGATACAGGACAAGAGAGCCATGACCTCTACTCTGAAATGGTGCTCCTACAGAAGGAACTTTTCTCAAGGCTGGGAATCCATTTCCAGGTGAATGGGAAAGAAACATGAAATCAATTTAGTATGTGTGTCTGATATTGTAGGATTTGTTGATAGATATGAGATGGAGCTGACACCACAAAAAGTTCATGCATAACTTATGTCTGCAGGTGTTGGATATGCCTCTACATGATCTTGGTGCCCCAGCCTACACAAAGACAGACATAGAGGCATGGATGCCAGGCAGGGGGATGTATGGTGAGATCTCCTCTGCCTCCAACTGCACTGATTACCAGTCTGCTCGCCTCAACATCACCTACAGGGATGCAAACGGCAGGGAAAGGTTTAATCCCTTTTCATAATTCTCCATGTTGAATTGACTGGCTCATTTTGACTTCCAGTTATAATCTACTCAGCTGGTTATGAAACACACTATGTGTATACTACTACCAAACAATCCTATTTATATTTAGACTAGAAAATTCTTACAATTTAGATATGCATGCAGTACCAAAATTTTCTCATGCATAGCTTGTTTATAGAGACAAGCTGTGTAACTCTGCCTCACATGCATCCAATCATCTTCACTCTATTTACAGGCTGGTGCACACTGTTAATGGAACTGCCTGTGCAGTTCCTCGTCTGGCCATTGCACTCTGCGAGACTTTCCAAGACAGCAATGGAAACATTTCACTGCCACCATCTCTCCACCCTTACTTGCCTGGGCCCTCCAAGATTTGTCTGCCCAGCACCCCGTGCCGCACCACCTGGCTCAGACAAAAAGCCTTCCAGGGGACCATAGTGCCTCCACAAGGAACATAAGGTTGCAAAATGCAGTAGCTTGCGTGAATATAAATTTAATTGAAAAATCTGTCAATTTTTTCTCTCTTCAGAAGGAATATAATTAAGTAAAATGTTGTTGCTCTCAAGAATAATAACTTGATATAGATTATGTAAACTTTTTAATAATATCCTTGTTAATGTCTTGTGAACCAGAAAGATGACAATTTTCATAACAATCAGTAACAATAAGAACAATAAGAAAAAACCTTGAGAATAACATCAGCAACAAAGAAACTTAGTAAGGATGAAAACCAGTCTTCAAAGTAAGAATTACAGAAAACATTTCACTAATGAGTTATAAAAGTAAAACAGTACCTTGGAAACTATCACTGAAGGCAGGATGTATGAGATGAACAATACAGTAATGTCATTTAATACCAATGTCCACAAAAAATGTCTATTCAAAACATTCAACTGGCACCTGCCACCCTGCATCCCGACTGCCACACCCAGGCCCAGTCTAGATTGGTGCCCCATGAAGAGACGCGTTTTCTTTCGTTTTCTGATATTTGTCTGCTTCCTTGTAGACATGTACACGTACAGTAGAGAGAGAGAGAGAGAGAGAGAGAGAGAGAGAGAGAGAGAGAGAAAAAATAAGTAAACAAAATTAAAATAAACATCTGCCCACAGCAACAAAAGATGGACACGCACACACACACACACACACACACACCGCGTAATGTAGTGGTTAGCACGCTCGACTCACAGTCGAGAGGGCCTGGGTTCGAGTCCCGGGAAGCGGCGAGGCAAATGGGCACGCCTGTTAATGTGTAGCGCCTGTTCACCTAGCAGTAAATAGGTCCGGAATGTAACTCGAGGGCTTGTGGCCTCGCTTTCCCGGTGTGTGTTGTGGTCTCAGTCCTACCCGAAGATCGGTCACTACGAGCTCTGAGCTCTCTCCGTAGGGGAATGGCTGGCTGGGTAACCAGCAGACGACCGTGGTGAGTAACACACACACACACACACACACACACACACACACACACACACAAGGATATGATGAAAAAATTCGTACGAGTATGATACGTCCAAAGTTGGAATATACAGTAGTGGTGTGGTCGCCGAGCTTGTAAAAGGATATAAGAAAATCAGAAGGGGTCCAGGAGGATAGCTACACGTATGGTGCCGGACTAAAGAACCTAACATATGAGGAAAGGCTGAAGGAAATGGGACTGCCAACCTTACAAGATAGAAGAGAAAAAGGAGACCTAATAACATTGTGTAAAATAGTTAATGGCATTAATTGAAAAAAATATAGACAAGCAAGACCTGGCCGGTGCTGGTGGTGACAGAAGCTGCAAGGACAAGAGGACATAATATGCAAAGAAGATTAGGAAGAGGCAGTGAAGGATATTGGAAAATACAGTTTTCCACAGAACAGTACCAAGACGGCCTTAGGAGTACACTGTAAAGTGATTAATGAATGTGTGTGAGCCCTCTACTATCATTCCATATATACCGTATTGAATAAAAGTCAAGGTTTACTGTAAAGAATGGAGAACATCAAACATGGAACTACTAAAATTCCACATAGGTAAGCAAATAGGTGGGTATTCTCCTCCCCTCGGGCGGTGCAGCATCCGCCGAGTCTGGTATGGAAAGGAAAGTCGCCTCCCCCATCACCGCCCACGTCGTTTGGCGGAACACTTCACACTGCTTTCTCAACTGTCAGTAACTATGTTGTGTTTTGATCTCCATGTGCAGCAGTCTTGTCACCTGTTTATTGGCTTTCAATTTTCCTTCTACTTTTCGTGTATTATTTACGATATTTACGAAACTTAAACATTGAATTCTACCTTATAGCAAATGCGTGGTTTGTGAATCCTTTCCTCTTTGATTGTGTGTGATCTGTCCTACTTACTAGTGCGAGAGTGAGCTAGGGCAGTGCCTTCTTCACCCATGATTAGTATAGGCCCATCTTAATGGTGCAGTGTGTGTGTGTGTGTGTTTTCTGTCCATTTAGCTAGGACATCATATCACTAATAAGTTAACAAGAGTGAGGCAGCGTTGGTTGTCCTTTCCTTATGTGGAGAATCTTCCTGCCTCGTGACTGCCCTTATCGGAATACCATTAGAGAGTACACATCACTATGTTATGTTTGCGAGGGTATACTGTGTAAACTCTCTCTCTCTCTCTCTCTCTCTCTCTCTCTCTCTCTCACACACACACACACACGTGCAGGTGAACTGGTTGTTTGGAGTCTCCTTATTTTATTGTTCCTCTTCCATCTTTCTTCTCCATTTCGTGACATTTCTTCTTGCATCATCCTATCAGCCACCTTCGCTCTCGTGTAGGTCAGCTGACTTAATTGCATGCAGCCTTCTTATATTCTTGATTTTTTCTTTTCCCTATCATATTTCAGAGCTTGAATTCTCGCTCTTTCCTTCTACACCTGCTCACTTTCACTACCTATCAGCCATCAGCCACCTGTCCTGCGGCAAGCAAACATTCCTGCTTTGTCTACTCTCGTTTAGAGAAGGGACGGAGAGAGACAGACTGCCATGGGTTATCTGCGGGTCACCACTCAAGGTCATTCAAGAATACTACAGGAAACCTATATACAGGTACCTACTTCATTATTCATCGCTATATAAATTCTGAGGTTACTAACTATAGGTTCGTAAGTACCTCAGTTAAGTATGGTTGGTCATTAGCTGTCTGTCTCGATGAAGTGATGGACGAATGGATTGAGTGGGTGACATTGTGTTCACGGTTTGTTTCCACCTGACTCTCTTCCCTACCATTCTCTCCTTGCTTGTTGTAATGATTGCAGTAATGTGTTCAGTAGAGTTGAGTAGAGTATTCTTTAATAAGCAGTTTAGTCTCTCTCTCTCTCTCTCTCTCTCTCTCTCTCTCTCTCTCTCTCTCTCTCTCTCTCTCTCCAGCGTGATTGATTGATTAATGCTATGGCGCCACTCTTCATACATGACGCGTCACTAATGTCCTTCGCTCGGTAAACACATCTATGTAACTAAAGGAAATTCCTCTTGTTACCTCCACCTCATAACAAGTTATTCGAGTACGTAGCGAGAAGCGTGAGAGTTAGGGCGGCTGGCTGGAGAAAGTGTCTAACTCTCCCTTTCCTGAGAGAAGTGGAGAAGTAGGGAGGAGGGAGGAGGATGGAGGTCAGTCACTTGGTGGTGGCTGAGGAGATAGGCAGCTTTTCACCTTCTCGTACCGCGCGTCTACCTTACTTAGAACATGGTGACTCTTCGTGTGTACCCTCTGCTGGCCCTGCTGGTGCTCCTGTGTGGTGAGTGATGAATGTCTTGTGTGTATGACGAACGGTGGTAAGGTGTGGGTGGTCTGACAGCTGGTTAGTGGCACCGGCCTGTGTAGTGATGGTGGTGGATACGTTGTCAACCATTTCCCTTGTAACGATGATAATTAAGTCCTTGGGCAATTTAACAATGCTCGCGTTGTTTAGTGCCTTATCACTGGCTTGGTATAAAAATTTGCTTCTCTGTGCTACCTGGAATGTGGAAATAAACACCACGTTGAGAGTATTGCTACAGCTGACACTCTGCCGCGTTTCTAGCCAATCGTGTGCGAGCCTTGGCGTTCCGCTCGACACGTGGCCAATTGGAAGCCGCCGCACAGGTGACGGCGGTACCGTTGGATGGGCTGGATAGGGAATTGAATGCTCAGGTAAGAAGACTTCCAATCCCCATACACTGGCACGGTCATCCATACACCTGAGCTTTTCGTACAGTTTTCTTAGTCTAGGCCGTTCACTGAGGCAGGGTTTGAGAATGCAGGTAGAATGAAAAAGGGTTACACGTGTATCTATGCATGCACGTTTGTACGTACGTAGGTGTATGTGCATGTAACTATTCACCTGTGTCTCCCAGGTGACGTGTCTGTCTGTTTTAGTGGTGGAATCTGAAGGCTCAGAATGACTTGCCTCTGGCCTTGTAACGACAAACCGTAACATACCTAAAGTTTTACATTATAACTAAAGTAACCTGGTGTCCACTACCCATGCAGCGACTGTAACCTGTCCGGCTCTCCTAAAACAGCGACCGTAACCGGTCCATACACAGTTTACTGTTAAGATGACCCAAACCTATCCAACCTGTCTAAAATTACTGATGACATTCGTTGTATTTTGCTATCTAACCTGTTACCGTTTTCTAATCAAACATTTCCACCAGCACAAACATTGGTCAGTAACCGATGTGTACTACATGTACAAATTTTTGCAATGGAACCCGAAACCATGTGAAGCTACGTGAATCACAGAAAAAAAAGAAAAATCCAGGCACCAAATTTACAATATGGATGATAAAAATACTGGGTGGAGTTTCAATGTTATACTCTTCGTTTACATTGTATTTGTAACTGATTGTCTGATGTTTACATATGTCTGAGTGTTTGTGTGCCTACGTGTGAGTATCTGCGTGCACACGTGTCAGACTCCAGTAGTCAGTAATGATGTGTACGGAGTGGTTTCCGTACACAGGCACGAACTATAGTTACACTGTTTGGCGCTCAGTCTCGTGCGATGTCTCATCTCCAGGGGTGGAATATTAAAAAGTTTGTGCGCCTGTCGATTTGTTTTTATCTTGAAATTCTAAAGAGTACAACCTTCTCTTTCCTCTCTCCCTTTCACTAACTTGGTTCAAAATTGTTGAGTCATATCTTATCTGCAAGAACACGCATCGTCACCACCTTTCCCCTCTCGCAAAATCATAACCGTCTCAGTACTTGTTAAATCACACAGAAAAAGTAACTCTATATAAAATAAACTTGCATAGTCGCTTATTCACTACTACTCTCCTTCCTACTCACCACCGCCACCGTCGCCGCCACCACCGCCGCCACCACCGCCATCACCACGTGTTTCGTTTAAAAGCCACTAAATAACTTAATCCGAACACTCGCCCTCTTGTTGACGAGCAAGTTTGTGCTTCCTACCCGTTACACTGCACCTCACCCACCCACACATCCATCCTTCCACCCCAGCAGTCATCCATTCACCTTGTACCTCATCAACGCAATCGTATGTTCACCTGCATTTAAAACACCATTACTAATATGACTACAATACCACCACCACCATCCCCAGCCCCGCATCCCACCACCACTACCACCACCACCACTTGTCTCTACCACCGTTGCCACCACTACCTCTTCATAAAAAAAAAGTTGAACAAACGAATATTTCAAATGTGTACTGCATTAATGATGGTGGTGGTGGTGGAGGTGGAGGAGGAGGAGGAGGAGGAGGAGGAGGAGGAGGAGGAGGAGGAGGAGGAGGAGGAAGGAGAGTTAGTAAGCTGAAGACAGCATTTCTTTTCATGCCTCAGTTTGCTTGGATGACACAGCAGTGGAAAGTGTGTGTGAGGGGGGAGAGGGAGGGGCGTGAAAGTTGCTGTACTTCTATGTGGTAGAATTGTTCAGTTTGTGGTTATGTGTGGCGTCAAAGGTGGTGGTGGTGGTGGTGGTGGTGGAGGAATGTAATGTGGGTGCAGAATGAAAGGAGGGAGGCGGCGGGGGGTGACGGAGGGGACACTGATCATGAGTGTGCAACGGAGCTTTATTCCCCTCCCTCTTCCTCTTTCCTCCTCCCCAGCTCCGTTTTCTTTACTTCCTCTTCCTTCCTTTTCTACACCTCGTACTTTGCTGTCTCCTCTTTTTCTTCGTTCTTCCTTGTCTTTTCCTACACTTTGCACTTGGCTATACCACCGCAATGTCCTTTTTTTTTCCTAATCTTCCTTTCTTCAACTATAGATTCTCGTAAGTCTTCATAACTTAATTTCCATCCGTTCCCTGCATACTTCCTATAGTCGCTTGAATCTCTCCTTGGCATTCCTTCTCCCGCCACATCTTGATGCATTCTCTTGTCCTCTATAATTTTTCTTCCATATTTTTTTTCCTAGTTCATCTATCTGGCCTTTTTTTTTTTTTTTATCCTTCGTTCGTCTTTTTTTCAACCTTCCGTTTTTCCTCTCCTTTTCCACGCTGTCGTCATGTCACAAAGAAAACCTCGAGGTGAAGAAAGTCGTTCAGTTCAACCGTAAACACAAAGAAGGGAGGAAACCACGAGAGTTTAGTGTCGACTTGCTGTAACGCTTAACTGCAAATGTTGTGGCGTTGGTGTTAAATGCCTTAATTTGAAACCACAACACGTGACTGCTGTACTTTACTAAGTAGACGCAAAATACAAGACCTGTTAAATGGTATACCATCTTATCCTAAACTATCATTGCTGCTCTTGAATTGTTATGTATACTATGACACATCACCATTACTGTAGCTTAACACTTGGCCATTTCTACTATTCTATATTTTACCTCTTCTTCTTCAGGAGCCCACGCGGACAGGGAGGGAGAATGCATCGAGGTTGGGTTTGCGCGGACAGCAGGCTCCATGCTGCACCAGGGCTACGAGGCTGCCAAGGAGACCCTGCTGGCGCGCTGGGCAGACGAGGATCTTAACGGGAAGCCAAAGTACTCCAACTTCTCCCCACTTCTGAAGAATGTAAGTGGTGAGGTGGTTTGCTTGTAAGTGCTGTATTTTCTTCTCTTCTTTTCTATCATGTCTTCTATCTTGCTATTCTCTCTCAACCTTCTATCCGTCTTAACTTCAAACTTCACCACTAAAGTACCCATATTATCGACAGTTCTTTTCATTTATCCCTGAACTTTCATTTGCACTTCCACTATCCTCCCTCAGGTGACGCGAACAGGGCAGCTCCTGGAGGCGGCGTCGCAAGCCATCATAGGTCTGGTGAGGAAGACTCGCGTTGGCAAAAGGTGCGCTGAGGACTGGCTGCTCAAGGGCCTCGAGAAACACGTGCTGCCTCTCATTAACGTGGACAAACAGTTTGCAGAGGAGATGGGACTGGGTGAGTGATGGGGGGTGACACAAGTGATGGGTAGGAATGGGTGGACTAAATGAATGATGTAGGGAGAAGCAAGTGATTGGTAAAAAGAGATGAATGTGGAGAGGAAATGTATGAGTGATGGTGAGCAAAGCAGGAAATGGGTATAGGAAGAAATGAGTATCGAGAGACTGGGTGAGTAATGGGGTAGCCGAAGCAGCGAGGTGATAAGTAAGAAGGGATGGATGGGAAGAAGAATGAGGCGGAGAGGTGAGCGGGTATGAGGACAGGTGAGACATGTGTTTGAGTGATATGGGGTGATTGGATTGCTTAGTGTACAAAGGAATGATTGTAGGTTAAGGATGTGGGGAGTGGGGAGTGGGGAGTGGGGGGAAGTTAGTGAGGCTGAGGGTACAGTGAAGCAATAGTTGTTTGTAGTGAGAGTTCCGATAGTGCGAGACAGGACAGGAAGAGACGGAAGATAAGGCACTATACACGTAATTTCCTTAGATAAAATACTGTCATAAGTCACTCCCACAACTTAACCTTCACTAACTTCACGCCTGACGTTTACTTACTCAAATTTATCACTACATTGACTTGCTACTATTGTTATACCCATCGCCATCATGACCATAATGACCTACTACTATGGCTCCTCTCATTACAACTCGAACCATGACCACACATTCCTATTACTACTATTGTTACACCCTACCTATGATAATCACAACAATTACTCCCTACACTCGCAGTCATGTCGTTCCGCTGCATGGTTGGCTCGCCCTACCCTAACGTGGACGGTTCCTGCATCAACCAGGAGTCTCCAGACCTGGGCTCCGTCGGGTCAAAGTTCCTTCGCCTTCAGACCTCCACGATGGGCTCAGACGGTACGTAACACTGGACGGCTGCTTCATTAGTGGCCGCTAGTGACTTCAGGACAATTAGAATATATATATATATATATATATATATATATATATATATATATATATATATATATATATATATATATATATATATATATATATATATATATATATATACACACACACACACAAAAGCATGCATGGAGTGTGTAGTTTTGATGCGGTGTTTTTTTTTTTATTATAATATTGAAGTGAAAGTGCTGTTCATTTAGGATATGATGAAATGAATATAAGAATTGTTGCTAGGTTAGTTAATGTAGTTACTGGTTTGAGGTAATGTTTTCTTTCAAGCACCACGTTCTTGAAATGAAATTTTGAATGAAAGGACGACAATTATGCATGACCGGTTATATACACTGCCACAGAAGAGTGTTAATTGTCATGACTTGATTGTGCGTGCAGGGTTCTCTTCGCGTGGCTCGGTGAAGGGCGGGAAGCTACCCTCCGCTCGCAGTGTGGCCGAGGTGCTGCGGAAGCATCTGAAGCGGCCTGCCGTCACGGGACTGTTCGGCGAGTGGGGTCACTTCATGCAGCGGGACGTGTTCAGCATCCCGGTGAGTGCTCCAGTCTGATCAGCTACTCGTGTACCCACTCAGTTTTATCAATAGATAAGTAATTTCATTAAATTAACTAAGATAGCTAGATAACCAAGCGCGTACCCGAACCTACTGTCATTAATTTATTTCATGCTTAACTGGAAGTAGGAGGCATGCAACCTGCGGGAATAGAGAAAGCAGGTAAGAGGGCACGGCGGGAGAGGTGTAAGTGGGGATGGGGGTGGGGAGGAAGGGAGGGAGGGAGGTAAGAAAGGAACAGGTTTGATGAGTAAAAAAAAAAAGCTAAAAAGTAGTATAGCCCCCTTCCCCTCGCACACACACGTGCCATATACCCTCCCTTCCTTGCAACTTTTTTCCTTGGTCGCATTTTCAATCCCCTCCGCCTTCCTCCCGCCATGCTCAGGAGTCACCACTGGCGGAGGACGTGGATTGCTGCAAGACCCCCGAAGCACAGGACTGTGACCCTATCCAGGTGGCCGAGGACGACCCTCTGCACGCCACGCTGCCCTGTATCAATTACCGCCGCTCTGCCAGGGCCCAGGCCATCCTAGGTAACGTAAAGTTTATTTTCATTACGTGTCTGTCTCCCTTTTCCATCCCTCTAGTGATTTTCTTCCGTTTCTCCCACTATTTTCATCTCGTGTAATTAATGTTTTTTCCACCTAGTATTTCATTTTAATATACTACTTTTTTCCCCCTCCTGTATTAATATTTCTTTTTTCTTCGTGAATTCTTAACAAGATCCTTGAACACCTCTTCCTCCTCCGTGATGTAATGTAACACCTTTTTTCCCCCTCGTGAACTATCTTAGCCTAACACTTTCAGTATATATTTTTTATTTTTTTATTTTTTATTTCGTCCTCTTCTCCCATTATATTAACTAATTTCGTTTTTTTATGGTTTTCGCTTTCATCTGTATTCAGTAATGTTTGTTCTCGTCATGAATTTCCTTGTTTTCATCCCTGTGCCTTTATTCCTTTCTTACACCCACTGCCGCCTTCCTTCACTCACGTTTCGCTCGTTTAGAGTTTTTAACAGAACGTGCCATTGTATATTATAATTTTGCTCTCGTTTCATTTTTTTTTTTTACTGTATTCCATTATCTTCTCGCTTCCTTCGTTGTGGGGACCAGTTGTGTACGTTTTCCTTTAAAGTCTTCCCTATTTCTTCCCCCGCATCATCTATTTTACTGTCACGATATTTTTTCCTCGTTCTGTCTCCCCTTCCTGCTCTGGACATATTTACTTTCACGTCCTCTCACGTCCCTATTCTATTTTTGCTTGCCTTGCTTGACTCCTTGCCTCCTTCCCTCCCTGCGATTATTTCCAACTCTCAATTACTTTGCTTCTTAAGTTTTTTTTTCCTCGCTTATCGGTCTGTTTTAAGTTTCCCATATCTTCCTTATTTTCGTATATTTTTATCTCTACACATTTTACTCTATTCGCCCTTTCTTCCCTCACCTCCAGTGAAGATACACATGGCATTTATCGATTAGCACGATTTAATTGCCTTGTACTCCTCGTTAGCATTTATAATTGCACTGTACTCTTCCTCTTTCTCGTTAGTGTCTCCTTCCTTTCGCTCAAGATAATAACACGGAAAACATTTGCTGACGTCACTTCCACCTCGTTAACTCAAGATAAGACTTAACAATACACTACTACTTGTCTAAACGCATATCTTCATTTCAACACAATCAAACGGAAATGTACCACGTACCTTAGTAAACGCTTGCCTTCACTTTATAAACTATAGTACTGTCGTCAGAAAAAAAAAAAAAAAAAAAAGAATCCATTCCTGTTTCTCTTCCCCACCAACACTTCCATTACAAAGCTGTCCCACTCCCTCTTCCTTCTTAATTTTTGGTCTGACTCTTCAGTTGTTCTCCCTCTCCTCTTATGGACGGCATTGTATGATCTTAAAGCTAGTGCATTCAATTCCTTCAGTAATTTTTAATACAGGAGGCGTTGCATGATCTTAAAAGCTAGTGAACCCAATTCCTTCAGTCATTTCCAATCACTCAATTCAGTCATTCTCTTCTCAGGTCACCGTGAGTCCCTGTCCCTTGTCTCCACCTACCTGGACGCCACACCTGTCTACGGCTCCACGGACAAGATCGCCTTCCAACGCAAGACAGGCTACTTCGGTTACCTTAAGTAAGTGATGAGCACTGTCGCAGTCCTCCTCCCTCAATGCCTATATTCACTTAATCCATCACATTTGCATCCGATTTTTATTCAGTCTAGCATTGACAATGTGATTAATTCCAACTGGATTATTTTTCCCCCTCCTCGTAGGGCACCCGGGGATGAAGACGATGACGAGGAGGGAGAGAAGAAAACGAAGAAAGAGAAGAAGGTGGGAGACTGTGCTGCTCCGGAGAGCTTTGCAGGTTGCTTCCACCTTGAAGAGGACGATGACTGGGTGAGTGACTATATTAAGGGAAGCTTATCAACTTTCTGTTAATAGAAAGTGATAAGTGCTGCTATAAATACACATAGCACATGACGAGCAGCTAGAGACAACACACTAAGGATATTTTAACCGACCCTTTAACGCATCGCCCCTCACTCCCATACATCTGGGAAGACCTTGGATTGCTCGGGTTAAACGAGGAAGGCATGATAAGTACTGTTTTTGTATGTTTGCTGCAGGTGGCTGGAGTTCGCCTACTGCTGGTGCTGGAGCATAACCGCATCTCCGAGATCCTGTCAGAGATCAACCCGCACTTTGATGACGCTCTCCTTTACAACGAGGCCAGGTGAAGTCGCTCTCTCTCTCTCTCTCTCTCTCTCTCTCTCTCTCTCTCTCTCTCTCTCTCTCTCTCTCTCTCTCTCTCTCTGCAGCTAATTACGAATAACCCCTCCCATTTCCTTGCCTAGGCGCATCGTGGTGGCCTCCTATGACCACGTGACCTACAATGAGTACCTGCCCGTGTTGATGGGACGTCCCGCCGTGGAGAAACACACGCTGCACCCTGGCGCCGAGGGGCCTGGCTCTGGCTACATCGCCGAGGTCAACCCAGGAGTGCTCGCATCCTTCGCTGTCTCCTCCTACAGGAACCCCGCCGTGAGTACTACAATGAGAAATGCCACATGTTGACGACTTGGCGAGTCTCGACAATATTTTCAACAATGACTGAACTATAGGTGCCATTGATTTTCACGTTACATTTAATAAAGTATTAGTTTACCCTTAAAATAAATCATTTTTTTCCATAATCTGAGAAACTAGCACACTTTAGGGTAAACTAAAGGCTTCCTTCCGCAGATGACGACCGAGTGGAAGAAGGAACAGGGGAAGACTGAGCTGGTGGACTCCCTTCACTACGAGTCCATCCGGAACGACCCTTACTACGACCTGCTGGCCATGGACATCCAGCGCGGCCGTGACCAGGGTAAGAGGAGTGGGGGAAGGAGTCCCGGATGAACGTGATAAGGAACAAGACTATGTAGAGAACAATATATATATATATATATATATATATATATATATATATATATATATATATATATATATATATATATAATAATAATAATCGAAATGATCTAGGATGGTATGGTGTGGTGTATGTTGGTGACTGATCCCCTCCTGTGCAGGTGTTGCTGGGTACCTGGTGTGGCGGCGCTTCTGTGACGACAAGCACGCCTACAACACCTGGGAGGACTTGGAGCGTGGCCTGGACAAGGAGCTCGTGAAGGACCTGAAGGAACTGTACCAGTGAGTGGCGAGGCTGTGTACTCGTATGAGTAGACGTGTATGTGTGTTTACTGTACGTGTACGTGTGGCTGGTTGTATGAATGAATCTAAGTAAGTATTGTGTGGCCGCTTACACGTATTCGTATAAGTGTTTTACGTTTTATAATCTATGGCAGTGTAGAAAAATATTCAAGTCCTATTCGATATCAATTGGTTAGAAAAGGTAGAATCGTGCGTGGCGGGGAGGAAAAGGGAGGTTACTGCAAAAAAACTGCAAGCATCCACTCCAGGGTTACGTAATTTGCAACAGTTTTTCGGCTTTAAGGTACACCGGGATAGCATTGTTATGTATTAAGTTTCAGCAACAGTTGAACGTATTTCCCCTTTAAAGTGGAAGGGACAATCAAAAGAATGAATAATAACACCGGCGGGGTGAGATACAGGCCGTCAGGTAGCCTCGGCCGCAAGGTCATCACGATCAGGGTGTACACATAACGAAGAAAGACGTGATATGATGCGCGCTAAAGTTGTTTGTTATTCCCTTCATTACGTTAGACCCCACTTTGTTCTTCCATCATCTCTGTTTACTACATTATGGTGTCGGACCTATCCACCTGACCTTTGCCGCTGTGATGCTTTCCCTCCAACCTTTGATTTTTATCGTATTTTCTTTTTAATCAAACATTCGTGACCTGATGACCTTTAAAAACTAAACCTGGGTTGTTTGGCACTGGCCTTCCGCAACTTCCTGTGACCTACCCACTGCTTCACGGTCGTATGGTAATTTTTTCAGGAAGGAAACGTGACCCTTGTAAACCACGAAATTGACCCTCGCAAGACCTATAACCCTCTGTGACATCACCCCGATGATTTCACAATGACTCCTTCTCCATGCAACATCGTGATGACCCCAACCTATTCCTCCCTCTCTGTAGACGCGATGACTCTCGCTCTGCCCGTCCTTGGCCCTCTGTACTCGTAATAACCCCTGCCTTTTCCTGTCTCCCCCCCTGTACACCCAATGACCACCCTTTGTGATTTGCAGGGACGAGCTGGACGACGTTGATCTGCAGGTGGCGGTGCTGGAGAATGATACTGACGAAGGTGTTGTGGGCAAGACCTACACGTGCCTCCTGGTGAGTGAGTGAGTGAGTGAGTGAGTGAGTGTCGTGTTTTTCTTTTTATTCGTTATTTTTTTTTTCTGCTCACTTGAATTCACCAGGTTATTCTGTGTGTGTCAGTTTTTCATTTTTCATGGTTTCTTTCCTTTTTATCTTTACGGTGCCCTCCCCATCTATCTTTTCCCACGTTTTCTTTACTTTTATTTCTTTATCCTCACATCTGCCAGTTGGCCGGTGATCGCTACGCTCTGAAAACACAAAAAACACACACACCATGACGAAGACGGTGTACAAAGACGCTAAACCAACACCGGGGACGCTGCTTCTCTTCCTTTATTTCTCATTTTCACCCTTCACCCTCCCTTCCCTGTCCCATCCCCACCCTTGTATCTAGTTTGTCTATTCAGCGACACCTTGTCATAACACAGTCCAGCCTTATGTTGCCGCCGCTGCTTACCGCCCCTCCTCCTCCTCCTCCCCCTTCCCCTCTGCCGGTTCAATCCTTCCCTCCCCATCTCCCCCCAATCCGCCCCCTTCTCTCCCGTTCCCTCCCTGATAGACCAGTGTTGTAACTCCCAAAAGATTTCGGGGAACATAATGTAATTTCCCTTCAAGTTAAACTGTTTAAATATTCCGCGTGTGAATTGGACGAAAGTTTTTTTTTCCCCTTTTATGGAAAGAAAGGCATGAAATGGTGGTGGTGGTGGTGGTGGTGGTGGTGGTCATGGTGATGGGTTTTTCTACGTAGATTTTGTTGTAGAGAGCGGTGAGGGAGAGGGAGTGTAGGCTTCCAAAATTGAGAAATCGATGGGAACTGCAGGTTGTGAAGAAAAATAGAGGAAATTAACAATGTAAAGGAAGAGTAAAGTGAGAGACGAGGAAAAAGGAAAGTTAGATTCATTGTAATATAAGACTACTTTTAGAGAAGGAAAAGGGGAGTCGTTGCGGAAATGAAATAGTCATCTTTACTACTCTTTTCTTAGTCACCACGCTTATCTCTGCTTTATAAACGACCACTACAACTCCTCCCCGTATTTCTTGTATTAATCCCCACACTATAAGCTACCGTCTCTATCACCTCGTCCGTCTCTCGCACGATCAGCATGGTGGTATTTATCCTCCTTCAGCTCGAGTATCTGTCCCTCCCTCACTTTCCTCACACTTGTCCCTTCACACCTTCCCTTCCCTTCCCTTTCCTTGCCTTGCCTTGCCTTGCCTTGCCTTGCCTTCCCTTCCCTTCCCTTCCTTCCTTCCCTTCCCTTGACAATATCTTACCCACTAAATTACCTTTTCTTCTCTTCCTTCGAGCTTTCTGCTTTTATATTTTTCATGGTTGCTTTTCTCCTTTCCTTTTTTCGATTCTATTTTTTTTTATAGTTTGCTTTCATATTTTATCTTTCTAGTTTGTGCATATAGAAACTTCCTGCTTTTGTTTTTTTTGCTTTTCTTTTCCTCCGAGTCTAGTGTGGTTTTATATTATACTTTCCTGCGTTTATATTAATTTCTTTGATTATTGTTGATTTAAGTAGGGGTAATTAAGCTTCCCTCCTCACTTCTTTTTCCCCCGCCAGGCTGACCAGTTCGCGCGGCTCAAGACCGGCAATCGCCTTTTCTGGGAGCACGAGTCCAGCCTGATGACGGTGGAGCAGAAGACCTACATCAAGGGCGTCACGCTGGCCCACCTCCTCTGTGCCAACCTGCCCAGCCTCCGCGCCACTCCCAAGAACTCCTTCCTCCCGCCCTCCGACAGGTGAGTACAGGGAGGACAATGGAAGGGTGGATGTAGAGGTGGATTTGGGTGGTGGCGGTGGTGCGGAGATAAAATAATGCAATTTCAATTGGTGAACACCCATATGAGAAATGCCATGGAAAGGGGACATTTAGAACTGGTACTGGTGTGAATGTGTCCCCAATGCAAGAGTGGAAATGCAAACTTGAATTAACAGGGCAGGGTGCGCGTCCTGTAACGTATACAGGCATATAGTACGCCATACACTTGCAGATATATATCCAACTTTTATAAATAAAAAAAACCCAAAAAACTTTTAGCCAAACTGAGAATATAGAATAAATGTACAATGCCCGGAGTAATCCACGCACTCAACACACACATTCAATATGCACAGACACGTTAAAATTCCTGCCACAGCACAATGGTCCACGTTTTAAAAAGGAACTAAACTGCTGCTCCAGCCACCCACTACTACCACTACCACTACCACTACCACTGCTGCTCCTGCTGCTATCATAACTCTGTGCCAATAATTTATCGTCGGGCAATATATCTTGGGATTTCTTGGCTCACCCGACCTCTCTCTCTCTCTCTCTCTCTCTCTCTCTCTCTCTCTCTCTCTCTCTCTCTCTCTCTCTCTCTCTCTCTCTCTCAGTAACCCTCTGGTGCCGTGCGAGGAGCTGCGCGGCGGGAACCTGACTGCGTGGAAGGACACTTCGCTCATAGAGAAGATGAAGAAGGTAAAGGAGGAAGGCAGGAAGAAGGCCCAGATACAGGATGAAGAGGAGGCAAAGGAGGAATCGAAGAAGGAAGAGGAAAGTGAAGAGGTTGAAGTGAAGGCAGAGGAGGAGGAAGAGGAGGGAGGAGATCAAGTACAGCACACAGCCTCCATCCTCCACAAAGACGAAACTCCTCACCTTGAACTCTGAGAAGGGGGACTTAATGCCTCGTGGTGGAGATTAGGGGGAAGTAAGGATGAGGGGGAGTATTAGTAAGTTATAATTATGTCTGGGCAGGCGAGGATGGAGGGAGGGATTATTAATAGGTTCGTCTAATTATGTCTCATTCTCTAAAAAAAAAAAATAACTATTAATCCTCCTCCTTGTTTATTATCTATGTTCTCTTGTGTCTCCTTTCTTCTGTTCAAATATGGGTATGTTGAAAGATGAGGGTATAGATGGCAGTTTCTTTTGTTGTTGTATTTCTCTTCGATTCTCTCTCATTTCTTCCATTCCTCCTTTGAATTGTTTATTAGGTTCTTATTAGATTCTTCCTCCGCACATTTCTTACTCTCCTCCTCCGCCATTTATTATTCTGTCTCGGAAGTCTCTCCTTCTCGGATTTCCTTCTCCCCTATTTCTTCCTCTCCTCTTCTCTTCTGTTCTGGTATTTCCCCTTCGCACGCGTTTCCTTTCTCTCTCTCTCTCTCTCTCTCTCTCTCTCTCTCTCTCTCTCTCTCTCTCTCTCTCTCTCTCTCTCTCTCTCTCTCTCTCTCTCTCTCTCTCTCTCTCTCTCTCTCTCTCTCTCACATGCACAAGCCTTCCTCTCATATCCATTTCACCTTTGCAGTGTATTCTCTCTTTTGCTCTCTCTCTTTCCCCTGTATAAATTTTCCTTCCCTTACCCCGCTGATCACTTTCCTTTTTGGCATTCGCAATTATTTTTCCCCCTGCCTACTCTTCCCTTTATTTTCTTTTTCTCTCGCTCTTCAACCAAACACTTGAACATTCATGAAGTGCCCTTTCCCCAGGTATTCTCCCTCACGTCTTACACGGACAACTTTCCATACTCCCTTTGTGAAGTTGTCCCTCTCCTTCCCTCTCTTCCTATTTATTTTTTCAGCGCGTTCTTCCTTTGGTCTCCTCTTCCACCGGGCAGTATCATCATCTCTCCCAAGACTCTCTCATCCTCGTAACTCTCCTCCATGTCTTTCGTTTAATCATTCCTTCATCTGCTTTTGTTATAATCCTTTCCTCTCTGTCTCTGTCTCTGTCTGTCTGTCTGCCAATGTCTTTCTGTGGTATCTGGCTCGTCCGTTTGTACTACAGCTCCCACTCCTCGTTACCTGCCGCGAGCGTGGAGGTGTAGTCCCCTCGTCCGTCCATCTGAGTCTATTTGGCGTTGCTGCTACAAGTCTGCGTGTGTCTGTCACTGTGTTTGTGTTTGAGGCTCACGGCGGGCTGGGGATGCGCCGTGATCAAGGGGATCGGTCAACAATGGAGGCTGTGTGTGGGGGCCCCGTGGCCTCTCCTTTCTCCATCTCGCTGGGGAGGGAATTAAAGAATCTATCAACCAAATAATGTTATTGTTTTGAGTTAATTCTATTGTTTGTGTGAAATGTAATAGATATTAGTCTTTGATGTTGATGGCATTGATTAATTTAAAGTGATATTGTTACTTTCAGTTATAACGTTGTTCGGCTATTGTAACAACATACGCTCTATATTCAGGTTTAGTGATAAATGCCTTGCAAGGTTCACATAGTATAGCATGGTGTGCGAAAGGAGGGATGGATAGATGGGTGGATAGACAGGTGGTGCTCAAGGGTAAGCTGTTTGTCCTCCCTTGAATCTGAGTTACTAAGGCGTGTTCGTTAATGTATTGTTAATTTCTTTGTTGCAAGCTTCAAAAATGTTATCGTAATGTTGACGTTTATACTGTTATCTACACACGTGCATTAAGCTTAACACACGTGGAAGGAATGCTATATATTTTTCTATGTCCCGCGGCTGTGTGTGGCAGGGATCGTTTTCTGTATATCCTGCAGCGCGGGATCACTGGCCACACCCTTCAGTAAGACTCGCTGCGGAATGACTGGTACCGCGTGAAGGGAGACCCTTCTGTGGTGGTCAGAATAAAGGTGTTTAGGATATGAGGACTTTGTATCTTTCTTTGACAAAACACAATTTGACGTACACAATGGGGAGTTGTTTGCATGGTGTATAGTGAGTATGAGTGAATCTATAATTGTTTGTAATAGTAATAAAAGTAATAGTGATTATAGTAGTAATTGAGTAATAATAATGTCAAGGAATTTACCACTGAGGCGGAAGATACTCTCGGGTCACAAGGGTTTCCAGTCGGGTGATCACCATGAGACCTTAAGGGCCTCGGGATGTTTAGGCTACAGGTAACTGGTTTGTAAATGTCACCACATAAAGTATCGTGGTTAACCGCCGTGCACATCCTTTACTAAGCCTTATAAAGCAGCGGAATGATGTGCGTTTGCTGATACAAAAGCCTGATGATCACCTGACCCGAGGCTCTCGTCACCTGAGGATCTTACTCAGTACCTAATGACAGTAACACGGAAGAGGTATGTGGTGGTAGTCTTGGGTAGACAGATGGCAGAGAGAAAGGTTGTAAAGCGGTAGTAGCAAGTAAAGAATTGTCATGTGAAAATTTCCCTAAAAAATCGAACGTAGGAGATTTCGAAGTGAACAACAACTTTATGAAGTAACTTTTCAGTGAAGAGACGGGAAATAAAAACAAAAAAGCTGGAGACTTAAAACTTTGCTGCATGTGTTGCCTGGCGTGTCGCGGCGCTGTGCCAATGTCCTTAGTGGGGCTTAGTGCATGGAGGCGCCGCGGCTCTAACAGCATGCCCTTCACTGAGTCTGCCCCTCCCTCCCCCTCAGCCAGCCCTTAGTCCCACCTCCACTGCCAGCCCTCAGCCCCTCCTCAGTCGCTTGGATTAATTTCCAGCCCTATTCTCCATTTCTTAGTCCAGGCCAGGCGCATCCCTAAGCCCTATTCCCTTCGCAAGGCCTCGGCGCATCCTGCCTCCCGTATTTGACATCAATAACACGCTCAAGGTGGCTGCTCTCTGCAAACCTTCCCGCGCGGCGACTCCCTGATTGGAAGCGGCTCCCAGTCAAGGGGCTTCATGCACGCCTTTGTTCTTCTTCCATTTAATACATCCTTTGGCTGAAGCTGGGTATGAATGTTCAATGTTCGCTTCTTGGGGTATTTATCCAGCAAACATTTGAGTAAGAATGCATGACTCTGTCTGTTCATTTTTTTTTCATTAATATTGCGATTGAAAAAGTGTTGATAGCATTCAGTTTTCATTTAGCAAATATTTCAGACCAATAAGCAACTATTCAGGCTAAATGATACGCATTTCCGTTCAGTTTTATAAATGTTTTAGCTGAAAATCCACACACGGGCTCAGAGGACCAAATTTTCTGACTCAGTAAATGTCTCCATGGTGAGAACGCGTTGTTGTGCTGAGTCAGTATTAAAGTTCAGCGAGGCGAGGCAAGGCAGTCCAGCTAATGCACAGCAGGATATCTTCGTCACTCTGCCAGTGTCGGTTCATAATTCTACGTTACGCGCATCAAAATGTATATAAAAATCTATCGCTTTCCAGTTTATATCATTTATGAGTTAGCATGAGTGAACCTCGTCCCGCTAAACGACTCCCAACGAACGGGAAATAAACGACAGTAAAAGTGTAGTGTATAAAAATAGTAAGCACATAAATAAAAATATACAAAAATAGAAGCTCGTAAAATATGCAGCAACAGTACTAGGGGAAAAAGAATGGAGTAGAATAAAACTTGATTAAAGCAAGTCTCGCATAATTAATTATTCATACAATTCTGCAAAAAAGTTAAAATGGACAACAGTACTGACGATTTTACATCTTTTTCCGCTTCACAAATGGAAATAATACAAGTGTTGGAATTAGCAGTAATTTTGGCCCCGAAAGTCGTAAGTTTTCTCGAAATTTAAATGAGGAGAGAGAAAATTTCTGCATTCACGTCTAGGAGTTGCTTCTGGACCACCTTCTTTCTTCCTCTTCTTCCTCTGACTTTCCCCTCATTCCACCTTTATCCTCTGCCTCTCCTTTTCCCTCTCCCTCTCCCTCCTGTCCCGCCCTTTGGCCCTCTTTCTCAACTCTCTCCTTCCCCTCCTCCTACTTTTATCAACCTTTTTCGCTTCTTTGTACGTCTGTCCCTCTCTCCCCACATCCCCTCCTTGCGCCCTCTCACTCACTCCCTCTCCCCTCATGTTCGAACCGCACTTTTCCTCTCCTTCCTTTTGCCTTTCCCTTGCACTCCTTCCCCTCTCCTCTCCCTCTTTATACCCTCATCCTTCCTCTCTCCGCTCCTCCCTGACCCATTCTTCATCTCGCTGCCTCTTCATCTCACCGACAGTCGCTGGTCATCATCTTCTGCCACTACAGGTCACGAGGTCACAGTGTTATAATCCAGTAGTCCATCTTGAGACACTTCCTCAGACACCACCATTTGTCACACGCTCAGTTCTCGAGGGGATGGATTTTAAATGCTAGGAATGCGGCTGCCGACTCGCCGCCTGCTTCGCTCGCACGTGTGTGCTCGTAACTGCTGACTGGATTGAGAGAAATGACCACTACAGGCACTACAGGCTACTCTTCATCTGTGTTTGTCAATATGCATGTCGCTTCACTGCTTCGCGTCACTAGTAGCGTCGATTCTTTATTGGTGTTCAGATTCATTTCATTTTAAACTCGTGTTCGAGGGATGGCTACAAAAATACTCTTCATCCTGTCTCTTTTACCTATTAATCGTCGCTTCTTTATGGTGTACTACTTTAAATCTTATGTGATCGCTTACTACCTACAATACTCTTCAAATTTTTCCCTCTCTACAAACCTGTCTGTCAGTATGCAGACCACTTTACTGTTTAACATCGCTAGTCGCGACTTTATCGGGTTCAAATTCATTCTGCTTTAAATTCCATGTGTTCAGTGTTGTTTTATCCTCCTGTCTGTGATGGATGCCCGCCGCCGCCTGGCCTCTGATGGCGCGGCTCCCAGTCTGTTACGGCCAATCCATCAATCCGCCACTCCCTCTACACTCCGCCATTCACGTCCATCACTTTCTCGCCTTCCTTTCACCTCTCCCTCCTTCTCTTTCTCTTTCCCTCAGCTCTTCCCTTCTCTCTCTCTCTCTCTCTCTCTCTCTGACGCTTGTTTTTTTATTTCCTTCATCTGAACACTTTCACTTGTACGTATGACTCTTTTTGATATGGTAATTTTTGTTTACTTACTTATTTACTTCTACTACTACTACTACTACTACTACTACTACTACTACTACTACTACTACTACTACTATTGCTAGATTAAAAAAAAATGCTGCTCTGGACTAAATGAACAAAAGAAATAAGGGATATAACTTCGTGTCTGTTCCCCTCAAACAACAACAAGAATAACAACAACAACAAGGACAAGAACAACAAGAACCAAAGCAACAGCAACAACAACAAAAAAACAAGAATATCAGAACTACTACTACATCTACCACCACCACCACCACCACCACCACCAAAAATAAGAACAGCAGCAGCAACAACAAGAGCAAAGGCTTCAACAGAAAAAAAAATAATGATGACAAAAAAAAAACCCATTAAAGGGATTCACAACAAATAAATCCTTGAAATCATTTAATCGCAGCAGTTTTCGTCTGACTAATACATTAAAGGATAAGTAAATCAAATGAGATGAATTAGTAAAAGATGGAAAAAAAAATAAATCAGAGGCAATAAAACAGAAACTTTTGGAGAACACACCTGGCAAAAAAATTGTAACAGCGGGACGAAATCATCACAAAACACAAACAAAAGTGGACAAAAAAGCCGAGAGGAAAGTCTATTTACAAGCAGGGTTTTGTAGCAACGGAATGAGCAAGAATGCAATAAAATGCAAATATCCCTCAACGGCGGAGGTGAGACCGAGAGAATTGGGGGAACAGGCGATAACGACGAGAGAGAGAGAGAGAGAGAGAGAGAGAGAGAGAGAGAGAGAGAGAGAGAGAGAGAGAGAGAGAGAGAGAGAGAGAGAGAGAGAGAGAGAGAGAGAGAGAGAGAGAACACTACTATACCCCCCCATTACAGCCGCCATTATCCATCCATTCCCAAGCTTTCATGCTCTCCCTCTCTCCAACATCACCACAAAAAATAATGCATAAGCAAATTAAAGCTCTGATTTGCATCCACAATTAGCACAGGTGTGTGTGTGTGTGTGTGTGTGTGTGTGTGTGTGTGTGTGTGTGTGTGTGTGTGTGTGTGTGGATGCGATTCTCTCTATGGCTGCTGTTTTGTTCTACGTATTGCTGTTAATATTCATACCCGTTACTACAACGACTCTCCCTATTGCTACTATGTTGCGGCGCCTTATCCTAATCACTCACTCACTCTATTGTTACTGTCAGTACTAATACAACTACTACTACTACTACTACTGCTACCACTACTACTACTACTACTACTACTACTACTACTGCTACTACTACTACTACTACTACTACTACTACTACTACTACTACTACTACTACTACTACTACTACTACTACTACTACTGTTACTACTACTATACCTACAGCAACCATAACTCTTCAATAATATCACCGGCATCGCCACAACTTATCAAACTACTTATTACTTCTGCCACTGTAATTGCTACTCCCTCACGGCCTCTTTCCCCTTACCCACCACCACCACCACCACCACCACCACTACAACCAACCACCCACCCCTACCGCCGCCGCTAGGAACAACTTCAATTATAATTACTTGTTATTAATTACGTTTTTATAATTATCCTGTAATTACCTCCGCGTCTCACTGAGCACCACACACACACACACACACACACACACACACACACACACACACACACACAGAATTCCAGATAACATCACCCTACATTCCTCTGTTCTTCCCTCCTTCCGTTCTTCTCTTTACTCTTCCTCCTTTATCCTCCTTCCTCCTTTTCCTCTCTCCTTTCCTTTCATCGCTTTCTTATCATCACCCTTCCATCCTCCCACAAGCGTGAGTATTAACCGCGGGCACTCATTAATCAGGAAAGACTAACTCCCAGGAATATCCCCCTTCACTTCCTCCTCCTCCTCCTCCTCCTCCACTCCGCCATGATCTAAAGCCTCATTACAAAGGACTTCGGGGCCAAACAATGAAAAGTACACTGTAGAACGCAGACGGAGGAGGAGGAGGAGGAGGAGGAGGAGGAGGAGGAGGAGGAGGAGGTGATGGGAGGAAGAGGACGTGAGAGGCGAGGATTTGATGGAAGAGAAGGGAGGAAAGGGAGAGTTAGGAAGGGGAAATAAGAGGAGGAAGGAATGGGTGAAGTAAGGAGGGAAAAAAAATGAGAGGTAGAGAGAGTTAGGGAGAGGAAGAGGGAGGGAAAGGAGGCATGGAGACGAAGAGGAAAGGGAAATATAAAAAGAAAAGAAAAGGAAGATAAAGTTAGAAGAGGAAAACGGGAAAAGAGAAAGGATGAAAGACAGGAATGAAAAGAGATATAATAATTTAAGAAGGAACAGAAAAAAGAGAGAGAGAGAGAGAGAGAGAGAGAGAGAGAGAGAGAGAGAGAGAGAGAGAGAGAGAGAGAGAGAGAGAGAGAGAGAGAGAGAGAGAGAGAGAGAGAGAGAGTAAACAATGAAGCAAGAAACGAATAAAAAAAACAGAATACACAAATGAAAAACTGCAGGAAAAGACTGAAAGGCGAAAGATGAGAGAGAAAAAGGAAAAAAAAAGAAAAAAAAATGAAAAAAACACGAAGACCAACAATCACTAAAAAAGAAAGAGAAAGAAAGAAAGAAAAGAAAAAAATAGAGTCGATAGGAAGAACGAACCAAAAGAAAAGAGACTGGAGAGAGAGAGAGAGAGAGAGAGAGAGAGAGAGAGAGAGAGAGAGAGAGAGAGAGAGAGAGAGAGAGAGAGAGAGAGAGAGAGAGTGGAACAAAGAAAGTGAAAGAATCAAAAGAGAGAGAAAAAAGAAAAAGGTGTGTCCTTTCTCTCTCTCTCTCTCTCTCTCTCTCTCTTCGCAATGAAATAAATAAAAATAAAATAAATAAAGCTAAACAAAAATCTTTCTTTGGTCTTTGTTATGACATAAAGAGAGAGAGAGAGAGAGAGAGAGAGAGAGAGAGAGAGAGAGAGAGAGAGAGAGAGAGAGAGAGAGAGAGAGAGAGAGAGAGAGTCAGAACACGGTAATACATGAAAAGAAAGTGATGATGTGGGTACGCACGCACTTACACACACACACACACACACACACACACACACACACACACACACACACACACACACACACACACACACACACACACACACACACACACACACACACACACACACACACACACACACACACACACACACACACACACACACACACACACACGACTGCATCAAAGACTGGTTCAGAGAGAGAGAGAGAGAGAGAGAGAGAGAGAGAGAGAGAGAGAGAGAGAGAGAGAGAGAGAGAGAGAGTACACTCCTCTATCTCTTTACATTTTGGAAGAAGAGGGAGAGGGAGAGGAAGAGGAATAGGGGAAGAGGAGAGAGAGGACAAGTTAATAACGGGAAGGAGGGAAAGGTAGAAGCGTGGAGAGAAAAATGAAGGAAAGAGGAGGTAAAGCAAAGTGAGTGTTAAGTTTTTCTTCCTATTCTCTCTCTCTCTCTCTCTCTCTCTCTCTCTCTCTCTCTCTCTCTCTCTCTCTCTCTCTCTCTCTCTCTCTCTCTCTCCCTCTGTCTCTCCCTCTCTTTCCTTTTCCTTCTGTTCTTTCTGTTCTCTTTTCCTTCACCTGTTCTCTCTCTCTCTCTCTCTCTCTCTCTCTCTCTCTCTCTCTCTCTCTCTCTCTCTCTCTCTCTCTCTCTCTCTCTCGATCGCGCTCCCCCTCGACCTATCAATTAAATTTTTTGCATTACTTCGTTGGGTTTCTTTGTTACTCACTGTCCATTACTCTCTCTCTCTCTCTCTCTCTCTCTCTCTCTCTCTCTCTCTCTCTCGTTTGTAAACCCCGCTAGTAAACCTCGGAATTTGCATACGCCTGTCTATTCACTTTCCACCTGTCTGCACGGAAGGGATGGAGCGGGAAGGGAGGGGAAGATGAGGAGGGAAAAGAGGGGAAGAGAAGGGAAGGGATGGGAAGGAGAGGGAAGCGGGAAAGATGGGAAGAACAGAAGAAAAGCTGATAAAAATAACACATGGAGTAGAAAAGGGAGAAACTGCGAGGAAAAGGAAGGAAAAAGATGAATGGGAAGAGGAATGGGAAGGGAAGGGGAAGGGGAAGGGGAAGGGGAAGGGGAAAAGGATGGGAAGGAAAGGGAAGAGAAGGACAAGACGCGACAGACGGTACCTTAGTAATAGATCCACTTGTATAGAGAGGGAGTGGAGTGGAGTGGATTGAAGTGAAGGAAGGTGGAGTTATGGAAGGAGGAGGAGGAGGAGGAGGAGGAGGAGGAGGAGGAGGAGGAGGAGGAGGAGGAGGAGGAGGAGGAGGTTTAGGAAGAGGAGGAGGTGGTTGCAATTTCACGAGGCCGTCGCCGAAGCCATAGAAGCGTGACAGGCATTCGGACGTTGCCATCGGCAAGTAACACAAGGACATTTGATCAAGCGAAGCCAATACTTTGCTTTAATATCTGGGAGTGTTGGGACGTCGACCAAGAGGAGAAGGAGGAGGAGGAGGAGGAGGAGGAGGAGGAGGAGGAGGAGGAGGAGGAGGAGGAGGAGGAGGAGGAGGAGGAGGAAGTATAGACACAGGTAGAAGGTGACTTGTAGCTTATATCCTTCATTTATGGTAAGGTGATTTGAGGAGGAGGCGGAAGAAGAGATGGGAAGAGGAAGAGGAGAAGGAGGAGGAGGAAGAGAGGAAGATTACATATAATTATATAGAAACACAGGTTACAACAGACAATGCAATGCTCACGAGGCGACCTGACATAGGAATACCAAAGTGACAATAGACGGAAAGAATAGCAAAGAAGAAGGCTCCTCCCACCCCTCCCTCTTCACTGCACGCACTTCGTCATAAACCGTGCAGGAAACAGGTCGGAAATGAATGGTCTAAATACCTTACAGGGTTAAAGAAGGAAAAAAAAAAATGGAAATCTTATGGAAAGGAATACAAAACAAGTGAAACGAGAGGCAAGGAAGTTAATCTCCGCCAAACAAATGCTGCTAGTTGTGGACTGGAAGGAAAATATTGATCAAGAAGGCTTTTAAAAGTGTGTACGGCGTCACGGTCCATCACGTGTGGAGGAAAACCATCTCATAGATTGACGGTACGGTGGAAAAATTATTCTTTTCGTTCATGAGAGCTGAAGGATTTCCTAACAATTTTGCAACCGTTTCCTCGCGTGTAATTTTGAAGATCTATCGTGAAGAGTAAGAGAAGGAGGAGGAGGAGGAGGAGGAGGAGGAGGAGGAGGAGGAGGAGGAGGAGAGGAAGAGGAAGAGGAAGAGGAAGAGGAAGAGGAAGAGGAGGAGGAGGAGAAGGAGGAGGAGGAGGAGGGGGAGGAGATGAAGTCAAGATAAAAGAGAAAGGGAGACACAAATCACATAAGGCGATAGAATCAAATATTGCAATACTTGATGAAAATAATGAGAGAGAGAGAGAGAGAGAGAGAGAGAGAGAGAGAGAGAGAGAGAGAGAGAGAGAGAGAGAGAGAGAGAGAGAGAGAGAGAGAGAGAGAGAGAGAGAGAGAGAGAGAGAGAAGGAAGGAGACTAAGAGAGGAAACGGATGGAGGGAAGAGAAAGACCAGGAAATGAAGCAGAAAAATGGTGGGGAAAAGTGAGAGACGGTAAAGAGACGGTTATATTTTTTAACCAAATAAAGAGAAATGCAAAAGAAAAAAAAAGATAAATAACATATGATACACACACACACACACACACACACACACACACACACACACACACACACACACACACACACACACACACACACACACACAAAGAGCATATTGACAAACATGAAGGAAGAGAGACTGCCTGACACACACACACACACACACACAGAGAGAGAGAGAGAGAGAGAGAGAGAGAGAGAGAGAGAGAGAGAGAGAGAGAGAGAGAGAGAGAGAGAGAGAGAGAGAGAGAGAGAGACGGAGAATTGAGAAACAGTATTATGAAACAGATTATCACGAGATGCATTACAAGGCGAAGCAGCGACAGAGGGAGGATAAACAGAGGCGGCCGTGTCTGTGTACGTGGCGGTGTGTCTGTCCTTCCTTCCTTCCTTCCTTCCTTCCTTCCTTCCTTCCTTCCTCCTTCTCCTCCTCCTCCTCCTCCTCCTTCTCCTCCTCCTCCTCGTATCTGCTGCAAATTACTGAACTGCTAAAGCGACAACACGGGACTTACTAAATTGTGCGAGGCCGGGATAAACAGAGAGAGGGGGAGAAGGAGATGGGAAGGAAGGCAGGAAGGAAGGAAGGAAGGAAGTGGGAGGGAAGACTTGAAGGGAGACGGAAAGGGATGGGAGGAAGTGATTATAACGAGAAATGAAATAGATTTGTGTTGTGATAATGAGCAGTGTGTGTGTGTGTGTGTGTGTGTGTGTGTGTGTGTGTGTGTGTGTGTGTGTGTGTGTGTTTACAAATGAGCACGTGGGAGTAAAATATAATATTGGTCACAATTATTACTCCTCTCCCTCCCTTCTTCCTCCTCCTACTTTTCCTCCTTCTCGTTCCCCTTTTCCTCCTCTTCCTCTTCGTTCTCTTCATTAAGATTATGGTGATGAGGATGAAGATGAAAATGAGGAACTGGAGGAGTAAAATGAAGAAGAGGAGGAGGAGGAGGAGGAGGAGGAGGAGGAGGAGGAGGAGAAACATGCGCATAGTTGAAAATGAGGAACAGGACGAAATAATTAAGAAAAGGAGAAGATTGAGAAAGCGGAATACAAAGGAATACAAAGGAAGAAACAGATACCAACAGCCGTAATGGGCTTAACGAGGCTGTCTGTCTGTCTGTCTGTCTGTCTGTCTGTCTGTCTGTCTATCTGTCCGTCTATCTGTTTGACTATGATGCCACTGCAGGTATATCTCAGAAAATCCAATGTTAGAAGGATGAACTTGTAATGAAAAGCACGAAAAAAGTAGATACAGTTTTCTTGATCTAAAAATTAGTGGAAGAAGAGGAATACAAAAGAGAATACGAAGAAAATCCAAACAGGAGGAGGAGGAGTAGGAGGAGGAAGAGGAAAAGGAAAAGGAAGAGGAAAAGGAAGAGGAGGAGGAGGAGAAGGAGGAGGAGGAGAAGGAGGAGGAAGAGTGGAGTGGTAGGGGGAGTAAGAAGAGGAGGAAGAGTTGGCATGTTTAAGGATGAAAGGTGAGTGGCTAATGGAAACGACAGATGAACACACACACACACACACACACACACACACACACACACACACACACACACACACACACTTCAAAGCAGCTGAACTTATGCAAATTATTGGTTTTCAAATTAACGATAATAGGCAAACAGGAATGGAGTCAATCTGAGAATGAACCAGAGAAGCCGCGGGAATGAAGCTTCGAACAATAAGGTGGACAAAAAAAATAGTGGTTGCGGCGTAAAAAGAGAGAGAATTGGGAAAGAAGAGGGAGGGAAGGGATGGGGAGAGGGATGGAAGGGGACTGAGGCATTGGAGGAGTGAAGAGAGCATAGGTAGAGAGACAGAGAGGAGAGAAGTGAGGAGGAGGAAAAGGGAGAAAGATGGGGATGAAAGAATGTAGGAAAGACAGAGCCAAGAGATAGAATAGGTAGAAAGATAAAGAGAAGTGAGAGGCAGGAAAGGGGATAAGAAGGGGATGAAAGAATGTGAGAAAGAGATAGGCAATAGATAAATACAGATGGAAGGATAGATAAATGGATCTTGTATTAAGCACTCTCTCCCTTTCAATCCTTTCCATTACCTTTATTCTCTTCTTCCCCATTTCTTTTTCCCAAAACAACTTCCTCTCTTCACTATCTTCCTCACCTTCCTTCTGTTCCTCTTATCTTACCTCCCCGTCAGTTCCCCTTCGTTATTCCTCTTATCCTCCTTCACTACCTCCTTTCCTTCACTATCCTCCTCTTAAAAAACACCTTTATATCCTTCTCATCTTCAACACAACGTCTTTCTACGCTACCCTTATATTCTCCTACGGCATTTCTCTTCCCTTTTTTCCCCTTAGCGCCTCCCCTTCAAAGCTGCCTTCCGTTTCCTCACTCCCTTCAGAGATATTAAGAAAGAGAAGGGCTCCGTCTTGCCTCCCTGTGTCAATGGCCGCTACAAGTCGCTCCTCAAAGGTAAAGACGAAAAAATGTTCAAGATTCTGAGTCCTTGAGAGCAACTAACATGACCTACTTGAGAAACACAAGAGATAAGAAAGGTTAGATTCACCTGTCCTTCTACCTGACCCGTGATCCAGGAGGAGGAGGAGGAGGAGGAGGAGGAGGAGGAGGAGGAGGAGGAGGAGGAGGAGGAGGAGGAGGAGGAGGAGGAGGAGGAGGAGGAGGAATACAAAGGAATACAAAGGAAAGCCAAACAGCAACAGACCTGTTGGTCCTTTCGAGGCTGTTTGGTAACTACTTCTAACTGGCTACAGATAAGAGAGACAGGACAGTACAGGAGAAGGCTCCTCCCACCCACCACTCCCTCCAGCTTTCGCTGGCATGGAAAATAGCTTGGAAAAGTACCATGCAGTATGGAAAAACTGACATGGAATTTTCACAGGAAAGGATGAAAGGAGATTCTATTATTCACCCTACGGTGAACTCTACATATCTATCTATAAAGTTAATATAGTATCATGTTTAATTATTCAGACAAGAAGAGAGCTTGTTGGGGTTATTCTTTAAATATTTATCAATTTTGTTTTTGAATGATGCAATGGAAGTACTGTTTACTATTTCAGAAGGAAGCTTATTCCAAATGTTAACTATTCTATTAAAGAAAAAGTGCTTTGCCTCGTGGGTTTTAAAGCGTTTTGGTGTAATTTTAAATCCATTATTCCTTGTTATGGTGGAATGATCAATAGTAAAATATTTATTGACATCAAGGTTGTTGTATCCCTGAAAAATTTTGAAAACTTCGATTAGGTCTCCTCTTATCCTGCGCTTTGTTAAGCTGAATAAATTTAATGCTTCCAGTCGTTCCTCATACGGCTTGTTTCTCAATCTCGGAATCATCTTGGTCACTCTACGCTGGATCCTTTCCAGTTTTTCAATGTCTTTTCTGTAATATGGTGACCAGAACTGCACACAGTATTCAAGCTGAGGACGCACCAATGAGTTATATAAAGTAAGGATAACTTTTTCTGATTTAAATTCAAAGGTTCTTCCAATGAACCCAACTAATTTATTTGCATTCTTTACTGCTTCTGTGCAGTGTTTGCTCGGCTTGAGATCTTTAGACACCACAACACCAAGATCTTTTTCATTCTCAGCACTTGCCAGAGGTACATTACTCATTGCGTATTTTGCTTGTACATTGTTACTTCCAATGTGTAGGACTTTACACTTTTCTATATTGAATTTCATATGCCATTTTTCTGCCCAGCGTGTCAGTTTATTTAAGTCACCCTGTAGTTCTTGCCATTGTGACGTCGATGTAACTTTGCTCATTATTTTGGTGTCGTCCGCGAATTTGCTTATTTTACAAGTGATTCCTTCATCAATATCATTAATATAAACAATGAAAAGAACTGGTCCTAATACAGAGCCTTGAGGAACACCACTTTTCACATTGTGCCACAATGTGGAGGAGGAGGAGGAGAACAAGTAGAAATATAGTAACGTAGGAATAGAAATACTTTACAAGGAGAAAGACAAGGAGAAATAAGGATAGAAGAAACGGAAGGATAGGAAATGGAAGGAGGAGGAGAACTGGAAGAAAAAGTAAAAGGAGAAATGGAAGAATGAAAAATAGAAGGAGGAGGAGAAGCAGGAATAACAAGAAGTGGAAGAAAGAAGAGAAGGAGGAATAGCAAGAGGAGGAGAAATTGGAAGAGGAGAACGAAAATGAATACAAAGAAGGGAAAGAAAGAGGAGGAAAAACAAGAGGAGAAATAGAAAACAGAGAAGGGGAAGAAAGAGGAATAGAAGGAATTCAGGACTGTTAGTCATGGGAGAGACTTACTACTATACAAGAAAATCATCACCTATCAATCTGTTCTGGTGAAAATTTTCCGACAATATTTCATAACTATTAAAAGTAAAGGTAGGATAAGAAAAGTGACACTCCCATCCATCCTCGTGTTCTTCCCCTCCCTTTCCCCTTCCCAACAAATGTGAAGGGGTGAAGGGGCAGACCAGCGACGCCACAGTTACTATCTCCATCGCACAGTTACTACCACCATTGTAATTAAATTCGATATTGGAAACGCTAGGGTTGTTGGAAGCTTAAAAAAATAGAAGAAATAATAATTAGAGCAGAGTTAAAAATTTGTAATAACTTTCCACGATTCTTACAACGTGAAATTCAACAGCATAGCATAATTTAACACAACACACAGTGCAGCATAGCACACACACACACACACAAACACACACACACACACACACACACACACACACACACACACACACACACACACACACCGCGTAGTGTAGTGGTTAGCACGCTCGACTCACAATCCAGTAGGCCCGGGTTCGAGTCCCGGGAAGCGGCGAGGCAAATGGGCAAGCCTCTTAATGTGTGGCCCCTGTTCACCTAGCAGTAAAATAGGTACGGGATGTAACTCGAGGGGTTGTGGCCTCGCTTTCCCGGTGTGTGGAGTGTGGTGTGGTCTCAGTCCTACCCGCTGATCGGTCACTACGAGCTCTGAGCTCTTTCCGTAGGGGAAAGGCTGGCTGGGTGACCAGCAGACGACCATGGTGAATAACATACACATTTCCTCCAACCTTCCCATTCCTCCCTCCTCCAACGCCCTCTTAATTAACTACCACCTATTCCTTCCTTCCTTCCTTCCTTCCTTTCCCTACTCCCCTTTCCTCTCCGTCTCCCCATTCCTCCGTCTCCAGGTGTTCTTTCCTCCTCCTCAAAATTCTCCTCCTTCGTGCAGGTGTTTGGAAAAATCGAACAGCGTCTACAAAGTCCCACCACCGATCTGTTTTCTATTCTCCTCTGCCTCCTTCTCTTCCCCTCCTCTTCCTTTTCTTTCCCCCTCTCTTCTATGTATCTTCCTTCTCTTCTTTCCCGCGGCTGTCTCTCCCTTCCTCTCTCTGTTTCTCCTCCCCTTCCTTCCCTCTGTCTTTTCTCCTCCCTTCTCTTCTTCTGCTTCCCTTACATTCTCTTCTTCTCTTCCACTGTTTTTCGTTCCCCCTTCTTTCCTTCATGTTCCTCTTGCCGCTTCTTCCCCTTCCTTATTTACTATCTCTCTCATGTCTCCTCTTCTGCTCTTTTCCTTCCCCTTATCCGCCTGACTTATCCCTGCTTGTCTCTTCCTCCCCTTTCATTTCTCTGCCTGCCTCTCTCTTCCCCTCCCTTCCGTCTTCCCATGTCCCTCCTCTCCTCTTTCTCTGCCTCCCTCCCCACCCACTCTCCATGTTACCTGCCTGAATCGCAAACTGGCGGGCCGGGCGACAAGGCCCCTCCCATCAGACTTGGAGATGGAGTTGCTCAGGCTGTCGAGCACAAGTTTGTTAATACGGCCGCTTGTGGACGCTGGCGAGGCGAGGCGAGGCGGGACGATGCACAGAGAGAGAGAGAGAGAGAGAGAGAGAGAGAGAGAGAGAGAGAGAGAGAGAGAGAGAGAGAGAGAGAGAGAGAGAGAGAGAGAGAGAGAGAGAGAGAGAGAGAGAGAGAGAGAGAGAGAGAGAGAGAGAGAGAGAGAGAGAGATCGTAGAGTTACAGAAACATATACGTGCATGCATATATACAGAAATGTGACTACATATCTACAGAGGAAGGGAGTATTTAGAGATTTATTTATTGTGAATGTGTAATACAGTGCGGGTTTTAGTTATTATGTTAATGCCTAGTCTGATTGAGAGAGAGAGAGAGAGAGAGAGAGAGAGAGAGAGAGAGAGAGAGAGAGAGAGAGAGAGAGAGAGAGAGAGAGAGAACAAGGGTATTAACGAGCAGAGGGAGGATGGATTCTCGGAGTTTTTCTTGCTAGTAATGCAGAGACCCTGTTGATCTGTCACTAGAACCATACAAAAACACACCATTATATAAACCGTGTCACTTCAGATGGAGCCTCTTGAAAGTGTTTCGAAATACAGTCCAGGGTCACACACGATCCCTGAAGAGCTTTATGTATTACCCTAATAAGACGCTCGCTTCCCCCCAAACAACAACAACAACAACAGGAACAATAACAACAACAGGATAACAACACAACACGACTCACCAGACGCTCCTCCATCTATTGAGTGGCGGCCTCACCATTGCTCTCCATCTGTTGTAATCTTCCGCTGCATTAATTTCTATCCACGCTGCTTTGTTTTCCCTCCATACCTTCCCCTCCCTCCCCTCTCCACCTCCCCCTTCCCCTCTCCTTTCCCTCCACATCCCGTCCTAGCACTATTCTCTCTCGTTTTCCTTTCTTTTTGTTCTTTCTCTGTCTTTACTGTTTCTCTTTTTTCCCCCTCTCTTTCATTTACTTTTTTTGTTTCTCTTTTCCTGTTTCTTTCCTTTTCCTCCTCAGCCTTTCTTACATTTTTCTTTTTCTTCTTCTCCTTTTCCTTATCTTCCCCTCCATGCCTTAATCTTTCTCTTTTCTCCTCATTTCCTCTCCTCTCCCTCCCTTAGCTTTCGTTTTTCCTTACGTTGCCTTCCTCCTCCTCCTCCTCCTCCTCCTCCTCCTCCTCCTCCTCCTCCTCCTCCTCCCCTTCTAACCTATCTCTTGTGCTGTCCTCTTACTTTTTCTCTCCCCTCCTCCCCAATTATTGGATTCTCTCCCCTCTCCACTCCTCTCCTCTTCCCCAACCTTTGCTATTGTATTCTTTCTCTCCTTTTTTTTCATGACGACATCGAGAGGAAATATTAGAAAGGATTAAAATGAAGGTAATTCTTTTTATTATCGGCCAGCTTTGCTAATTTGGACTTTTACATGTAATAATTCTTCACATATTTACTTTAATGCGTTAATATTTCGGCGTCAGAGAAGGCACGGCTACTGAAAACTGTGAAATGTCAGGCGATCCTCACCACTCCGTCCCTCCCCTCGTCCTCCCTCCTCCCTGTGTCGCTCTCATGGGTCTGCTGCAGCGCCTCCCTCACAACACGCTGGCTGATGTAGCTAGTAGTGTCAGTAATAATATCAAGAACACCAAATAGAAGATACTAACGCGACATACCTCAGCCTCACTCCAACTGGTGCAACTAACAACATTGATAATATTAAATGGACTCTTGTTAGACTAGATACTAAGAATTGTTACTCCAGGATTTTTTCAGCCTTGCTTTTGTAGCCTGTAAAAAGTTTCTGTTAAAT
>NC_059285.1:10726345-10731345 GCF_017591435.1 Portunus trituberculatus
AAGCATTATAAAGACTCATCTCAGAATACAACCTTACGTCCTAATACATTAAAAAAAAAAAAAAGAGCGAACACTGCCGTCGTATTGAGGCAACTTTGATATTTATAGATCCTTACGAGAACAAATAGATAAAGCAAAAAAGTAAATAAATAAATCAATAAAAGAACACAATAATGAAAAAAAAAAGTTCTGAATGTGTATAGAGAAAAATCACACAAAACTCAAAACACACTATTAAAACTAAAGAAAAGAAAAGAAAACACCCATAAATCCTTACTACACATAATTTACGTGCTCCAACTCTATAAATGCTAAAAAAAAAAAAACTCCCTGAATATCCTCACGATCAAAACCACTCTTAAAAAATCTTAAAAACCCCAAAACACACCCGTTGAACCTTTAGAAAACACCCTGCGACCTTTTCCCGACCCTTAGAAGCCCCTGCCACCGTTCCTGAAGCTTCAAAACTCCCCTGAAGCCCCCGAGAGCGCCCCCCGAGGCTTCCCCTGACGCCCGGGATCTATAAAAAGGAGTCGAGGCGCCGTGACGGGGTGACTGAAGAGCGAGCAAAGTTTTGACGAAGGAGGGAAAAGGTGAAGTTGTGACTCTCTCTGGCCAGATAAACCTTGGCCCAGAGGAGGAAGAGGTGAAGGAGGAAGAGGAAGAGGAGGAGGAAGTGGAGGAGGAAGAGTGTGGGGTACGATGGGTAAGTAGAAAGAATAGTAGAGATAAGGAAGGAAAATGAAAGGAAATGGGGAATAGGAGGAAGAGATAAGTAAGCTAGTTTGGAAGGAAGGAAGGAAGAAAGGAAGGAAGGAAGGAAGGAAGGAAGGAAGGAAGGAAGGAAGGAAGGAAGGAAGGAAGGAAGGAAAGGAAAGAAGGAAGGAAGGAAGGAAGGAAAGGAAGGAAGGAAGGAAGGAAGGAAGGAAGGAAGGAAGGAAGGAAAGGAAGGAAGGAAGGAAGGAAGGAAAGAAGGAAGGAAGGAAGGAAGGAGCGAACTAAGAAAAAAAGAGAGGAAATGGAGGAAGGAAGGAAGGAAGTAGCGAACTAAGAAAAAAAGAGAGGAAATGGAGGAAGGAAGGAAGGAAGGAAGGAAGGATAGAAGGAAAGAAAGAAGGAACAAACAAAGGTAAAGAAACATGAAAATATATAAGGAAGAAAAGACGGAGATGAAACAAATGAGAAAAGTATTTGATTTTTCTCATGCATCAAAAAAAAAAAGCTTTAGTGAAAAAAATACAGGAAAGATCTCTCTCTCTCTCTCTCTCTCTCTCTCTCTCTCTCTCTCGCCCTCGCTCACTTCAAGGTGTTGTGTGAGCTTTCGGTCTTCACCTTCTTTCCTCCTTACTTTTCTCTCCATTTTTCCTTCCTTCCTCGCTCCTCCCTTCCTCTCTCCCTACATCCATCTCTTCCTTCCGTCTTCTTGTTTAGCTTGATAATTGAAAGAGCATGTTTTATGAGCCGCCAAAAACGATGTCGCCCAGATGGAAAGAGAGAGAGAGAGAGAGAGAGAGAGAGAGAGAGAGAGAGAGAGAGAGAGAGAGAGAGAGAGAGAGAGAGAGAGAGGGGAAAGGGTTGATCAAAAGAAATACAAACCAACTCTCACGGATTTCTCACCACCACCACCACCACCACCACCAGAACTACAATCTACCCTTCAACCTGTGAAACATTCTCCCTTGCATATCCAATTAGAGAGAGGGAGAGAGAGAGAGAGAGAGAGAGAGAGAGAGAGAGAGAGAGAGAGAGAGAGAGAGAGAGAGAGAGAGAGAGAGAGAGAGAGAGAGAGAGAGAGAGAGAGAGAGAGAGAGAGAGAGAGAGAGATGGGGAGTAGGAGGAAGGGAGGGAATAGAGTGAAGGAGTCTCAAGGGAAAGGAAGAGGTAGTGGTGATGGAGAGTGAGGGTGAGGAGGATGAGGAAGAAGAAGAGGAGGAGGAGGAGGAGGAGGAGGAGGAGGAGGAGGAGGAGGAGGAGGAGGAGGAGGAGGAGGATTCATGTTTGCACAATCTCAACTCGGCTGGGAGTCACAGACGCCTCCAGCAAAGCCACTGACTGATGACTGATCGAATTAGTACCTCACGGCCCTGCAAGACGCTCTCTCTCTCTCTCTCTCTCTCTCTCTCTCTCTCTCTCTCTCTCTCTCTCTCTTGGTTTCCTGCCCTTAAGTCATTCATCTCCTCCCTCTCTTACTCCTGCCATTCTTCCTCTTTCTCATCTCCCTCCTTTGGTTTTTTCACTTTTCTCTTCTTTCTCTTTCTCTTTCTTCCTCCTCAGCTCGTTAGCCTTCTTTCCCTTCCCCTTCCTCAACATCTCATCTTTTCCTCCAGTTCCTTATCTTCTTTCTCTCTTTATCTTCTCTCAGTCCTTCTCCTTCTCCCCTTCCTCCTTCTCCTCCTTTCTTCTTTCTTCTTTCTTCCACATTGGTCCTTTACTTCAAAGCCTCGTATAGAACCATCTCTTTCTCTCTCTCTCTCTCTCTCTCTCTCTCTCTCTCTCTCTCTCTCTCTCTCTCTGATAATAGTTACAGAAAATAGCTGAAATTTCGCAAAATAAAAGTTTTTGTGTTGTGTAAATAGTAAACAAAATGGAAAAGAATGATAGAACTAGATAAAATGAAAGAGGTAGATGTGAACGTAAGATACATGTGTGTGTGTGTGTGTGTGTGTGTGTGTGTGTGTGTGTGACTAAGTGGCTAAAGCATATACATTATACAGTCTCTCTCTCTCTCTCTCTCTCTTCTCTCTCTCTCTCTCTCTCTCTCTCTCTCAATTTGTTTCCATCTCGTCCATTTCATCTCCTTCCTCTCTCCTGCATCTTTCCTCTTCCTCTTCTCCTTCTCTTCCTTCTCTCTGTGTTATCCATACCAGAGGCGAGAGAAGCAAATGGAGGCTGATGAAATTATGTTTAAACACAGAAGTAAACACACACACACACACACACACACACAGAGAGAGAGAGAGAGAGAGAGAGAGAGAGAGAGAGAGAGAGAGAGAGAGAGAGAGAGAGAGAGAGAGAGAGAGAGAGAGAGAGAGAGAGAGAGAGAGAGAGAGAGAGAGAGAGAGAGAGAGAGAGAGAGAGAGAGAGAGAGAGAGAGAGACTGTATATGCCTTTTCGACCCAGTCATAAAAGTACACACACACACACACACACACACACACACACACACACACACACACACACACACACACACACACACACACACACACGAAATCTGTGAAGCTGAAATAATAAAGAAAAGACGAAAATCAAGGAAAGCGGGCGGCAGTTAGCGTGGTAGCGGGATGCAGGCAGCCGGGGAAGTTTTCAAACGATTCGCTCACAAACGAAAGTGGAAAAAATGAATGACGGAAAAAGAGGGAGGGAATGAATAAAAACAAAAGGTAGTAGGAAAGAGAGTAAAAAAAAAAAAAAAATGCAGAAAACACAGAGCCTTTATAATTCAGGTCGAGAAGTTATAGAAATAGCGTTTGAAAACATTATAAAATGCTTTTACATCAAATATTCCTTTTATCATATATATATATTTTATTTACTCTTTTTTGCGAAGCGTAGAACTGAACTTTGAGTGGTAGACCTTTGTGGTGGTGAAGCATTATTATTATTTTCATCATCATCACCATCATCATTATTATTGTTATTATTATTATTATTATTATTATTATTTTTATTATTATCATTATCATTTTTACTGTTATTATTATTATTATTATTATCATTATTATTATTATTGTCATTATTATTATTGTTATTATTATTATTATTATTATTATTATTATTATTATTATTATTGTTATTATTTTTATTATTATCATTGTTATTACTATTATTATTGTCATTACTACTACTACCACTACTACTACCACTACTACTACTACTACTACTACTACTACTACTATTATTATTATTATTATTATTATTATCATTATTATTATTTGTTGGAACAGTGTGAGAAGTTGTGAAATATGATTATTATCTAATATAACAACAACAACTACTACTACTAATTCTACTTTATTACCACCACCACCATCATCACCCAGGGAAAATTTACAAAAGAAATTTTGTTGTTACAATTGTAATTAATAACGGATATATATATATATATATATATATATATATATATATATATATATATATATATATATATATATATATATATACACACACATATATATATATATATATATATATATATATATATATATATATATATATATATATATATATATATATATATATATATATATATATATATATATATATATATATATATATATATATATATATATATATATATATATATATATATATATATATATATATATATATATATATATATATATATATATATATATATAGAGAGAGAGAGAGAGAGAGAGAGAGAGAGAGAGAGAGAGAGAGAGAGAGAGAGAGAGAGAGAGAGAGAGAGAGAGAGAGAGAGAGAGAGAGAGAGAGAGAGAGAGAGAGAGAGAGAGAGAGAGAGAGAGAGAGAGAGAGAGAGAGAGAATTATCCACAAATTTGAAATCGCATGCTAAAATTTTAAAACGAAAAGAAATGTATTAATCCTTGCTGGAAAAGAATAAAAAGAAAAAAAGTAATATCAATAATTATTCCAGATATTTATGATTTGCACAGTGAAGTTTAAAAAGTCACCTCTTAATTTTTCCACACCGCTGCTTAACCTTCAGACTGTGATGGCGCGCACTGCATTGCAAAACCCGCCACTTTATGTAACATTCCTTCACTCCCTTGGCTCTTCCTTCCTCTCTCACCAGACTTCCTTCATATTCCCATATATTCCTTTCTCTTCCCCTCAGATTCCTTTCACATCCACGTCGTTTTTTATCCTTTTTTTTTCCCATATATTCCTTTTTCACCCTTTTCTGTTGCTCTTCCTTCAAATCTCCTTCATTCCTTCGTCTGTTCCTTTTTCTCCTCTCATATTTCCTTCCTCTTCGTCGTGTGTTCCTTCCTTTCCTATCAGATTACCTTCCCCGTG
>NC_059285.1:10738845-10743845 GCF_017591435.1 Portunus trituberculatus
TACTGCAGCTACTATAAGTTCCACCACTAGCATCATCACCAACACCAGCACCACCTTCACCACTTTCATTACCACTACTGCTATTACAACAACTACAGCAATTACAACAAGCAACACCAGCACCATCACGCCTGACTTTCATCACTTGCACATCTTCCTCCATCTCTTCCTGCTCTTCCTCCTCCTCCTCCTCCTCTTCTCCTCTCCTCTCCTCTCCTCCTCACCGTGAAATATTTATGGGGGACTTAATTGAATTAATTGAAATACAAATTAGCAGGCCATTGAGGGGAGGAGGAAGGGGGAAGGGAAGGAGAGGAGAGAGAGGAGGGCCATAATAGTTTTGCTGTATACTTTTGTGAATGGGAAAGTTACTGGAGCAATGGGAGCGTTGTTGGGGACGGGGAGAGTGGAGGAAGGAAGGGAGGAAGGGATGGGAGGCCAGGGAGGGCATGAAGGGCAAGGAGGGACAGTAGGAATGGAGAAGGCAGAAAAGGAGCAGTGTTGGTGAAGGAGAAAAATAAAGATGGAAGGAAGGAAAGACACGAAGCAAATGAAAGAAGATAACAGGAGCAACAGTACGAAGAGAAGCGTAGAAAGGAAGCATTCTCGAGGAAACAGAAGGATAAAGAGAAGTAGAGACGGAAGGGAAGCAGAGAGGAAGATGAAAAAGGCTAAGAGGAGAAAATAGAAGGGGGAAGGGAGGGAAAAAGAGGAACGGGTGGCAGGAGTTGGAGTTGGAGGAATAAGGAATGAGGCAACCATGGTGAGGGAAAGACAGGGACCAGGAAAGGACTTAAGGATGTGAGCAAGTTAGAGACGAGAAAGACAGGGAGAAGGACGGGAGAGGACGGAGGGAGGGAAGATGAGTGAGTGGGCAGGAAGAAGTTAGAGGTGAAGGAATAGGAAATGGAGAGAGAGAGAGAGAGAGAGAGAGAGAGAGAGAGAGAGAGAGAGAGAGAGAGAGAGAGAGAGAGAGAGAGAGAGAGAGAGAGAGAGAGAGAGAGAGAGAGAGAGAGAGAGAGAGAGAGAGAGAGAGAGAGAGAGAGAGAGAGAGAGAGAGAGAGAGAGAGAGAGAGAGAGAGAGATTTCCAAGTAGACTATTTGTAATAATGAAATAATTAATAATGAGGAGCAAATGCAGTTGAAAGAAAAATAAAACAATGAATTGAATCTAAATAAGCAAAATGAGAAAAAAACAGAGAGAGAGAGAGAGAGAGAGAGAGAGAGAGAGAGAGAGAGAGAGAGAGAGAGAGAGAGTGAGAGAGATATGTGGTGACATTAATGAGGAACAAAGGAAGAAAGTAAAGGGAGAAAAGAGAGAACCTTGAAAGTCTAAAAAGTGGACGAAAAACTCTACTAACATTAATTTAGGAAGAGGAAGAGGAAGAAGAAAAGGGAGAGGAGGAAGAGGAGGAGGAAGAGGAGAAGTAGGAGGAGGAGGAGGAGGAGGAGGAGGAGCAGGAGGATAAGGAAAAGCAGTGTGGTGAGAGAAAGGGTTTAAAAGAGAACAGTTCACTTGTTAAACTCTCTCTCTCTCTCTCTCTCTCTCTCTGTCCATTTCAGGAGAGGTGCCGGGAATCACCACTGACATAACAACACAAAAAATGACATGCATAATTACAATACCTCTTCGTCATTGTCATCTTCCTCCTCTACCGAGTACTAAAACTACTACTTCTACTACTACTATTCTTTCATTACTACTATTACTACTACTACTACTACTACTACTACTAGAGAAAAATCCTTGATATAAATCATAAACGATAATGAGCTTTAAATTTGAGAAAAGGTCTAGCATTTATCTATTTACTGAGAGAGAGAGAGAGAGAGAGAGAGAGAGAGAGAGAGAGAGAGAGAGAGAGAGAGAGAGAGAGAGAGAATCACGTACACACATCCATATATTCGGATTAGTCGCTTGGATTCACCGGATTAACGACAACTAATGCAAGGCTGATGGATCCACGAAACATTACGCTGCACCTTCACATTCACTCGTTGCTGCGTGTCTGTTTCTCCACTCGTTCGGTAAAGAAACAATCCCCCTTCGTCTATCCTCGTTTATACATCTCTTCTTGTAATTCACTTATTCTTGCCTGTTTTTCGAATTCGCAAGCAAAAAGGAGGAAATAAAAGGAAGGAAAACCACATCTCTATTCATGCTTTTTTCTACTTTTTTTTTTCCTCTACCCTTCACTCTTCGCTTCGCACACACACACACACACAAAAAAAAAAAAACTGCAACTCTACAGGTCTATATTCGTTCAGTTTTGCCCGTTTTTTTTCTCTTCCACTCACCAGAAGAGAACTCTGCATCGCTTTCTGCTTCCTTTTACTGCCATTCACTCAGTACTCGCTGGAAAAGAAACACTAGCTGTCTACATACATACCTTTCGAGTACTCATTCCTGCTCTCTCTCTCTCTCTCTCTCTCTCTCTCGTATGTACACAAGAGTAAATAAACACGGCTCCTCTACATTCCTAGGTGTGTCTTTTTGTCTTCTGATTCATATGTGCGCGTAAATAAACACAACACCTCCACCAATGCCAGTATATATTCCTTAGTCTTTTTCCCCACTCATTCGTACGTATCTGAGCAACAACAGGGAAACACGACACACCTACTCGTCATTGTGTCTTTTCTCACAAGGACCAGTAAGAGAGAGAGAGAGAGAGAGAGAGAGAGAGAGAGAGAGAGAGAGAGAGAGAGAGAGAGAGAGAGAGAGAGAGAGAGAGAGAGAGAGAGAGAGAGAGAGAGAGAGAGAGAGAGAGAGAGAGAGAGAGAGAGAGAGAGAGAGAGGAAATAAACAGAATGAAAAAAAAGACAAAACGAACGCTAGGAGACAGTCAACATGTATATAGATTTTTTTTTTCGTTTTTATTTTTTCTTCTCTTTTTTTTTTCGTTTCTTCTTTCTTCGTTTCTAGGGCAAACTTTAATATAGGGACAAAAGCACTCCAATGCTTGATGAGTCTTGACTAATATTGACAGACGAGACAGATAGTGGGAGAGGAACGCAGTGATGGAATATATGAGAGCTGAGGCTAATAAAAAAAGGCGAACGACAGCTAGAGAGAGAGAGAGAGAGAGAGAGAGAGAGAGAGAGAGAGAGAGAGAGAGAGAGAGAGAGAGAGAGAGAGAGAGAGAGAGAGAGAGAGAGAGAGAGAGAGAGAGAGAGAGAGAGAGAGAATATTCAGGGAGAGGGGAGAAATGCAAGGTATGTGAAATTTGATAATATATGAAGAATGAGGTTGAAGAGAAGATAGAATAGGGCAAAATTAGGGTGAGAAGAAGGGAGCATAAAGTGAGGGAGAGGTGACGGGCCAACCGAGGTAAGATTTAGGCCTATGGAGAGAAGGGGGAGTGTGAATGAGTAAGTTTGGGAGAGGGAGTGTGAATCTTGAATGAGGGAGAGTCTGAAGGAGGAGGCGAGAAGAATTGGTGAGTGAGGCGAGAACGAGAACGAGAGAGAGAGAGAGAGAGAGAGAGAGAGAGAGAGAGAGAGAGAGAGAGAGAGAGAGAGAGAGAGAGAGAGAGAGAGTCAGGGTAGGTGGGCGTGGCGAAAAATGCGGGTGACTCAACTATGAAATTCTTGTTGAGGACCTAAATACATATATGGATGAAGGAATGAACTGAGGCAATTACCACGCGAGGAGGATGCTAAGGAAATGTATGAAAGGTGAGGGAAGCTCTGTATTCAACTCCATTCCCGCCAACTTTACGCATACACTCGCGACGCTGATTTTACATTTCAATTTCTCTCCTCATTCACTTACGAGGAGACAGTATTCATGACGCTAACTTCTTGTTCCAGTTACGTCCATATATACTCGACTGTTTAACATGGTTCGGTGCGGGTGAGAGGAGGAAAGGAAGGAGGGGAGGTAGATGGGATGGAAAAACATGAGAAGTTACGAAGGAAGGAAAAAAGGAAGGAATGAAAGAAAGAAGGAAGAAAGAAAAGAAGGCAGAAAGAAAGGAAAGAAGAAAAGAAGGAAAGAAGGAAGGAAGGAAGGAAGGAAGGAAGGAAGGAAGGAAGGAAGGAAGGAAGGAAGGAAGGAAGGAAGGAAAGAAGAAAGGAGTGAAGAAAAGAAGGAAAGAAAGAAGGAAAGAAAGAAAGGAAAGGAAGAGAGGTAAATATGAAGGACGAACATGGGTAGGTAAGGATGGGTAGGTAGGATATATCCGCACCTCTTCCAAAAGTATCCTTCCCAGTACTTTTGATATCTATTCCGTCCTGGCGCTGTTTCTCTGTTTTCTCTTTTGTAGCGATGTTTTCGACTCGCCGCCACCACCGAGTGTCAGGATTACATTACAAGACAGCGGTCCAGGGTTCTCTTCTCAGTACAAATTGTCTGGGTTCCCTTCACTGTGGCGTGGTCAACAGCTCCCTTCCTCGCCGTTGTCTCGCTGCCGGAATGTCCCTTCCAGAGGCCGATCTCCACCTCCTCCTCACACTCCCTCGCAATCTGTCTGCGGCTTCACATGGCTAACTTTCGGCTTCCTGCGTCAAACTCAGCGGAGGCGAGTGACGCGTGTCCAGCCGCTGCATCAGACACCCGCTTTCCGGGCCAACCCTGGCGGAGAACATGACGGGCGTACTGAGGCCCACCCAGACTTGTGTTAGATGACTGAACTATTACCAAAACACCTCTGCCGTGACTTGGGTCTCCGTATAACTTGGCAGGCTGTCCTGACTGTTGCCAAACGGACAGCAGCTATACCTTGCACATGTGAGACGCCGGCTAGAGCTGAGGTATATTTGCACCTGCCTGCAGAGTATGTACAGATGTTAACTTTGAGATGCTCGAGGCCTTGTTGACTACGTGTGTCTGATTCTGCCTTACATTATTCTGCAGTATTTGTAATTCCTGTTTCTAATCATGTTTTCGCTATGTAACTGTCGTAATCTACAAACCTTTTAACCAGTGAGTTATCAAACAAGAACACTCACACACACGTCTTTGAAGAGCCCCGCATTTCTGTTTCAATGTTGATCAG
>NC_059285.1:10746345-10748845 GCF_017591435.1 Portunus trituberculatus
ATAAAAGCAATACAATAGCCAGCGTGATTTAGGGAATGCTATACCTATATCGACTTTGTCAATCCTGGATTAAAAGCCATGGGTATAAAAGGAAGAGATTTATACACCACAAATATTTGATATTTATCAAAGAAAACACCAAACACACTGATTTATGGCCATCTCTTATATTTTCTAATCAAAATAAAACAAGAAGAAAAAATAATCGCAGATCAATTTAATGAAAAAGAAAAAGAGAATCTACACATAATTCACTTTGATTTTTTTCGTCAGACCATTTTTGCTTTTCACTGACGGATTAACACTCATGGAACTCAAAAGTTAGGCTTAGGACCATTGGCGCCGCTCACTGGCCGGCTGGTTCATGTACGTGAGGACGCGAAACTACATTGGGAGAGGATTAGACAGGGAGAAAAAAAAGGGCTAAGTCTAATCCTTGTTGCATGAGTGGTTAATCGCATTATTCAGGCGAGTGGCTTTAACAACAGCGAGCGCCGACTGAAGTGAAGGATAATGAGGAGCAGCACAACAGCGCCAGATGAAATAGTGGAATGATGAGATTGACAACATCCGGAGAGAGAGAGAGAGAGAGAGAGAGAGAGAGAGAGAGAGAGAGAGAGAGAGAGAGAGAGAGAGAGAGAGAGAGAGAGAGTACAGATGTCTTTAATAACACCCGCGCGGAACTCATGCCGACGAGAGATCCTAAAAGCAACGCAGTTATATCGCCAGTAATTGGAGAGCTGAAAGAAATAGATAAAACTGGTGGGAGATAGAAAACGCAGACCTGAACGTGACTTCGTAATAAAGTCATGAATAATTACGTTTACGAAATGATGTCTGAACTGTACGAAAGATTAAAAAAAATCACAAGCACATTAACAAATAAGAAAAATATGAAAATTGCAAACAAAAACAAAACTGGAGATAAAGCAAGAGAGAGAGAGAGAGAGAGAGAGAGAGAGAGAGAGAGAGAGAGAGAGAGAGAGAGAGAGAGAGAGAGAGAGAGAGAGAGTTAGAGTACGAAGAATCTGGTTTTCACAACATACCAATGACCTCCAAACTCGTGAAATATAGATGACAGAACCACGGACTGTGAGAGAGCATCGCATGGAGCTTATTGGGGTTTAATCGTCTATCTTGGACCAGAAGGGGGGAATGTAGGACCCTCCACGTAGAGCATTAAACTCTCCACATTCCCTCCTTCTCCTCCCTTCCTCACTCTGATCCACCAATGGGCAAACACTTCTAATGGATCCTGGGGTCGGACAGAGGATAATGGAAGTGGAGAGGAAGAAGTGCAAAGGCAGAAATGACGAAAAATGAAATAATAATCAGACAGAGGAAGCGAAAAATAGGTGATGCTCTGCGAATGGAAGGGAAAAGAAAGTGCAAGGTAGAGAAGATGTCCAACAAGGGAAACAAGTGGAGGAAGGAGTGGAAAAGGTTTGGTGGTGGTGGTGGTGCTGGTGGTGGTAAGGGAGGAGAGGGTGAGGAGAGACGGGAGAGAGGAGAGATGTCAGAGCTACTGTAAATAAAAGGGGAGTGAGAGGGAAAAAGGGTGTTGGTTGGAGTCCATTATAAACAGAGAGAGAGAGAGAGAGAGAGAGAGAGAGAGAGAGAGAGAGAGAGAGAGAGAGAGAGAGAGAGAGAGAGAGAGAGAGAGAATTACCAAAAATTTAAATGCAAAGCTGAGGAGAAGTGAGAGAACGTGCAGTAGACAGAGAGAGAGAGAGAGAGAGAGAGAGAGAGAGAGAGAGAGAGAGAGAGAGAGAGAGAGAGAGAGAGAGAGAGAGAGAGAGAGAGAGAGAGAGAGAGAGAGAGAGAGAGAATGTGCGTGTGCTAGGGTGGCGGGTGGGGAGAGGACTGGCCTTGGAGGAGGGAGGGGATGAGGCCATTATAAGAAGGAGAAGGGGGACGGGGAGGATAGAGGCACTGTTGACTTGCCGTGGAGAGGGGTGGTCACTACACAAATAGCGGGGCGGAGGGCTCGTGTGATGGCTCTCTAAACACTGCTAAAGGAACCACCTATATCATTCCTTTCTTACTTTTTTTTATTGCTCTTCTGGTACTTGTTTTTTGCTAGTTTTTGTTGAGTTTATGCAGTGTTTTTGTGTATTAGTCTCTCTCTCTCTCTCTCTCTCTCTCTCTCTCTCTCTCATATCTTCCCTGACGCTTAACATTCACGCGCGTGTTAAATATTTTTCCCATCACTGCCATGCATATTTTTCCCCTCCTCAGCCCGCCATCTCATTCCCCGCCACACTTATCAAGATCATCTATATGCAGCCCAAAATAAGATAAAATTAAAATAAAATCATATTCCCCTCTCATAAACTGGACTCGACTCGTTTTCCATTGAGCACGGGGTAACCCATTTTCTGTTGAGCTCATCTCGTTTTCTATTAGGCTCAGCGTCCCTCCGGCCCCTCCAACAGCCGGTCAATTAGTGAGAAAATTACTCCATTTTAAGTTGACTCTCAAATTATATATATTTTTTTGG
>NC_059285.1:10751345-10753845 GCF_017591435.1 Portunus trituberculatus
TGAATGAAGGTCAAGAAAACATAGGAAAGATCACAACAGATCAAGATTGGTTACAGCAAGACAAAAAAAAAGGTCAAGGGAAATATTATCAACTAAAGTAAATATTATTCTCTCACTACACCGAATGATCGCCAGGGGGTAAGAAAATGAGAGAGAGAGAGAGAGAGAGAGAGAGAGAGAGAGAGAGAGAGAGAGAGAGAGAGAGAGAGAGAGAGAGAGAGAGAGAGAGAGAGAGAGAGAGAGAGAGAGAGAGAGAGAGAGAGAGAGAGAGAGAGAGAGAGAGAGAGAGAGAGAGAGAGAGAGAGAGAGAGAAAGAGAGGAGAGGAGAAAGATATAAAAGAGAGGAGAAAGAGAGAGAGAGAGAGAGAGAGAGAGAGAGAGAGAGAGAGAGAGAGAGAGAGAGAGAGAGAGAGAGAGAGAGAGAGAGAGAGAGAGAGAGAGAGAGAGAGAGAGAGAGAGAGAGAGAGAGAGAGAGAGAGAGAACATAAAAAAAAAAAAGACGTAAGGATGGAAGGAAGGAAACAAGGAATGGATGAAGGAAGGAAATAAGAGAGGGAGGGAAGGAGGAGGGCATGAAGAAAGGATGGATGGAAGGGAGGGAGGAGAGAAAAACAAACAGCTTATTTTTCTTCCCTGAGTCAGACAAGATGGAGGAGGAAAAGGAGAAAGAGGAGGAGGAGGAGAAGGAACAAGAAGAAGAAGAAGAAGAAGAAGAAGAAGAAGAAGAAGAAGAAGAAAATGAAGAAGAAGAACAAGAACAAGAAAAAGAAGATGCAGAGAGGAGGAGAAGGAGGAATACCTTTAACAAGAAATATTTGTGAAGTTCAAATAAATAAAAAAAGAGAGAAAAAGGGAATTAATATACAAATAGATAAAATATTAAGCGAAAAAGAAAACAATAATAATAACAAAGCAACATGAATGAAACACGCCAAAAAACACAAAGGAATAAAGAAGAAAAAGAAGAAGAAAAGATAGAAAAGAGGAAAGCACAGTGTGAAAATAGGAAGAGGAAGAACAAGAAGAAGAAGAAGAAGAAGAAGAAAAGAAGAAGAAGAAGAAGAAGAAGAAGAAGAAGAAGAAGAAGAAGAAGAAGAAGAAGAAGAACGAAAAGAGGAGGAGGAGAAGGAGGAGGAGGAAAAGGCGGAAGAGGAGAAGAAAAGGAGGAGGAGAAGGAGGAGGAGGAGGAAGAAGAGGAGGAGGAGGAAATAATAAGAGGAGGAGAGACTAGTCATGCATGGAGGGAGGTCTTCTAGTCATGTTTTTACGGCAAGGATTACCATTATTTCCGGGAGGTGGAGGAGGAGGAGGAGGAGAAGGAGAAGGAAGACTAGGAGGAGGAAGAGTAGGAGGAGGAGGAGGAAGAGTAGGAAAAGTGGAGGAACGAGAAAGAATAAGAGGAAGGATAGCAGGCAAAAGAACAGTAAAGAAAACAAAGAAAAAGACGAAGGAGGAAGAAGAGGAAGAATAGGAGGAAGAGGAGGCAGAGGAAGAGGAGGAGGAATGAAACAGGAAAATCAGAAACAAGTAAACAAAAAACCTCATTCCATATATCCTCTCTATTAGCATGAAGGAGGAAGGGAAAGGAGAGGAAAACAAAAGAAATAAGGTATGATGAAGAGGATGATAAAAAAAAAGAGGAACTGGGAAAATGAGAATGAGAAACACAGATGAGGAGAAAGAACAATAAAGAGAGAAGATGGAGAGTAAAAGAGGAAGATGGTGAGAGGGAGGACATGGAATAACAATAATTAATAAAGAATAGTGGAGGAGGAATATAATAAAAAACAATAAAACTTAAGAAAAGAAAATGTAGCAGGAAGAAGGAGAGAAAGGAAGAGGAGGAGAGAGGAAAGAGAATAAGGAGATGAAAAGAAGATGAGGAGGAGTAGGAGGAAAAAAGAGGAGGAAGAAGGTGGGAAGAAGTCAGAAGGTCAAAGGAGTGGAGAGAGGGAGGGAGGGAAGGAGAGAGGGATGGAGGAAGGGAGGGAGTGGAGGAAAAGAGGAAAGGAGTGGAAGGAGGGATGGAGGGACTACAAGAAAAGGAGAATTTGAAGTCATTCCCCGGGCTGAGGTACGTGTAGAATGGTAAGGAGATGGCATGAAGGTCGCCTGCTTCCATGTGTGAAGGTTGTGGTGGTGGTGGTTGTGGTGGTTGTGGTGGTGGTGGTGGTTTCAAAATCACATTTAGGATTTTCTTTCTTTTGGTTTATATGCACATCTATGTCCTTCATTAGATCTCTCTCTCTCTCTCTCTCTCTCTCTCTCTCTCTCTCTCTGATGCAAGACAGCTGGTGTCGAGAATATGTTTAGAATATGTGAAGGCGAAATGAGAGAGAGAGAGAGAGAGAGAGAGAGAGAGAGAGAGAGAGAGAGAGAGAGAGAGAGAGAGAGAGAGAGAGAGAGAGAGAGAGAGAGAGAGAGAGAGAGAGAGAGAGAGAGAGAGAGAGCGCTATATCACCAGTGTTTTCCTTAGGTAACCATCAATTGGCAATAATTG
>NC_059285.1:10756345-10758845 GCF_017591435.1 Portunus trituberculatus
AAAAGGAGGAGGAGGAGGAGGAGGGGAGAAAAAGGAGGAAGACGAGGAGGAGGAGGAGGAGGAGGAGGAGGAGGAGGAGGAGGAGGAGAAAAAGGAGGAGGAGGAAGAGGAGGAAACAAATAATGCTCTTTTTTCAAATATCTCATTCGTTTAACATTTTTAGTCGCATAATTTGCAGTGAATGAGGCAGAGTAGGAGGAGGAGGAGGAGGAGGAGGAGGAGGAGGAGGAGGAGGAGGAGGAGGAGGAGGAGGAGGAGGAGGAGGAGGAGGAGGAGGAGGAGGAGGAGGAGGAGGAGGAAAAGGCAATGAATTGGGATTATTAACTAAACCATCCGCTTCCCTCCCTCTCTATCCATTCCTCTTGCTTTCCACACACACACACACACACACACACACACACACACACACACACACACACACACACACACACACACACACACACACACACACACGTAACCTGCATAACAATGATCAATACTTCGTTCACGCCTCGTTCACTGTAGCCGGTTGTTGGCTGGCCCTGCGTGAGACAAGAAGTGATAAGCGAGTAGTGACTGCCCCCGTGTGAGTGACTGGCCGAGACTGACTGTGAGGAGTGATTGGAAAAAAAGGGAATTGATCGAGTTTAGCTGTGTGTCCAGAAAATAAAAAAATAGAAAGTTGTGCTGGAAGTGAAATGGACAGAGTGAATAGGAATATGACACGTAGGAGAAAATGTGTAAAAGTCTACGGTTCTCTCTAGTCAGTTTTCATTTACTTATCCATGCTATTACTTGATGGCCTGTGTATTCATTATTATTGCTTGTGAAGGAAAGATACTGGATGGGGAGAATTGATCAGAAATATTGCAAATGTCAAAGTATATATCAGGTCAGGCTCCTCTTACATATAATATCGTCAAAGTTGGTATCATCTGTTGGTGTATATTCATTAACTTTCCTATATAATACTTTCTTCTATAGATGTGGGAAGAAAGACCTATTCAACTGTCTATTTTTGCTATGCTATTTTCAGTTTTAATCACACACGTCGTCATTCAGTCTCCATTCACTAATCATATTTCTCATTCTCGTTGATCTCATTTGCAGTCACCGATGTTCTCTATTCACTCTGCGTCTATTATTCTATTTAACGAATTTAATTCATCCAGCTGGTATACTCAGTTTACTATTAGCAAACGTTCCCGTCTCTCTCTCTCTCTCTCTCTCTCTCTCTCTCTCTCTCTCTCTCTCTCTCTCTCTCTCTCTCTCTCTCTCTCTCTCTCTCTCTCTCTCTTCTGCAGTCTTATTCACAGCCTCACTCACTTCCCCCATTGTGTCTTTATACATATTCTGTCTTACGTATGTTCGCTGTCTCTCTTACTTTGTCTTAGTTTCTCGCTCACTTACTCTCTCACTATCTTTTTTTTTCTCCCACCCTCACTCACTTTGGGGTTCACTCTCTCCTTTTATAAATGTTAGACTGCTCGCTGTCTTGCTTCACTATGCAACTTGTTTTATGGCTAATCCTTACTTTCTTTCTACACACACACACACACACACACACACACACACACACACACACACACACACACACACACACACACACACACACACACACATTCATCTTGCTTCACTAATTCACTCAGCATTTCACTCCTGCATTATTATACATTCACGTAACTTGTCGCATTTACAAGCAAATTCGCTCGCAGATGCGCCTCTCTCTCTCTCTCTCTCTCTCTCTGATAATCACAATTTCATATATATACTCTGTCCTCTTTTTCTTCTTCTTGTCTTCCTCCTCCTCCTCTTCTTCTTCCTTCTCTTGCTTTTACTCTCCTCCTCCTCCTTTTCTTCTTCCTTCTCCTCCTCCTCGTCGTCCTCCTCCTACTCCTCCTCCTACTCCTCCTACTCCTCCTCCTCCTCCTCCTCCTCCTCCTCCTCCTCCTTCTCCTCCTCCTCCTTTTCCTCCTCCTCCTCCTCCTTTTCATCCTAATATTTCACAACGGCCAGAGTTTCCCTCTCCTCATTTCCTTCCTCCCTCTATTGCTTACTAATAATCTACGAATCACTTTACCGTAATTGCTCTTCACCTCTCGAGCTTCACCAGGGCAACATGAGATGAGCCCGAGGCACAGCACCATAATCCAAACCATCACCATCACCATCACCTCCACCACCACCACCATCACTACTAATATCACCACCATTATAATCACAGTTGCAAAGTTACGTACGTACTCTATATATCAATGTGTGTGTGTGTGTGTGTGTGTGTGTGTGTGTGTGTGTGTGTGTGTGTGTGTGTGTGTGTGTGTGTGTGTGTGTGTTTCGTTCTTTTGAAAGATGCCGAAATGAAAAAATATTTAGATTTAGATCTAGTGAGAGAGAGAGAGAGAGAGAGAGAGAGAGAGAGAGAGAGAGAGAGAGAGAGAGAGAGAGAGAGAGAGAGAGAGAGAGAGAGAGAGAGAGAGAGAGAGAGAGAGAGAGAGAGAGAGAGAGAGAGAGAGAGAGAGAG
>NC_059285.1:10763845-10768845 GCF_017591435.1 Portunus trituberculatus
TCAGGCCTCCAGGTGTAGAATCCTCTCCTCCTCCTCCTCTTCCTCTCACTTCAGGTGGTGCCTCTCCATCTCTCTCTCTCTCCCCTCAGGTGTCGAGGTCAAAGGGAAGTGTGGGTAAGAGGTGGAGGGAATAGGAGTGCGAGAGAAGAAAGTAACTACCGGAGGGAATTACGAGAGAGAGAGAGAGAGAGAGAGAGAGAGAGAGAGAGAGAGAGAGAGAGAGAGAGAGAGAGAGAGAGAGAGAGAGAGAGAGAGAGAGAGAGAGAGAGAGAGAGAGAGAGAGAGAGAGAACAATATTTCATAATTATTTGCTGTTTCTCTGTAATGAGGTGAAAAATTTGCACATGACAATTTGCTTTCGTGTTTAGGAGGAGGGGGAGAGGAGGAGCAGAATGAAGAGGAAGAGGAAGAGGAAGAGGAAGAGGAGGAGGAGGAGGAAGAGGAGGAGGAAGAGGAGGAGGAAAAGGCTGACATTAGAACATATGAAGACTGTATTTTAATGGCATATTGAGGTTACTACTACTACTGCTACTGCTGCTACTACTACTACTACTACTACTACTACAACTACTACTACTATTATTACTACTACAACTACTACTACAACAACAACAACAACAACTGCTGCTGCTGGTATTACTACTACATTTACTACTACAAAATTAAAAGGACCAGAAATGAACAATGGAAAAAATAAGAAAACACAAAATTTTCCTTTTAATCCTTACTTTCTCCCTTTTTTTTTTTTTACTTCCCATCAACAACTTCCCTTCCTTTTCTGTCTCTTCTTCATCTTTCCTCTCAATCATTCCTCCTCATCCTCTTCTTGCTCCCTTTTTTTTGTATTCCTCCTACTTCAATTAAGAGAAATGGGAAAAAAAGGTCGATGTGGAGAGAGAGAGAGAGAGAGAGAGAGAGAGAGAGAGAGAGAGAGAGAGAGAGAGAGAGAGAGAGAGAGAGAGAGAGAGAGAGAGAGAGAGAGAGAGAGAGAGAGAGAGAGAGAGAGAGAGAGAGAGAGAGAGAGAGAGAGAGAGAGAGAGAGAGAGAGAGAGAATAATAGACAGATGAACCTAGATTACGTTACATAAAAAGAGAAACGAATGCAGAGAGAGAGAGAAAGAGAGAGAGAGAGAGGAATTAAAAGGGGAGGAAAGAGAGAGAGATGGAGAGACCAAGGGAGAGAGAGGAGGGTGAAAGAGGTAAAGTAGAGAAGAGGAAGAGTAAAGGGGAGGAGAGGAATGGTAGAGGGGAATAGGGGGCAGGTAGAGGGTGAAGTAAGGGTATTGAAGGGCGCAGGAAGGGAACGTCAAGTGGTGACATGCGAGGACTCTAGATTGGTGTGACGTCATTAATGAAGGAGGCTGTCATCTGTACGCATCCCTGGGAGGAGTTCACATTAATGAGGAGGAGGAGGAGGAGGAGGAGGAGGAGGAGGAGGAGGAGGAGAACGAGAAAGAGGAGTATTTAGCAGCGGTAAGAAAGAAGAAAAAAAAAAAAAACAGACCAAAATATCAAGACACCAAACCTTACTTCTTACATTCTACTACCACCACCACCACCACCACTGCTACCACCATTACCACCACCACTACTACCACTATCACTGCTGCTACTTCAACCTTAAAATATTCACCACCACAACTCTCCAGTGACATCTACTCAATCGCAACAGCCTCGCAGAAATAGACAAGCAAGTCCAGCCCTTATCACCAGCACCGCTAGACCCTTCCCGCCCACTGCTGACATCGCATTCCAGAGTCACAGAGAGGCAGGGAAAGGCAGAGAGAGGCGGGGAGAGGCACGGAGGGAGAGAGAGGAAGGAAGAGTGAGAGAGGGGGAGAAAATGTTGGGGTCTCTGACTGAATCTGAGGGAGTGAGTGGGATATTGGTGATGTGTGTGAGTGAGAGCCGGGAAGGGGAGGAAAGTGAGAGTGAGGGGAGAAGAGAGAAGGAAAAGAAGGAAGGGGAGAGAGAGAGAGGAACGTTCTGGCATGTGTGTGAAGGTGGTAACCCTTAATTGTCAGTCTTCGGGGACGAATTCGGTTACGAGTCCGAATGTCGCTTCCGTAGACCGCTGGCTATGTGGAACTAACTGGCGCCGGTCATCGTGGAATTCATCTGGTTAGCTGCGTGGTGAGTATGGTGGTGGTGGTGGTGGTGTGATGTGTATTATATTACTTATTGTTGCTGCTGTTAGTGGTGTTTTGTGATGGTGTGTTGTGGTGGTTTCTATTTTTAATGGTGTTGTGGTGACGTAATGGTGTGGATGGTGTGGTATTGTGTTCAAGGTTTGGCACTACTCTGGTGGTATTTTGTGTTAATGTGTTGGAGTGATGTTGTGGTTCCTGTTTCGTGAAGTGCAATGGTGGTAAGATGGTGAGCTGCTGGTAATTCCTGTTGAGTTGATGGTGTGGTTGTGGTTTTCTTTCGGTTAACCCCTTCAGTGCCATGACACGTTTTCATATCTATTCTGCTTACCATTGGGTGATTTTGTACAGCTTCAGAAAGTTATGTGGCAATTGAAATATTGAAGAATCTTGCCATTATTCTTCTGACCTCCTGTGACCCTTCCTAATGTCAATAAAATCGTCCAATCACACTCAGAACTCATGGTTAAAAATGCGTCCCAGTGCTGAAGGGGTTAAGATGAAATAATAGTAAGTGGTGGTGGTGGTGGTGACGTTTCATGATGTTTTGGTGAAGAATGGTTATCAAGGACACGTTCTGGACACCACGCTTTGATCCAGAAGTTAATACATGTAGATATAAGCACACAAAAGTCTCCTCGCAGAAGCAGCAGAGGCTAGGTATGTACGTCTACAGGAATAATATGTTACTTAATCTCCGGTACACCTTCAATCACAAGGGAATTAAGGTGAATTATGATACCACACCACTGTGACCTTCATATACAGGTGTGTGTTTCTGTGCGTGTGTGTGTGTGTGTGTGTGTGTGTGTGTGTGTGTGTGTGTGTGTGTGTGTGTGTGTGTGTGTGTGTGTGTGTGTGTGTGTGTGTGTGTGTGTGTATGTGTGTGTGTGTTTACTTATACAACACACTCTCCACACTTAAATATGAAGTCAAAAATACACTTCAAATAGTGTCTCAATGCCTCAAAATATTTTCTCATTAATTTTTAAACGCTACATAAACATAGCACACATAATCCATCCGGCCATATTTCTTGGTACAGGTGAGATAAGCTCCGCGTCCTCACAGAAGCTCACGTTTGATAAGAGGCAGAGTTAGAGCAATAAAGGAAGGCTTATCACCGCCTCTCCTCGCGCCACTGACTCCCCGCCTTTCTCGAACCTCACGCCAATCGGACTGACTCTAATTTTCTGAATATTGGTTGCTCTTCTTCTTCTTCTTCTTCTCTCTCTCTCTCAATTAGTCACCTGAGAGGCCGAGAGATCAGGTGGCGTCGCCGCGGTGTGAGGGGAGGCAGGCTAGACCTTTCCCCTCATCCCTCAAGCCCACCAGCGAGGGATATGAGAGAGAGAGAGAGAGAGAGAGAGAGAGAGAGAGAGAGAGAGAGAGAGAGAGAGAGAGAGAGAGAGAGAGAGAGAGAGAGAGAGAGAGAGAGAGAGAGAGAGAGAGAGAGAGAGAGAGAGAGAGAGAGAGAGAGAGAGAGAGAGACTAGAGGAAAGGATAGAGGTAAGTTAGTGAACAGAGCAGGCGAGGGAGGCAGAGGTAGGGATGGTTCGGGATAGAAACGAGGAAGGGTGAAAGGATGGAGCGGAGGAAGAGAGGGGTGGAATGAGGGAAGGATAGAGGGTAGTGATGAGGAAAGGACTGGGTGAATGAGATGCACGAGTCTAGGCTGAGAAGAGAAGAAAAATGGACTCCAGTTGGAGGGAGGGACGAATAAGGTAAAGGAGAGAAGGCAACGGGAAGAAGATAGGATGGGTTAGAAGGGAGAGAAGAACACAAGGAGAAACGTAGAGTATAATATTAAATGATGAAGGAAGTGAAGGTGAGATGAGAGGAATGGAAGGAAGAGAATGGAGAACGAGAGACGAATGGATTATGTAAGTAATGCAGGAAGGTGAAGTTCTTGAGTGACAGTTTACATCGATGACTAATGGTCAGGTTTCAGCCAGGGATGACAGACGGGCTGGCGGGCTGGCTGGTACTTGCACTGGTCGCTACTGTCGATCGTCACGTTGTTTGAGCCTGGTTTAGTTCGTGTCATGACGGACGGCGCGGCCCGCTGATGGGGTGTCGGGAGCCTGAAGCCCTCCATTACCGTAAATAACCTTTTACATTATATTTTTCCTGCCACGGTGATAATCCAAACCGATTCGCGCTGGCTACTGAGCATTTGTTTATTTTTTTCCATGATTTGTTCCCTGTCGATGGCAGTTGTCGTGTATTATTTGTTTGTTTTTTTATTATTGTCACATAGTGCAGGTTATGAGCGACAGCTGGTAGTGGCGGCGGCAGGTGGTGATGGCGGTGGTGAAGGCAGGCGGTGGTGGTGGTGGTGCCCCAGTGATGTCGCTGATGACACGTCGTGACACCGCCAGCCGCCGCTAGTCCAAATATTCCAAACATCTGCCGGAGACACCTGCGTTACGGCGACCAATCAGCGTCACGGAAACTGACCAGGTGATGGGAGGGAAGGAGGGAGGAAGAGAGGGAGGGGAGGGGAGAGAGAGAGGAAGGAGAGAACGGAGAGAGGGAAGCAGAAAGGGATGCAGGAAGGGAGGCAGGAAGGGAGTGAGGAAAGGACGGAAGCAGACAGAAAGTAGGAGCGCATCACTGTCTGTCACACACAATCACACACACAGACACACACACACACACACACACACACACACACACACACACACACACACACACACACACACACACACACACACACACACACACACACACACACGCAAATTATATTAGAACAAAACAAATAGAAAAAAAGATGAAACAAGGGTGGCCTGTCAAAGCCTTTCATTTCAATCTAAATTTCATGAACAAAGAGTATAAAAAAAAACTATCTAG
>NC_059285.1:10773845-10796345 GCF_017591435.1 Portunus trituberculatus
TTTTCGAGAACGGACATACACAGCATACAAGTCCTGAGGAGTGTGTCGCGTGCCTCTACTAAATCCTTGTTTGCCACGCTTCAGAAAGTACGTATTTCGTTGCCAAGGAGATAGCAATTAGTGATCTACTGCACTGCACGGTATTTTTCTTCTTTTATTTAGGTAGAGATAAGGCAAGGGTGCAAGGAAGGCTGACGAGGAGGGAAGGAGGCGAGGAAGGAGGGGAGGAGATATAAAATGAAGATGGGAAGCAAAACAATATAGGAAGGAGAAAAAAAAAGGAAGGGAAGGATTAAGTATGAAGGGCAGTAAATAAAAGGAAGATGATTGATGAAAAAATATAAGAAAAAAAAAATTAGTAAGAAGAAATAATCTGATAATACTCGTATAGGAAAATAAAAAAAACGTTAGATATGGAAAGTATAGATAAAAAAAAAAAAATGGCAGAAAAAAAACTGGGGTGAAAAAAACCCATTAAAAGAGACAAAAAAATATAGTAGAGAGAAGCAAAGGATGTAAGAAGCGAAGGATGAAGGGAAAGAGATGAAAACTCAGCAGGAATGAAGGAAGGACAACAAACAAGGGAGGGAGGAGCGAAGAAGAGGAAGGACAACAAAGGGAAGGAAGAAGGTGAGCCATATATTGAATAATCACCCTCGCAATACTAAAACTGCCTCTTAGAATGCTGGAGAGAGAGAGAGAGAGAGAGAGAGAGAGAGAGAGAGAGAGAGAGAGAGAGAGAGAGAGAATGAAGTTTAATAAATAAAAAAAAATCTTTTATAAATCATCTAATCTATTCATCCTTAACAAATATGAAACACTTGACGAGTTACAACAACAACAACAACGACATCTACTACTAATACTACTACTACTACTACTACTACTACTACTACTACTACTACTACTAAGACTACAACCACTACCACCATCACTACCACCACCATCAGTCATTCACGCACCAGGATTACAAGGGTCACGTGTGAGAGGCCGGGAAGAAAACACGTAGGAGTAAAGGAAGGGAAGAATTCAGCTGCTCAGAGAGGAAGGCGGGAGCTGACCTGAATACTTTACGGGGGGAGAAGAACGACGACTGTTACCGAGCCTCCTCCCGCCGGACCAATTAATGAGAGATTTACACACCACGGCGAGAGAGAGAGAGAGAGAGAGAGAGAGAGAGAGAGAGAGAGAGAGAGAGAGAGAGAGAGAGAGAGAGAGAGAGAGAGAGAGAGAGAGAGAGAGAGAGAGAGAGAATTTTTTTTTTCTAGTTTCTTTCTAAATATTTGCGCCGTGTTTATTCGTAAAGGTTGATAAATTACGGATATATTTAGAGATATATGGAAGACAATACTGCTACTACTACTGCAATAACAAAAAAACAATAATAATAATGATAATAACAATAATAATAACAGTAATAGTAATAACAGCAATAATAAAAACAAAAATAATAATAATAATAATAATAATAATAATAATAATAATAATAACAATAATAACAGTAATAGCGGGGATGATAACAATATAGGGTGAAGGGCAGGGAAGGGTACAATACAATACAAAGAAAGCAGGAGGAAGACAGAGAATAAATGATCAGAGAGAGAGAGAGAGAGAGAGAGAGAGAGAGAGAGAGAGAGAGAGAGAGAGAGAGAGAGAGAGAGAGAGAGAGAGAGAGGGAGGGAGAGAGGGTACGGAATTCAGAATGCTGGTCGAACCCTTGGTAAGACAAAGCTAAATATATCAACACTATGTTCCCTCCTGCTTCCTTACTTCCTTCTATTTTTTTCCTTCCTTCCTTACTTCCTCCCTTCCTTCCTTCCTTCCTTTTTCCTCCCTTCCTTCCTTCCTTCCTTCCTGCCTTTTCATTCTTCCCTCACTCGTCCCTCCCTGCAACTGTTTTGTCCACGTCTTTCTTTCTGTTTGTTTTACTTATGTATGCATGCGTATGTCTGTCTCTCTCTCTCTCTCTCTCTCTCTCTCTCTCTCTCTGGGGGTAATATACGGGAAACGTTCCTCGTCTAAGAACCTCCTGCTCCTCTTTGTTCCAATTTGTGCCTCACCGCCTCCACCTCTGTCTCGGGGAACCGCCGCCAGAGGGCCACACGGTCACCCAAACCTTTATTCCGAGCCATTTGCATTTTCATTTATCACTTTTTTCTCTCTCCTTTTCTATCTTCGTGGTGCTTCTACTGCATTATTTATTTCAATTTTTCGTTTCTTTTTTTCTCTATGTATTGTTTATCTTTATATTATTTACAGTGTTTTTTTTTTTATCATCTGCTTCTTTTTCTTTTGTCTTTAACTTGATGTAAATATGAACAATAATATAAACAAAAAGATAGAAATAAAAAACATAAATTACTTGAAAGAAATCGTAAGCAAAATATACCAACAAGTTCATAACAGAAAAAAAGTAACAAAAAATATCCAGGTAACAAAAAGATAAAGAAAGTCAGATAGGAATAAAGGAACAGACACAGACAGACACTACGGTGAAAAACAAGACAGGTGAGGCGGGGCAGGTGAAGGGAAAGAGGCAGGTAAAAATGATGTAAAAATGGGGTAAACAGGTAATTAATGTGAGAATGGCGTGACACGGGCGGGCAGGACAGGAAGAAGGCGGCAAGGGGTGGGGAATGCAGGGGATGAAGGGCTGGGAGGGGCCAAGGGGAAGAGGAAGAGGAAGGGGGAAGGGAGGGCGGTGGTAGGAGAGGCTTCAACGAGGCTTTAGAAAATATTGAGGCAGCAGTTTGGAGAAGATAAATAATAATAAAACTTAACTTGTGTTTACCTGCAAGTCAGCTGCTATTGGCAGGTCTTCTCTCTCTCTCTCTCTCTCTCTCTCTCTCTCTCTCTCTCTCTCATATATTCCCCTCTCTCCTTTGTATTTCCATCTCCTTTCTCCCCTCTCCTTTCTGCTGCTCTTCATCTGTCTGTCTGCCTGTCTAACTACCGATGTCTCTGTTTGACTATCTTTTCTCTCTCTCTCTCTCTCTCTCTCTCTCTCTCTCTCTCTCTCTCTCTCTCTCTCTCTCTCTCTCTCTCTCTCTCTCCGCCTTTGACTGTTTGTTACATGAAAGGCAGTCGTTATCACGGTAGCGGCAGCGGTGGAGTAGGAGGAGGAGGAGGAGGAGGAGGAGGAGGAGGAGGAGGAGGAGGAGGAGGAGTAAAGTGAAGGGGTAACTTAGTTAATCTGACCACATTCAATGAATTCTCTCCACGACACCACAAGTCACCTCCACCGTATTAAAGGAGGAAATGCAGCCCCCTCCCTCCCTCCCTCCTCTCTCTCTCTCTCTCTCTCTCTCTCTCCTCTAGGTATACTCTTTACGCACCTAATTGAACCACCTCACCTGTAGAGTTTCCCTTCAGGAACACCAAGACAAACCTAATTAGCGACTCAATAACCTGATATGGTATGGTGCCGTGTGCACCCATACACCGCCTGTGTACCTGCTGGTGATGCGGCGCGGCGGTATGCACGCGTGTGTGTATAGTGATGAGAAACAGTGCACGCGAACAGCTGATGTCGAGTTGAAACAGTAGAAAGCGCAAAGGTCTGTGGTGTGTCTAATGTGATGTGTGTTGTTTGAAGTCTTTATCCTCTTGACTGATGTAAGTCCGTTTGTTCCAGCCACGCATGTGGAGTCCAGTCTAAATTTGTAACCGTTCCGTTCTAGCTGGCCACTCTTGCTTCCACATCCTGTCCTCGCCGCACACACATGCGGGCGCTGCCGTAATACACGTTTCTATACAATCCATCTCAATTCTTCTTTTGTACAAAATAGACCAATTTCCTTCATAATGACTGAATGCAGAATTCAAATATTTAATGCATGTGAGGCAAAAATAAAATAGAATAAAAACGTTACGACGAGTTGAAGTTAAAGAAAAGAATGGAAGTCTTTATATAGGTCATCTTTTAATCTTTGTTATTCTCAACATTCATCTAATGGATTTCTTAATAGACCATCTCACCATATAAAGAAAAGCCTTCTATATGAACAACCGCAGACTATGGATAATGCAGACGCATGTATCATTACAACATGCGTGAGTGTGTGTGTGTGTGTGTGTGTGTGTGTGTGTGTGTGTGTGTGTGTGTGTGTGTGTGTGTGTGTGTGTGTGTGTGTGTGTGTGTGTGTGTGTGTGTGTGTGTGTGTGTGTGTGTGTGACCCAGAACACAAATCTTTCCCAGGCTCCAGAAGCACGCCCCAGTGACCGGACTTATTAATATATTTCTTCCTTTAATCACGTGTAACTTTAGACACATTTCTCTACCAAACCAGTTCAAATGTGTTAAGTTATTCCAGGACTCTCGGTGTGGCATACAAAATGATCTAGCTATGTTGCTCCTAACGCCTTCATTGTTTCATCTCCTTAACCTTTTCAACACCAATGAAACTGACATCACCACTGCAATACCTTCTTCTCTCTCTCTCTCTCTCCGTCTGTAAGATCATCCCCTAATCTTATTACGTATATAGAAAGGATTGGGATGGAGAGAGAGAGAGAGAGAGAGAGAGAGAGAGAGAGAGAGAGAGAGAGAGAGAGAGAGAGAGAGAGAGAGAGAGAGAGAGAGAGAGAGAGAGAGAGAGAGAGAGAGAGAGAGAGAGAGAGAGAGAGAGAGAGAGAGAGAGAGAGAGAGAGAGAGTAGCAAAGAAAAGTCTGAGCCAAATAAATCTATGTCTATGTCTATGAATCACTTGGCATCGTTCTGTAGCCTGAGAAACACAGTCAGTCCAGCTCCCCTCTCTCTCTCTCTCTCTCTCTCTCTCTGCTCCAAAATGCATCAGGTTACGCCTCTTAAAAGTGTAATTACCTGTTGGTGTTGTCTTACCAGTTCATTAAGGTTCCCCCTTTGACCCAAGACGCTTATGGGTATTCACGGTTAACGACCTGCACTATTATGTCAAAATTCCTTATATCAATTGTTGTGGAAGAAATTGATGTTGACTACAAAACTGAGATCATGCTGATTCCAGCCTCCGTAACTCTAAATTCCTTTTCTCCCCTCCTACTCCTCGTCTCCAACGACTTAAATGACTTCTTTCACTGCATTTTTAAATTTGATGAAGACACGTCTCGATTTTTATAAACGATCTCCTTAAGCGACTGGCCAGTACGTTGCGCACGCCCGCACATACACACATTCACACACACACACACACACACACACACACACACACACACACACACACACACACACACACACACACACACAGACACGCACAGACAGCATCGGTTAATAACAACACCCAGAACATAAAGAACTGCTCTTAACGACGCTTCATCTGCCTTGCTTGCTTGTTGAACGTGAGGCATGGTGTGTCCAGGGTTCAGTGCTCAGCTGCGGTCTTTATTTCACACATGTTAATCACATTGATGACGTAAGGTATAAAAAATTCTGTCGATCCACGAAAATAATCAATAAAGCAACATCGCAGGAGAGAGAAGCTATGCAGTCAAATTTACGTCGGTTAACTCGTTGAGCTAAAGAGTGACAAATGAAATTTAATGACGGTAAATGCAAAGCACTTCACATCGGAAGCAATAATCAACATCACGTTCAATATTTGATAAATGACAAGCAGCTTTCTGCGCTGAGGAAAAGGCTATTGGAATACAGTTATCAAGCAATCCAATGTGCACTGTTCAACACTGTTATCATGCTGAAACTTTAAATGCCTTTATCGGACGTCATAAAATAAATATATAAATAACTAAATAAATGAATAAAATGAAAAAAATGAGTAAAATAGAATGAAAGGTTGTGTTGTAACTTGAAAATCAAGAAAAATTAAAACACGTAACGAAGAAAGTAATAAGAATAAGAATGAAGAAATGAAGAAGGAAGTGAGGAGAAAAATAAATGAGGGAAGATGAGAGATATGAAAACAGATACGAAGATTATAAGACGCTACCACTACTGTGACAGATAACAGAACCCGAGACCAGAGACCACCAAGGAGAACAATATGAGGCGGTGAGTCACTACAAGACAAACAGAGCTGGAGACTAACAGCAAATTACAAGGAGATATATGGCTCGAAGAAGGCAAATGATATGGACGAGACGGAAAGTGGCAAGCCATAGGGAATACAACCCTTGTTCCTCATTATGAGACGAGATTACTGAAGTTACGCGAGAATGAACCTTATTGAAAGTTATAGGAAAATGAACCTTATGATTAGGATATTGGAAAATAAACCTTATATAATCAGAAGATTGTTGGGGCAAAAAGTCGCTCAATGTGTGTGTATTATGAGTGTAAGAGACGGAAAAGAGAGAAGCCGAGAAGGCAAGAGACAGACAGTTAGACAGAGCTGTTAGATCAGAGAGGGTCAAAATGTAAACGCCGCTTCTCACAATACCAGTAAGTGTGGTAATACAGTTGTAATGGAGGCAGAATATAATGTTAGTGTTTTATTTTGATGCATGGAAATTGGTCATGTGAAGGATGTGTAGGATGGTGATTTTATTGGGAGGTTAATTGCAGGGTATATGTAGGATATATTCTATCATTGAGTATAAGTTGCGTGTTTTGAGTTGAGTAGTGTGAGTAATCTCAGATATTTGAAGGTATTAAAATGATGAGCGAGTTGTTTTATCACCAAGTGTTAATTGAGGAATGCGATTTGAGTCCAAGGTATAATGTGACATAATGTAAGATATTTGATGGTGGAATTTAAGTGAAGAGAGAGTGATCAAATTTTCGTGGTTTTCGTGGTTTATCTTTACTGTCGGAGGGTCGCACGGTGTAAATGTATGTAAAAACTATAATAAAGTAAAGTTTATAGAAAACTTACATGCGTTCCTTAAACCCACAAAAGTCGTCTTGAGGATTAAAATGCAACAAGATCGACCAACTTGCAAGCACGACAGTTGTAACAATTTAGAAACCTGCCTCTTCTGCTACTACTAATACTATTATTGTACTGTTTCTATCGCTATCAATTACTTATTTCTGTGTGTATCTAATTTCATCATTTATCTGCTACTACTACTACTACTACTACTACTACTACTACTACTACTACTACCACTACTACTACTACTACTACTACTACTACTACTACTACTACTACCAAAGAACCACCACCGCTCCTCTCACTCTGCTACGTCCTCAATGTGCGGGATCACAGCGGAGCGGCGCAAAACACAGAGAAAGCAAGACAGGTACAAGTTTACCGATGCAATTTTCATCTTGTTTACGCTTCCCGTTGAAGTAGCGAGTGCAAAACAGCAAACAAAGCAAAGTACCGACCAAGATAAGAACTGGAGAAGGAAGAGGAGGAGGAGGAGGAGGAGGAGGAGGAGGAGGAGGAGGAGGAGGAGGAGGAGGAGAAGGAGGAGGAGGAGGAGGAGGAGGAGGAGGAGGAGGAGGAGGAGGAGGAGGAGGAGATCCTATTTCTGGAAGATAAATGATGCGATAGTGTAAGATTTTTATCTTCCATTGAGAAAGAGAGAGAGAGAGAGAGAGAGAGAGAGAGAGAGAGAGAGAGAGAGAGAGAGAGAGAGGAGGGAAAGCTAATATGAACAGATTGATAGTTAAAACTCTCTGCTAACTACCTCCAACCTTTTCCTCTGTTCTCATCAATCTTCTCTCTCTCTTCTTCTCTCTCTCTCTCTCTCTCTCAACTATACTTTGGGATACTTTTTAATCACAGTTAAATTTTTGTCATCTTTCATTTCATCCGCTGCAAACCTGAGAAAGAGAGAGAGAGAGAGAGAGAGAGAGAGAGAGAGAGAGAGAGAGAGAGAGAGAGAGAGAGAGAGAGAGAGAGAGAGAGAGAGAGAGAGAGAGAGAGAGAGAGAGAGAGAGAGAGAGAGAGAGAGAGAGAGAGAGAGAGAGAGAGAGGATAGTAAATTAATAAGGGTAAGATGAGATCAAATTGCTAAGTAAAATTTAGTTAAACGTAGCAGACGTTCCTTTCCTTTTCAAGTTTTTAATAACCTCAATTACAGAAGCGTTGACATAGCAGCTGTACTTCACGGTGATTGAATTTAATTACGTAATCAAGAAGTTGGGAAACTTTGACGCTCTCATCTGACGGCAATTAACATCGACATACATTAACATACTACAGGCCGACACAAAAAATCCTGAGCTAAATTAAAAGGAATAAAAAGAATAAGCAGCTAAACACATGGACACTATGCCATATATACATCATTATACTTACAGAAAAGATATACAGATCAGAAATAAAGAAATAATGAAGACTATATACAGTCAGCACCGCCACAACACCACTGCCGCCGCCAAGACACCTATCTACTAAAGACACACAAAACTCTTGCATAACTTATCACACACACACACAAAAAAAAAAAAAGAGAGAGAGAAAAAAAAATAAGGCAAGGAGAAAGAAAAAACAACAACACTCAAATCACGGCTAAAAATTATACCCAAGAAAGATACAAATACACACACGCACTATATAATGTTACATGGATTAAAAAGAAGAGGAAAACAACAGACACGAAATAGAGAATGAAAAGTCAGTACTACTACCAGCATCAGCAGCACCACCACCACCACCACTCTACATAGACTCATTAATGGACGGATGGAGGGAATGTAGCGCCGCCGTGAAATTAATTTATGAAGATTTGATGAATTAGTCGTCCAATGAATGGGTGGGAGGAAGAGGAGGCATGAGTGGGTGGCTGGGAGAGTGACCTTGAGTGGACGAGGGATGGCGGGGGAGGGTGGGTGTGAGTTGGGTGAGAGACGGGGTGGTCAGTAGGTGGAAGGGGGTTGAAGTGGGTGGGGGAACTCAAGGGATTGAATGACGTCACGAAGGGGCAGTGGCTGATTGGCCCTAATTTCCCTGGATAACGAGAGAGAGAGAGAGAGAGAGAGAGAGAGAGAGAGAGAGAGAGAGAGAGAGAGAGAGAGAGAGAGAGAGAGAGAGAGAGAGAGAGAGAGAGAGAGAGAGAGAGAGAGAGAGAGAGAGAGAGAGAGAGAGAGAGAGAGTTTTTGGAGTAGGGCGTATATTTAAAGTTTCTCAAATTGAACGAACAGTTAGGAAATGCCTCTCTGGAAAGTAATACCGCACACATGCACGCATGCACACACACACACACACACTCACACACAAAAAAAAAATGATTCGCAAATGTGTTGAGCTTCGTTAGATCGCCAAAGAAAATCTCACAAACTATCAGTAGACAGGAAGCCAGGGAGAGAGAGAGAGAGAGAGAGAGAGAGAGAGAGAGAGAGAGAGAGAGAGAGAGAGAGAGAGAGAGAGAGAGAGAGAGAGAGAGAGAGAGAGAGAGAGAGAGAGAGAGAGAGAGAAAGCTTTTAATGGTGTGTGCTGGACGTATGTGGAGGTAAACAGCGTGGGAGGAAAGGTGCAGTTGATGGAGGAAGGGGAAGAGAAGGAGGAGGAGGAGGAGGAGGAGAAGGAGGAGGAGGAGGAGGAGGAGGAGGAGGAAGAGTGGAAGATAGACAGATGGAAGGTGAGGAAGGAGATGGCCGCAACATTCATGGTGCAATAAGACGAAACCATATGTGAGGAGCTGGTCCCAGATGGTTGGCCTTTCTCTCTCTCTCTCTCTCTCTCTCTCTCTCTCTCTCTCTCTCTCTCTCTCTCAGATGTCCACCCTGGCTGTGGTTTCCTAAACATGAATATTAAGGCACCATGCTTCCTCTCCTACATTCCTCATTTCTTTCCTTTCAGTTACTTTTTCTCCACTTTCCAACCATCATTTTGGTAATATTTTTTGTCTGTCTCTGTCTCTGCCTCTCTCTCTCTCTCTCTCTCTCTCTCTCTCTTACAACCTACATTCCTTGCACCTTCATGTTTCACTCGTATGTTAGTCCGTCTGTGTCTACAAGTGGGTCAGACAGGTTTGCTTCAGGCGTCTTCTCGCTTCTCACCGGGCATCGGACCCTGAATCTAGCTTCACTTTATGGTAATATATATTTTTTTCTTGGATATACTTCGTGAATGTAAGTTATTTATTTTCTAGTACAGGGTGAGGGATCATCATGATTTGATTCTTTCGTGCACCACGGACTGCATTACATTGATGTTGTGTAAAAAATGTCAAAAGGAATAGTGTTTATTATATACGCGTTATAAGAGACAACACAAGTTGGGACTAAATAGAGGAAAATGTAATATTTCTCCATAAATGTTGAGTCCAATGCCAGGGAGCACTGGATAACGTGGGCGGCTAGGAGAGATCACTACACCATTTACATGTGTCTGGCCTCTGCTTTTACTTATGATGGTTCAGTTTAACGGTGTTCCTTTTATTGTGAAGTGTGGGTTGTTTAGCGCGGCGCTCACACTGCTAGTGGTGCGCGGGCGTACATCGCTCTATCACAGGGGTTCTCAACCTGGGGTACGCGTACCCCCAGGGGTACGTGAGAGGAATTTTGGGGGTACGTGGCAGGTTTCTCAAAATGCTTCAGTTTTGAATGGCAGCAAATTTGTTTGTATTATACAATGTGTCCTTCACTAGAACCAGGACACGTTAACAACGTTAAGAAGGAAACTCTTGGAGTTATATCACTTGAGAGAAAGCTCTCTTGGATTACAGTTGCCACATAACCTTGCAAACCTATAATATTTGCTCCGATTTCTTATCTTATATGTTATTCACACACACAGTGACATATTTATCACTGTTACTAGTTACAAGTTGCAACTAGCTGCAAGCAACACTAGTTCACTGCCATAATGATCGAAAATTGTCTGATATAGTTCCTTTTGGTAAATGCATTGCATGTTAGTCACATATAGTGTCTCCTGTGAGGTACCAGTTCCTATCGACACTACCTCATAGAAACATACTAATATTAATTAAAAATTGTGTCTGCTCCACATATATAACACAATTTAAACTTAATAAACTAAGTCAATAAACCATGCATTTATTGTTACCCTTCCTGACGCTGCATTGTGGGTAAGGGTACGTGATCAATACTGAAAGACTTCGAGGGTACATCACATTAAAAGGTTGAGAAGAAGAAGAATTAACCTGTGCAGAAGCGAGGTGAAATGTGTGTTAAGGTTCCGTGCTGTCTTTAAGTCTCTAGAAATGAAAGATCTTGGTACACCAGACAATTATGTTTTGCTCTATATTATGATGTCAGTCGTATAAACTCAAGTAACTATAAAGAAATACCATGGTAGAATAAGAACAGAAAAATACTGGAAGGAGTAAAACCCTGGCAAATCAATAGATACATCGTAATACAGTGTTTAGAGACGATTACTCTGTACCGCGAGACGATACTGACTCTCTCCTGAATTAAACCAACCTGCGAACACTGAAATTGTGACAGTTTGGGTCCTCTCCTATTGATATTAATCAAAGTATTACAATTTATTTACAATAGTAATATATTACACTCCGACGGAACACGGGCCTAATGTGTTTGAGATGTGGCATTTTGTTATAGTACATTTCGCACTGTTTAGGACCGAAAAACTATAGCTTCAGGTAGATATTCAATAATGTTATCTATCGATTTTCAGTCTTAAAGTAGGGGAAAATTACGAATATTGATGCATTTCTTTTATAGTCCTCCTTGCTTCTCGAAAAGGTGCACGAACTTAGAAAAGGTTGAAGGACACTAAACTATACCCTGAAAAAATACAGTAAAAAGGATAAGATAAAAATGACCAACATCTCTATTATTACGGAGGCTAATAATAATACCAAGACTAATTAAGTAATTCAGAGATAACGAAACGAACGACGATCACGAGAGCTTCCACGATAACAGTGTGTACGATAAGATTTGATTCCAGATTCCTCGATAGCGCTCCGAGTTTCCAAGATAACAATGGCATTCCAGTTTCCTCGATAGCGATGCAAGTTTCCAAAATGACGATGCCTTTCCATGATAAAGATGCCCTTCCAGTTTCCAAGATAATAATGCGAGTTTCCACGATCAAGATGCAATTCCAGTTTCCACGGGAACGATGCGGGTTTCCACGATGTCGATGCGGTTCCAGTCCTCACGATGCGATTTCAAGACACAATATTGAAGTCCACTTGCCTACACAGGTACTGGGACGAACCCTTTCACCCCGTAAGGATCCACCCAACACCCTTGAGTGCGAGTAAAGTGACGCTGCCACCTTCCTGCGCTGCAATTGAAGTCCACTTGCCTACACAGGTACTGGGATGAACCCTTTCACCCCGTAAGGGTCCACCCCACACCCTTAGGTGCGAGGAGAGTGGCGCTGCCACCTCACTGCGACGCAATTGAAGTTCACTTGCCTACACAGGTACTGGGGCGAACCCTTTCACCCCGTAAGAGTTCACCCCAGACCCGTGAGTGCGAGGAGAGTGACGCTGCCACCTTACTGCGCCTCACACGGGTAGCCATGAGCATAACCCGCCACACTCCACTCCCCAAACACTGTCAGTGAGTCCTTTTCACCCCGTAAAGGACCACTGGTACGGTCAGTGCCTGGCTCATGGCGCACAGCGTGCCCTCGTTCATGGCGAGTTGTTCAGCCCGATGTCATTATAAGCAGAGGTCCTGTACACACTCACCACCAGACTCTATGCAAGGAGCCCTTATCACCCCTTAAAGGCCCCTCACGGCATCATCTGATGGACGGTAGACACGGCACCCTGCTTAAGGCGACGCCTTGCCTAGTATGAGGCGCTGCAAGTTGACAACAATCAGTGAGCTTGAAGCCGCGAAGGAAAATGAGTCCACGTTAACAATGGGATTCCACGACAGGTTGCGATTCCAGTGTCCACGGTACAGATGTGTTTGTTGAGGATAACGATCCGTTTATCGAGGCTAACGGTGCGGCGATGGCGATGGCGAAACGATCCAAAGTATTATTACCTACACAGGTACTGGGACGAAACTTTTACCCAGAAAGGGTCAACCCCAGTCCCGTGGTTATGAGAGCAGTGACGATGCAACCTTGCAATGCCTCACACAGGTCGCCATGAGCAATGACCCGCCACACACCACTCCCCAAACGCTGTCATGAAGTGAGTCCTTTTACCTAACCTAACCTAACCTAACCTAACCTAACCTAACCTAACCTAACGTAAAGGACCACTGGTACTGTCAGTGCCTGGCTCATGGCGCACAGCGTGCCCTCGTTCATGGCGAGTTGTTCAGCCCGGTGTCATTATAAGCAGAGGTCCCGTACACACCACTCACCATCATATTCTATGCAAGGAGCCCTTATCACCCCTTTAGGGCCCCTCACGGCACCATCCGGTGAGTGGTAGACATTGATCTCTTGCTTATGGCGACCCTTGCCTAGTGTGATGCGCTGCAAGTGGACGACTAGTAGTGAAGCTTGAGGCCACCAAGGAAAAGCAGGACCTGCAGCCAGTTCCCTGCCTTGGGCCCCAGGCCGGACCCGACGGCCACCTCCTTCCCCCGTGCGGCGCCCAAGGCCGTCACGGCCCTCAAACATCTTTAGGCCGAAAGTTCTCAATCGTCGTTTTAATTTTGATTCGAATATAAAATCGTCGATGGTAAATGAAAAATAGCTTTGGTGTGAAAGTGTGCAAGAGTTAGCTGATTAATGAAACAAGGTGAGGCAGCTTTGCTCCGGAGTATTTAGTGTACTTTGCATGTTGCTGCCGTGAATGTGTACGTGTTTGTAGGTAACTGGATAGAAACAGTAGACCAATGGTAGTTGTGTAGCTATTGGGGAACTTTTGAAAATTAGTTAAGCTTCTGGATAGAGTGGATGAGTGCACACAGGTTTGCGTGTCTTATACATAAACTGCCACTTGTAAACATAAATTTTTCTATTTCATGCTCTTAGAAAAAAGCAAACTTAGTTTTCTTTATTTCCCTGATCACAATGACGTGTAAATATCAATGTTTCAATCATAAGGAAACACTAGGAGAGGACCCAAACTCCCGTTGAAGTTGCCAGATTCAACAGATATCGTAATATTTCACAGAAAAGATGGTCAACTGCATATCGTATATTTTTGGATATTCTTTTGTCACATAAGGAGATATCAAGATAGGTAAAGTATTTCTAAACATGTATCTACGACAAAAACGCTATAATAGTAGAGTTAGGTTATAACTATGCATTGTGTTTTTTATATACCATCTTGCTCTATTCCTGGGACAAAGATTACTTCTTCCTCAATTGATAACTCGAAGTTAGTATGATATTTTCTTTCCTTCTAGGTTAGTAAGTAGACTACAAGACACCATGAACCTATGAAGCCCCGTAAATGAGATTATTTTCATAACTTAGAAAATCAAAGTCTGATATGAGATTGTCTATTGCCAACCAAACCGTTCTGCATAGACGTCTTCAGCGTCATAGAGACCTAATGATGTCAGCTCATGGACAGTGGCCATCCTGACAGCGCGAAACCCCAGCGGGTTCTTAAGAAGATTTCCAGGGGTACTTAGATGGCTGATCTAATAAAACCCTTTGCAGTACCATTGCATATTGAGTTCCATGTTCCATGTGATAATACTGGGGGTACTGGTAGATGGTCTTATAACTCAGGGGGTTCATAACGATAAAAAGGTTGAGAACCCCTGCTCTATCAGGTTTGGTGCAGGCAGGACAGCTCGCGTCAAGGTGTGCTACAGAACAATGGAAGTGTTGTTCGGAGTAAGAAATCATTCCTGAAACCTTGTCTGTTATGTTCAGCGGCGCCACACAATTTTGTCAGACACTTAATAACTTCACCAATACATATTTTTCCTATTCTTTGATACCCATCAATCCATCGTCAAAATGTACTGTAGAGTTAAGAAAATGCTACGTAAAATTAAGAAAATAATATATGTAATCTTACAAATGGGCAACATAACTTGTGGGAACTTTTCAATTAATTAATTACCAACAAAAGTTACATCAGCACATGATTTTTTATTCGTTTCCTTTGATAAATAGATTTATTGTCGTTGCAAATACATCGCCCGCTTAAACTATACATAAATAAATGCATCCTGAATAACATATTCCTGCTGTGCTGGTAGAAAATGCACATGTCACTCTGTCACCGGACATGACGACTTGAAATATTTACGTTGACATTTCCCAGACCGTGACAGAACCTGATGTGTATAAGAACAACCACACGTAAAATAAACCGTCTGCTCTTGTTAATTTTGTAGCTATATCAGTGCAGTCTAAATTGTAAAATGTACTGGTTGAATCTCTTTTTTTTTTATACCATGTGGGCTTTTCACGGGAATTTATGGGCTAAAGGGGATACTTTTTAGGGTACCTCCTATCTCAAAGCCCTCCCGCTAGGAAACCGTTGCCCCGAGTGAGGAAGACCAACCTACACTCGGACCGTGGACAGGATTCGGACCCGTGCGCTTGGAGACCCTCGGACCCCAAAGCACGCACGGTTCCACTGTACCACAGCGGCCACTCTCTCTCTCTCTCTCTCTCTCTCTCTCTCTTCATCTGTTACTTATTCATCCTGCTATTTCCATTCCCTGCGTCTCAATAAGTAAGGAAAGAAGCGATCACTCAGCAGGGATCGGCCAGTGCACAGTGAGGCGGGCGGCGGCGAAGGGAGGTGGCGGCCAGTGTCTGTGTGGTCATGTTTATTTATATTGCAGTCTGCTCATAGCGATTCAAGGCTTTGTGATCGCCTGCATTGTGGATCTTTTACCGTATGTGTGTGTGTGTGTGTGTGTGTGTGTGTGTGTGTGTGTGTGTGTGTGTGTGTGTGTGTGTGTGTGAGAGAGAGAGAGAGAGAGAGAGAGAGAGAGAGAGAGAGAGAGAGAGAGAGAGAGAGAGAGAGAGAGAGAGAGAGAGAGAGAGAGAGAGAGAGAGAGAGAGAGAGAGAGAGAGAGAGAGAGAGAGAGAGAGAGAGAGAGAGAGAGAGAGAGAGAGAGAGAGAGAGAGAGAGAGAGAGAGAGAGAGAGAGAGAGAGAGAGAGAGAGAGAGAGAGATATAGAGACAGAGACTGTGACAGAGAGAGAGAGAGAGAGAGAGCATAACGTACAATATAAAGAAACATCAACACATTATTTATGACAGTTTTAATTCAACAAGCAACGTGATATTGCGAAGACCTTCTCTCGCCTCAATAATACAAACTAACTTTTTTTTCTTTATATACGTACAAGTTTATTTGGGGGACAGAAGCTATGTCAGTCCAACTAGTTATAAAAAGAAGAATAAATAGTCATCAATAGCTTCCCTTTTCATAGTCAAAAGTACTGTATATAAAGGTCAAGGACTTCTATTATTTATTGAAATCTAATCTATAATTCTCTCTCTCTCTCTCTCTCTCTCTCTCTCTCTCTCTCTCTCTCTCTCTCTCTCTCTCTCTCTCTCTCTCCACCCCTGTCAACTGTCTGTGTCTCATCACCTTGCTAACACTCATCTCATGCAAAGCGTAAGACGAAAGGAGTAACTTTGAGATATACGGCGGCGAAAGTGACACACGCGTCTGAAAATAACGAAAATTGCTCTTGCGTTAAACAAAACACACACTCTGGAAAAATGGCTAAGTGTCACGAGGGAGCGAAGGAAAGAAAGCAAGAGGCAAAGCGAGGAAAGTAAGTAAAAAAATGAGAAAAAAAAATATCAACACTACAAAACGACTGAAAGACAGAAGTGAGAAGAAAATGATGAAAGAAGCTTCACGAATAGGAAGAATGAAAATAAGAAGGAGATGCAAATGAAGATGAAAAAAAAAAAACACAGAGAAGATGCAGACAAGAAGACACAGATGGAGACCAAAAGGAGGTGGAAACGCGTGAAATATAAAAAAAAAAATAATAACAATAACGACGACAAAAGAAAAAAAAAAAGACAATGGGGATGAGAAGAGTAAAGATTAGGAAAACAATAAAAGAAAAGAAAAATATTGCTTAAAAATAACATAAAAAGCTTGAGATGAAAATGACGATTAATAGAAAAAAGAAACAAAGAAGAAGAAGAAGAAGAAGAAGAAAAAGAAGAAGAATTGTCTAACCTACGTATGTAACACGTGACTCTGGCCTCGTCCTTTGAAGCGTAGAGAAGGAAAAGGAGGAGGAGGAGGAGGAGGAGGAGGAGGAGGAGGAGGAGGAGGAGGAGGAGGAGGAGGAGGAGGAAAAGATGAAAATTAGGTGAGAGTCAAGCAGGAAGACAGGGGGAGAGGATGGGAGAGACTGAAAGAGGGAGGGAGAGACGGAGGGAGGTAAGAGGGAAGGAAAGAGAGAGAGAGAAATAAGAGAGAAGAGATAGGAAAATGGAAGGAGAGAGAGAGAGAGAGAGAGAGAGAGAGAGAGAGAGAGAGAGAGAGAGAGAGAGAGAGAGAGAGAGAGAGAGAGAGAGAGAGAGAGAGAGAGAGAGAGAGAGAGAGAGAGAGAGAGAGAGAGAGAGAGAGAGAGAGAGAGAGAGAGAGAGAGAGAGAGAGAGAGAAAGTTTCTTCCACAACCTCCTTGAAGATGATGGAGCGTCTCTTATAGGGAGGAGGGAGGAAGGGAGGACAGGGGAGAGAAGAGGATGAGAGGGAGGGACGGAGGGAGGGGTGGAGGAGTGGAGGAAAGGACCAGGTTCTTCCTCCACTCTCAACTTTTGGGACGGGAAGGATTGACTCACCGGGAAGGAGGGAGAGAGAGAGAGGGAGGAAGGGAGGAGGGGAGAGAGAAGAAGGGAGGAAGGAAAGGAGGAAAGAGGAGGAAGGAAAGGGAGCAGGAAGGATGGAAGAGGTCAGGTAAGTGTAGACGTGAAGGAGAGAAAGGAAAAAAAAATGGAAAAAGATGGACAGAGGAAACAAATTATGAAGCAAAGAAAAAGCGAGAGGCATTTTCCAAGACTTATGGAAGGAGAAAAAATGGAGGAGGGAAAGGAGGCAACGGATGAAGGGAGACGGAGTAATGAATGGAGACGACAGAGAAAAAAAGGGAGGAAGGACGAGGAGAGGAGAGAAAAGGAGGCATATAATCAGGGAACAAGTAATGAATGATGACGAAAGGTAAAAGAAAAAGGAACTTGTGAGGAGGAGGACGAAGAGGAGGAGGAGGAGGAGGAGGAGGAGGAGGAGGAGGAGGAGGAGGAGGAGGAGGAGGAGGAGGAAGAGGAAAAGCGAACAAGGACAAGGAAAAGATAAAAAAATAAGAAAAAAATGAGGCAAAATCATAAGGGCAAGGAAAAGAAAAGAATGCAAAGATGGCAAAGTCTAATTATGAGACGAAAAATAAAATAAAGAAAATAAACATAAAAAAAAGACACGTAAGTTAGAGAAAAAAAAATACTTGGATCTACGTAATCTGAAAAAAGCAAGACTGAAACGTAATTATGAAAGAAAGCCAAAAGGAATATTTTCAGGCAAGAAATGATAGAAGAGGTAAAGAGAGAGAGAGAAAAAGAAAAAAAAAAGAACAAGGAAAAAGAAACAAAGAAGAGATGAAAGCTTTATTCCTTTTAACCTAATTAACACGGTAGGAATTACACGGGAAAATTCACCCTCCATTTTTCCATCTATCTATCTTCCCTTCCTTATGTTCGTTCGTCTTCTTTCTCCTCTTCCCTCCTCTTGTTTATCCTCACCAGGTAAAAAATAGTGAAGTAAAATGCAGAGATGCAAACTTCTCCTTTTATTACGTTTAGGTGAAATGTTATAAGGCTAACCAAATTATGTGAAAACTAATGGAAAAAACTTGAGCACGATTAACTTTGGCGAGTGAAGACTGATGAAGACGAGAATTCCTAGGTTATTAAAATTTATAGATTTTTAACACACACACACACACACACATACACACACACACACACACACACACACACACACACACACACACACACACACACACACAGAGAGAGTGAGAGAGAGAGAGAGAGAGAGAGAGAGAGAGAGAGAGAGAGAGAGAGAGAGAGAGAGAGAGAGAGAGAGAGAGAGAGAGAGAGAGAGAGAATATTATATTACATTACCGTCAAATACCTAAGGCAAGAGGAACTTAGGAGTTATTACTAAATCAACTTCCCATGTTACTCGTACATTGAACTCGTGATCTGTCTGGCTTGCGTCACACTGCCTCGTGACTCCAGCAGTGGAGGCAGATAGGATGAGGAACAGAAGGAAAGAAAATTAAACAGCCAGACAGATATATGGATAAATGGGCAGAATAATGAAGACACAGACAGAAAAATGGAGAGAGAAGGCAGACTTAGAAGGATAGACAGATGGTTATAAAAAAAAGTAGATGGACAGAAAGACTTACCAATAGGCAGACATGTAGACAGGACAAAACAGATGAATTGAAGATGGACAAATACAGACAGGCAGACACAAACAGTGAAAGAAAGACGGATGGACAGACAGACAGACAAACAGACAGACAGACAGACAAACGAGTATTTCACCTGAGACGTGATCCTACTTAGTCTTCTGTAATTCTGGTTAGTTTGGGGCAGTTGCTTTCTCTCGGGACACGCGATGGGATTATGTAAGCAGAAATTAAACTTACTTCCACCACTATTTATAAATCCCCTAAATATTTCAAGGGATTAAAATACTTTCCCTCAACTCCCCAGCCGCCCCCATCCCCCATCCCTGTTGCGGAGATGCGGAGATGGATGAAGCTCCCGCCACAGAAGAGGTGACGCATCGACAACTTTTCTCCTTTACACCACCCGGGTTACTCTTGCTACCGGGCAAAGTTAAGTACCGTTGCCTCATAACACGTTTTCTTACACCATAACTCCGCCCATTTTTCTCATCCCCTATTGATTGTTGGTGCTGCTGCTCCGAAGAACATAAGCGAGCTGCTTCATACTTCTAAAGTCTAAACGAATCCGCGTCTCATCTCGTCAGTTTTAACAGGCTCTTGTGGAAAGTATGGTTCGGAGGAGTGTTTCATGATTCTAGATATCGTTTAGAATTAAGACACAAATAAAGAAAATAACATTGTCTGATAAGCACTGAGGGAAGGCTCTGCTGATGACGAGCCTCTGTCCTGCCCCGCTCAGAAGTTTTCAGGTCATTAATCTACGTTCCTGGCATTACAAAGTTACTTAATTTTATGCGCTGTTTCATCTTCAAAACTTTGTCTACTCTCCTGTGAAAGTATACGTGCTTAATTCTCATATAATATTCTCACAACGGCAATTCAGTCTCCTCTTTATACTCAGTTGACAGCAACGCAATACTCACACATCATTCTCTTAATACTTCCACAATACTCGCATAATACTCACATAATTGCAATACTCACATCACACTACATGATCCCCACAAAACAACTAAGGCATTCGCTAAACACTCCAACAAGACTTACACATTACTCACAATATAATTCAGCGAGTGTCATATAATTCTCACACAGTAACCACATAACTGTTCCATAACAAACCAACAATACTCGCACACCATTGACACAACACACAGAATACTCACAACACTCACACAATACTGACGCAATACTAATAACAAGGAGTCCCACAATCCTCACCTAATAAATCTTCCTCATTTCCCGCGCTAATTCCTCACCAAACCTTGTCTCCTTTCCTTTGAGAGCCTACGGACACAACGCCTAATAATTCAGTTACGTCCCGGGCCAAAGAAAACGTCATTACCTCATTACTAAGTTCAATAAACGCACCAGACTTGTTAAGCTTAAATCCGAGCACGGAGTCTCTAATCAAGGAACAGCATTCACGGTGATTAAAACATTTATCTCTAATCAGCTATTTTTCTAACCACGGATGTTGACGTATCAGCTCCATTATAATTACCCAAGCCGTCTCTCTGCAACACTAAGCCCATGTTAGCTATTTTTCGGTCATAGGAAGCAGTGAGCAGTTACTCGGGATTGGTAATGAAGAGTGATATGTGGTCATGGCGAAAGCGAGGTCAATTAATCTCCTAAAAAGATTAATTTTTTTTTACAAAAAAAAAAAAAAAATAAGAAACACTTTTGAAAGAAAGACGTTTTTTTGAATAGAATAAATAACAACGTCAAATAAGTATAAAAAAAATGAACATAAAGCCTTTTCCTTTTTTTGTTTTTAAGTAGAAAGTGGAAAAGTACAGTGTGATAAAATTTACAAAAAAAAAAAAAAAAAAAAAAAAAACGAAATAAGTTTCTAGAAAGACTATTTTACTTTAACACTCTTTTAATAAAATATAGAATAGAAAGAGAGCGAGAGGGAAAAAAAGCAATACCTCACCTCTACCTCAAACCCCACAGCAGCCCCAATAACTCTACTCCGTACGGGTGAATACATTACGCGTTTGTAGTGGATTTACAGCCATTTTTGTGTCCGTCTGGTATTGGGTTTGGTGGTGTGGGAGCGTTTCCGTTTCCTCGCTACATTAAAGCAAGTTCAGCTTCGTGTCGGCGAGTCTAGTGGCGCATCGCTCTGCCAATACTGATAGATGAGAGAGAGAGAGAGAGAGAGAGAGAGAGAGAGAGAGAGAGAGAGAGAGAGAGAGAGAGAGAGAGAGAGAGAGTTTGTGTGATAGGCTTCGTATGTGCCTGGTAGTGTGAAATCTAGTGTGTGTGTGTGTGTGTGTGTGTGTGTGTGAAGGGGGAGGGATGCAGGAGGTGAATTGTAGTTGCTAGGCCTATTGTGTGTGTGTGTGTGTGTGTGTGTGTGTGTGTGTGTGTGTGTGTGTGTGTGTGTGTTGAAAGTGTATGTTGTTGGTGGCTGAGGAGGCGGAGTGAGGGTTCCCTGCTGAGCTCGTAATAGACTGTCATATGTCCGTGTCGCGTTCCTGGGGCTTCCCGTCCATTACTGATGTCAATGTGAACTCTCTCTCTCTCTCTCTCTCTCTCTCTCTCTCATTTCCAGGTCAGCCTTCCTTTCTATTTCTATAGCATTAATTATTTCCTCTCTTCATTTGCCTAGTCTCTGTCAGTCTGTTTATTTTTCTCTCTGTTTGTATGTGTCATATGTGTGCATATGTCTTTTATCTTTTTAATTGAACGGATGATAAGGTAAAAGTATACTTGTTCACACACACGCACGCACACACACACACACACACACACACACACACACACACACACACACACACACACACACACACACACACACACACACACACACACACACACACACACACACACACACACACACACACACACACACACACACACACACACACACACACACACACACACACACACAGAAAGCTTAGAGAGTCTGCACATCCGTCTCATCATGGAACCATTTACCTGCTGGGATCTCTTAATTAATCACCTGCACACGCACCTGACTACCGTTTCCTCTCCTCTCCCTACCACCCCTCCTACTCCCCTGCCACCTAACACAATTGCTAACACGTTGGAAAGGCGGCAATACCACCCACATATTCCGTCATTTCGTTATAAGTCGCCGCAGTGTTCCGGTGAGAGATTTGTAAGGTGGATCAGGCACCGCGGAACCCGAGTGTTTTATGTACAGAACACGACAAGGAGCGACTAATTCCCCACTCCTTCGCTTCTTGACGGGAATAATGTAAGGGTGACAAGCAGGCATGGTCTCGCGGTCTGTGTGTCTATGCGTCTGTCACTTTGTCATTCCGTCTGTGTATACGTCTGTTTCTGCCTCTGCC